>NW_004955411.1:29610245-29625762 GCF_000276665.1 Chinchilla lanigera
TGTTGTCGGTCTGTTAGTATTTTCCTCCTTTAATTTCTAAAATAAAAGAAAAAAAAGAAAGAAAATAAAGTACCTTTCAGTTGCAAAAAAAAAAAAGATTGGCTAAAGGGTTGTATATTTTATTCACTCTTTCAAATAATCAACTCTTAATTCATTTATTCTTTATATAGATTTTTAGTCTCAATTCTTTTAATTTCTGCCCTGATGTTTATAAATTTCTTCTTCATACTAGTTTTGGATTTGGATTGTTCTTATTTCTCTATGACCTTGAGGTATGTCATGAGATTATTTATTTGAGCTCATTCTGTTTTTATAATAGAGAAATTCACTGCTATAATGTTCCCATTGTGTCCCATAGGTTCCAGTATGTCATACTGGCATTAACATTTCATTGTGAAAACTGTCTAATTTTTTTCTTTAATTTCAACTATGACCCATTGATTATTCAAGAGTATATTATTAAATTTCCATGTGTTTTCATATATTTTGTGGTCTCTTTTGCCATTGATTTCTAGTCTCACAGCACTCCAGTCTGATAAAAGACGGGATAATTTCAGTTCTTTTGCATTTACTTAAGCAAGTTCTATGCACTAGTATGTGGTCTATTTTGGAGAAAGCTCCATGTGCTACTAAAAATATGCACTATGTCTTTGTTAAGTGGAACACTATAGATATTTTAAGTCAATTTTTGGAGGTTTGATTAAGCTCTGATATATATTTGTTGATTGTTTGCCTAGTTGATCTGTCCCTTTCTGACAATGGGGCATTGAAATTTTCCTACTACAGTTGTACTGGTATTCATCTGATTTTTCATGTCCAATAGTATTTACTTTATGAAGTTAACAGTATTTAGTTTGAATATTTATAATTGTTAATTCTTCCTGTTTAAATGTTCTCTTAACGAATATTCAGTGAACTTCATCTCTTCTGATCAGTCTTGAGTTGAAATTCAGTTTGACCAAAATTAGGACAGAAACTCTGTATTTTTCTCTTTGCATAAAACACTGGTTTTCAACCTCTAATTTTTAATTTGAGTATCTTTTTAAATTAAATGTGTCAATTGGGGGAAATTATATATATATATGGATTTTTTTCTTGACCATTTTGCCAGTATATGTCTTTTTATTTGGAATTGAGACTGTTCACAATGAGACATTACTGAGAGGTACTGACATATTCCCATCATTCCATTATGTTTCTGTTGCTGATTTCCTTATTTTTTTGCCATTTTGCTTAGTTGCTTATCCAGCCATACTTTTTGACATATTGGTATCATCAGCTTCATTGTCTGTATCTACTATGTCCTGAAAAGTTTTTGTAATGTTGGTTTGATGATCATGAATTTTTTGAGGTGCTCCTTGTCATGGTAAGACCTTATATATCCATAAACTGCAAAGTAAGTATCTGCCAGGTATATCAGCTGGGATAGGAAGGTTCATCTTTTAGGACTTGGAATACTTCACTACAAGCTCTCCTGACCTTTACAGTTTGTGTAGAGAAGTCAACCATGATCATTTTTTGGTTTACCTGTATATATGACTCACTATCTTTCTCTAGCAGTTTTTAAAACTTTGTCTCTCTGATGGACATTTGGAATTTTGAGTATCACATGTGTTGTAGTCAGGATTTACAAGGGAAAAGATATAATACAGGACACAAAATTTATAGGATTATTTTATAATATTTACCCCAAGTCAAATGCAAGAGTGTGGGAGGTCTGTCCACACACTAGAGACCCAAAGAATCCAGCTGAGGGACTGGATCCCACTGCAATATCCTTCACGAGTCCAGAAGACTCATGACCCATGGCAATGTCCTCCATGAGTCCAGCTCGAGGCCTAGAGCCCACAACAATGTCCCATGCAAGTCTGAATCAAGGATCTGCATTGGGAAGGCCCAAAGTTCAGTGCTGGATACTAAAAAGTCTATGCCAACAGGATGAAGGATCTATGTCTCCAGTCTGAGAGACCTGCACTGGAGCCAGGAAGCAATGCTCAAGGTAAGGAACTTCCCCATAAAGAACCAAAGCTATCTCCAGTGACAGCAAGGACCCAAGCTCCTCTGATGATAAGAATAGCTAAGTTCATATCAGGAAATCCAGCATTGGAAACTTCTCCAGGAGGATCAACCATCTTCCTCACCAGTTCTCCTTTTATGTTGTTGGCAACAATCTTCAGGCAGGCCTTTTGACACCCAACACCATGCTGATTCAGTTCAGCTGGGTCTTACAAAGTCACCATTACTTAATCCCACACAATGTGGCATAGACAGTTTCTCTTTTGGTCATAGCTATTTGGGTTTATATGCCTCACTTATCTGTATATTTACTTCTTTCCCTGTACTTGGAAAGTTTTCTGTTATCATTTCTATGAACTGTTTTTTATGGCTTTTTTGTTATCTTCTGATTTTTCACTTATTTCAGTTATTCTTAATCTTCTATGTATCATCCAACTGGCTTTGGATCAATTTTTCGTGCTCCCTTGATCTTAATGTGTGTTTGAGTACTTCGTATTTGAAGGCATCATTGTCTTCTAGATCTGAGATTCTATCCTTAAACTGGTCAGTTCCACTGTCCAAACTTTCAAAATAATTTTTCAACTTTTGAGTTTCTGATGGAAACCTTTTTTGGACTGTAATGCTTTGGTAAACTGGTCATTTGTGTTCTCTATTGTTTTATTTAACTCATTTAGATTTTTCTTAGTGTCTTTTGAAAGCTCCTGTTTCTTTTTTGCTTATTGCTTCTACTATCTGGTTAGTTATAGCTTCTTCAGTCCCACTGAGAACTTCTGTGAGCTGCTTGCTAAACTCTTCTGCAATCCTTTCAATTAATTTGGGTGTATAGCTTATGTTACTCTGCCCTTCCATTTCCCTGGCTTGGATTTAGGGGAGTTGGGAGTTTGGGGAGGCATTTTTTTTTTTTTTTTTGCTTTTTCACTCATGTGCCTGTTGTATTTATTTGTGCTTGTTTTGTTTTGTGCTGAGTTTTGTGGATGATTGTAGTCTAAGGACTTTGTACCAGTATAGAGATCTCTTTAGTTGCTTTTCAGTGGTGTACTTTGGGTGTGCTAAACTATAATCTTTTGCCAAAACCCAAGATCCAACCACCTTGGTCAGTTTGAGAAGTGATCGTTCAGTGTAGTTGGCCCAGCATTAAAGTTCTCTGGTAGTACACTCTAGTACGGTGGTACCTTGGTTCATGGACTTAAGATTGTGTCCATATTTTTCAAAGTCCTAGAACAAATTATTTGTCACCTGATTCAGCGTTTGCAAGCAAAAAATTTTGCCAAATGCTTCCATTTGTGAACCAAATTTTCTGCAAACAAAAGTGTTTGTGAACTTAGGTACCACTATATTGTTAATACCACAGAGGTAATCTGAGTGTTGGCCTACAGAGAGAGAGAGTGAGCAATAACTATATTACTTGGTTCATATCAAGCAATAATATTATCTACAGTAATACTGCCCAAGCCAAATTAGTAGTACACCATACAAACCAGTGATGTACCCCTTTAATCCTAGAGGAAAATGTCAGCAATCATATATAATATTAAGGCAACCCAGGTACTGACTTACAGTGGACTCCACATTCCTCCTCCTTTTCTTCCCCAGGTTATTATGTTCCAGTGTCTAGGTTCCAAATCCCAGAGAGGCTGATTTAATGCTTCTCACTGCTTCACCATCTTTGTGGAAATCCAAACAACTTTGAAATGTCACTTCTTTCAGACATGATAGAAAACATTTATTATTCTCATTAGCTGTAAAAGCTATACAAGTCAAAATGCAACCACTAACACCAGTAGATTAAATGGCAAGGGGCATGAAAATGCAATTCATAGAAGTAACACAATGTTCACTAAATATTAAAATTTTTGTTTCAATTAAAAAATTAAAAATGAAAGCAAATTGAGACAGTAATGTCTAATTTTTCTTTATCAATGTTTAATGGAAAATCTACTTCCTTATACAGAACATGAAAAGCTAACATAGTACATGCTAACACAATATATATGCCATCAGATATTTTGGGAGGAAATAACAGGATAGCAATTCTTTACATATTTATATGCTTAGAAGTGATACTTGTAGCTTTAACTCAATAAATATAAATTTAGACACAATAAAATACAAAACTACTTGCAGTAGTTCTTTTCCCATAACTTATGCTCCATTGTAAATTGCCACAAATTTAACAGTTTTGTAACATCTATTTAAATGTTAGGAGGACTGCCATGATTTCCGGTCCAAAGTTGAAATCAAAGTGTTGTCAGGGCTGCACATCTTTTTGGAGGTTGTGGAAAAGAACTCATTTCCATGCTGTCAGGTGTTGGCAGAATTTAGTTTTTTAAGATTGTAAAACTATGCTTTCTTTCCCTGGCTACGTGCCCATGGACCTAGCATCACCTAGAGGCCACATATATTCTTTAGGACATGGCTTCCACCATCGTGAAAGCTAGCAAGGGTACACAGAAATTTCCTTGCACTTTGAATCTCTGGTTTCTCCTTCTGGCATCAGCAAAAAAAAACTTTCTATGCTTATAGGGGCTCATGTGATTAGAGTAGGCTTATATGCTCACTTGACTAATCGCACTAAGGTCAACTGTGCCATATATACAAAAAATTTCTGGGAATATCTCATCATTTTCATAGGTACCAACAATTTAGGCACCAACAATTTCGAGGTTTGGGGGACTACTTTTAGAATTTTACTTGTTGTAGGGCACTATTTTTATCAAAAAAATTTTTTAAAGGTTGACTTATAATAGTGGAATGCTTAACCAATGATGAATCTGTATTTTAGGATATGAAGCAGCCATCGATACTGATCCTTTTAAGTAATAATTATCTGTAAAAAATGTTTCAAATGTACTGTCAAGTTGAAAAGAGAGGTGGGGACACTTCCTAAAACACACAAGGCTAAGATGCTACATCTTTTTAAAACTGTATTGGTTATTTTTTTTAAAGCAGATAAAAGACCTATAAGTACTTCCCAAGAAAAAATATACATATTGAAGATATTAAGTATAATATAGATTGTCCACAGAACTTCTATGAATCTTAATTTGAGAACCTCTGTGCAAGTATTGTATTTCTAAAGGTAATACTAAGGGGAATATGTTCTCCTGTATTCACTTTAATAATCAACTGTTTCTAATGTACTCACAGGACAGCATCCCCATTCTGTGTGTCTGCACATAGTCTTTCATTTTATTTTTATCACTTGGTATTTTAGGGGCTCCTTCAAAAATGCTTAAATCTATTCTCATTGTCTCTTACTACATCTTGTTCTAGATCTCTGCTCCCAGCTTCTTGGTAATTAGTTTTTGTGTAATTGCAGTTGCCTTAAATCTAAGCTACCAATGCAAAGTTTCCTCCTTGCATTCCTTCAGAGCTTAAGGTTAAAAAGTCCACAGAGCAGTGGTGCTGAACCTTTTAGAAGTTTCAAGTGTATGAACAGCCATAATTCTCCACCCCTGGCAAAGAGTTGGACTGCATTTTATAACAGAATATATAGCATAAGCATGCTACAGTGCAGAAAACAAAAGGCTGAAGCTCAACATCAGATGCCTCTCTTCCCTAAGAAGGGGATTTGCTTAAAGCATCCTGACATGTCATTTCACAAACCATCTTATCCTTGAGCCTGTTCCATAAACATGTCCAGCAGGCCTTCTTGTTCCTGTTCAAGGTGTGATATTAAGTTATGCCCTCTTTCTTCTAGGACCCAGCACACTGTTTGGTTCTTCTCAGCAGAAGTCCTTTCTTTCTCCAAGTTAAGATTCATTTCTGTATCTTTTGTCCTATGTTTTCAGCAACCTGAAACATTTAATATTGCAAACAAGATAGTATGAGATAATAGTCAATAGCAAATTTCCCAAAATCTCATTTATTCATTAGGTTAGATTTTCCGTTCAGGAGACACTGACCATGAAGTACTTGTAGCTCAACATCCAGCCAGGTCAATCCCTGGTATTCTATAGTTCTGCCAAGGGAAAGCCAGGATGAGGCTGCTCTGTCTTTCCGCATGGTCCAGCCTTGTAACGTTACTTGAGCACACCTTTTCTAAAAGCAAAAATATTTTTAGAGACAACTCACTATTACTCACATTTAGAGAAAAAAAGTCTACAAAGAATCTGCTAAAATAGATCTCTCTGCCATATGACTAAGCAGTCAAATCAATAACACAGATTCTTGTTTGGACTGTTACTCAAGATAACCCTGGAACAATGGAAGCTTACCCAAAGAAAACCTGCATACATAGTACTGACTGAAAGTCTCACCCAAGAGAGTCATTTTAGAACAGAGAAATCCAAGCACAACTTCAGCCTCTACTCTATGTAGTGCACCACTTTGGGGAAATAGGAGGCTTTTAACGATAATATTTTAGGAGTCCAAATGTCAACTTCAGTATAGTATATTATATTGAAGATTTCAAAGTATCATTTTACTTTTATTCCTCATATATATTTGTTTCAAAGAATATAGTAAAAGACATGACAATAGGGGTACTTTAGTATTATCTACCCATATTTACATTTAAGTATTTGGTAATATACTCATTAAAGAAATATATTTAAAAATCAACATAAACATATTGGGCTCATCTTAATTCTTCAAATACAGGTAGCATTTGCACTGATAAACAGACTTTCTAAACTACATTATATTTTCACCATATGCAAGTTGAAAAATTGATTTTTTCAACTGTAAATAAGTCCTGTTTCAGGGAAAATAAGAGCAGCTAAAATCCAGAATGTTCAACCAGCTATAGTAAGAGATAGTAGTCAATCCGAAAGACCCAGCGTTGATAATTTAATAGCTATATTTTAGCGTGCTGAATATAACCGCTGTGATTCAACTAACATAAAGTCTTCTTATTAGAAAATTGTGAATCTTTATGTACCTCAGAAACAGGTTTTGAAGAAAGTATTTAATGTAAGGTACAGTAAATTTAAAAGAAATATGGCCGATTTATATAGGTAAGCAACAGAGGAGTAATAGGACTGACTTATTGTTTATAAACTCACTTGATGAGAGTATTCCACACTCAACTAGCTTTAATATATGAGGCCATTTCTGAGTATACTAGAGATAACAGACATCATTTTAAACCAGTTAACTATCTCACCAGGGAAACCTCCCTAGAATCAATCTAAAATAGTATCATTCTTAGGATACAAGAGAGAGCACTCAATACGGTTGTACCTCAGAGGAAATTTTATTTTTTAGGAAAAATATGAGAATTCTTTATAGGTTCTTTTGTAGTTTATTATCTTCACTTTTCATTTACATGCCCAAGGGACCAATTACTAAAAAAAATCTGTTTTTCAGGAGTTTTCCTTAAACTAGTTAGGGAGCTTGCAGAGAGAATATTAATTTATAAAGTCTTATCTTGAGGGTACAAAGAGTAACATATAAATCTGTAGCTAGGTTGGTTTGATGGGAGAAGCAAGGGAAAAATCTGTGGAACACTTTGTGCCAACTGCCAGAACAGAGATGAAGAAATGGCTCTTGAATTTGGGTGACTTCAACTTCCTAGTTTTACCAAACCCTTTTCCATGATTTTTACCACACAATAGTAGCATTGCACTGTAACAGATTTGTTCCTGAACAAATAATGTGGTCTGTCCAGCTGTCTACATAGTATTCATAGGTAACTATTCTGGTTTGGGCTCCATCATTTATTTCAATAATAGCTAATAACTTAGTATCTTCATGTTACCAAATTCCTGTGAAGTCAGGAATCATCTTTCAACCCAGCTCTAAATTGGCACATGGTTTCAAGTACGTAGGTAACATAATCAAGCTAAACCCCAAATATAGGTCATATCAAAAACCATATGTATATATGAAATAGAGAGAGAGAGAGAGAGAAAGAGAGAGAGAGAGAGACCAATCAAGACACAGAGAGTTAATAGCTTTGAAATACATAGCATGTCAACTTGATTTTGTCACAAGCTATAACAAAGTCTAAATAATCTTTAGTTTAGGGCCTTTTTTCAATGACATGTGATTTTGACCACTGAGCAAAGAGAGGAACTGGTAGCATAATTTACATAATATCAAAATAGAAATCTTGAAAAGGAACTATATTATTAAGAGTGAATAATTTAAAATTTGGCATATTCAAGTTGAGATGCTCTCTCATGCTCTGGGAAAAAAGCATTAAATAGCAATATGTCCAATCTAAAATTTAGAAAGTCTTAAACTAAATGGATGTTGAAGAAAAATCTATTTCATTATGCATCTTTTATAATAGAAGAAACCAATTCTGTTATAACTACTGTCTGTCACATTATAAGTGAATTATTAAATGATTGAATGAATGATATCCATACATACACATGAAAATAATCTCTAGTGTTCATCTACCATCAATCTAAAGTTTTCAGGAAGCTAAATTTGCCTTATGTCCTCAGCTTTCCTTCTTACGCCAATCCTGACATTAACAAATTCTTACTATCTTTTTCAAAATATTCTGTTTATTTCATAAAAGGAAATGGTAGTAAAGTTTTGCATTTTAATGTGAAAGTAAGAAGACTCCTCATGGTTTTTAGTACTAATACGTTGTTGAAGTGAAGGAGTTATTCCAGATTAAAGGATTTCCAAGCATAAGCAGCCAGGGAAGAATGAGAGTAGTACAACATTTGAGAGCTCCAGAAAGAATCGGGAAGATATTTCTGCCTCCTTGTTACTGTCTCCATAGAAGAGCATATTTTTTTAAAATAACTAAACAGCATAGTAACCAATATTACTCATATGCTAAAATTTGAGTTACTATCAATCTATAAATAGTAAGTATCAGATGCCTTTAGGTTTCCGATGTCAAAACTAAAATACATAAATTAATCTAAGTAAAATTCAGTAAATGGCACTGTATCCTCCCTTCTTCGCTGTCTATGCTGAACTCAGAACTCTTTCATTCCAGTCCCTCCTACAAAATGAAAAGTAAAGGTCAGTAGTACAGCACAAAAAACACACCTCCAATTTTACTCTCAGATGCTGAAATCCACCTTTGGAATGTGTGACAGTTCACACTGAATTTTTCAAACTGACTGTCTTAATTTCCACCTAAATAAATCCCATGATTTTTCTGTATAATGTCACTGCCATACTTAAAAATAAAGTATTCTCCACCTGCTGTCCTCTACCATCACTTTCAGTGGAGCTTCAAACAAATATTACTCCCTCTGGCTTTCCAAGATCAAGTCTAGCCATAACACAGATAACTGTCATTGGAAGGTGTCCACGTTAATGAGCTAACACAG
Organism: Chinchilla lanigera; assembly: GCF_000276665.1. Lineage (NCBI taxonomy): Eukaryota > Metazoa > Chordata > Mammalia > Rodentia > Chinchillidae > Chinchilla > Chinchilla lanigera. The sequence goes on from NW_004955411.1 coordinate 29,619,509, forward strand.
CAAAAGGAACACTTTAGTGCAATTAAAACTTTTCCACTTAGTTTCACTTTTCAAATGGGCTATTACCCTGAAGAAATAAACTAAAAAGAAGCTTTTATTTCTGGATGGGAGGATAGGAGTTAGTAGAATGCAACAGGAAAATTAAAAGATTCAGAAATCTCCCAACATCATTCTCAAATAATTTTTTAACAAATGCTTTAATATTTTAAAGTATCTTTTCCTTAAAACACATACACATGCACTCATTAGGCTAGGCATCTACACAGACACACACATAAATTTCAAAGTAAAATCCACAGATTTTCCTAATGAAAGCAGCTTCTACGCCATATGGAATCTAGGTGTGATGTAACAGTGAAATTTGGGGGGCAAGAAATTTGGAAATGAAGTTCTCGAATATTTATGAAAAGAAAATAAATCATACTTTCTAATGTTCATACCCTTATAACAAAAATACATAAAAGGCCCTAAATATTCTCTTTGAATTTAGTTTGAATACTGTTATTTTTTGTGAAGTCTTTACTCTTTATGGTTTCCCACAGAAAATGATGCAAGGGCTAGCAAAATGTGTTAGCAAAGCAAATAATGTATAGATGACTGCTTATTTTTTTCTAAGATGAAAGATACTACTGTTCAAATATTGACGGCTAGAGTTCATTTGACAGGAAATAGTTAAGTAAGAGAAGGGAGATAGTGAACAGGTTTATACATCCTAGGAAGTAAATGGGAACAAATTCCATAGAACAGGTAGAAAGAAGGGTCTGACTAGGATAAGATCTGACAATTCTCTGCTTTAACAAAAGGAAGTTTAAGCAAAATCTAACAATACTGCTAGACTGAAGTTGAGGGATGATAGCTAGAATTTTCTGTGTTCTATGCATGGGTCTGGTGTTCCATAGGGTTTTGTTTAAAAATCTCTGTGTGCTTTCTTGAGATCTGAATGGCAATGACAAAGACTTCATCTGGCCAGACTTCTAGAGGAAAGCTGAGGTGGTGTATAGCTAGTGCAAGTTGTCTCAGAAGAGCATCGCAAGTGCTCAGTCTTCTCTGGCAGGTTATGCTCTTCATATATTTATATTCTTAGGCCTTTAATTTTTACTTGAAGCCTTAGGCAGAAGTATTCAAACTACTTTTTCCTACTATCAATATCCAGCAGTGTTCTACTCCTAGCTGTATCCAATCATCCTTCCCCTGACTGGAGGGTCCGGAAATTGTTGGAGCCCTCAGTAGTGACATAGATGTTGCTCACATCTGTACTGATCTACTTGATCCTGGCGTAGGACATCACTCCATGGAGGAAATGGACTGAGAGGGGTGGGTACCTTTTCAGGCTTTAGCCTCTTCCTCGTTTGTAGCTTTTTTGTCTTTGAGATACTGTTGTAATGACCTCCTCTGAGGCCAAATATTTAGCTCTCTCCCTACTCCAGTGAGCTTCACACTGTCCCTTCCAAAAGGGAATTCAGAGCCTTGTTTCTGTATAACCAGCTGTGTAACTTTAAAAAAGTTGCTGTGGGTACTGAAACTACAACTTTCCCACCTATAAAATGGAGATACAGAGATCAGAAGTAATTTTAATAGAGTTACTGTAAGAATTATGTTAGTGCATATAAATATATAACAATGGGAGTGAAGGGAAAAGCAAAAAAAAGCAAAAAGAAAAAATGAAACAAACCTTTTGTAAATAGGGAAGGAAAGAGGAGTTAAAGAGAGGATAGGAAAATGGGAAAAGAAAGGAATCAAGATATATCATATATGGGTGCAAATTCCCTATGATAAATGTAATCATTATATATATCTAAAATGTACCTAAATACATACCTAAAATTAATAAACTTAATTTAAAAATATAGCAATGGATAGTTTTAAATAGCAAGATAAATTGTTTTTAAATTTCTAGTCAAATTTTAGTTGATTTTGTTATCTTGTTGAACAGGTGATATATAAATATGGTGATAAAGTTACAAAGGAAAATATATAACATAAAAGTAATTTTCCTTGGTCTCTCATCTGCATTTGAATTAGCCTGCTTTTGTTACTACTGATAGGGCAAGAGAGACTCCACTTTCTGTTATTAATGCCATATTAAGAGAAGCCACTTAAGGTTCACTTAAGCTGTCGGTGACCCCACTTTTCACCCCTTCACCTTGGTTAGTTATCAACTCACTTAAAGGAGAGAAGAGTCATAAAATGACTGTTCTGTGAACAGAACAAAAAGGACAGATTGGGAAGTAGGCCTAAAGTTAAACTGCAATGGTCATTTGGAATTTGGCTGTCAGACCTTCTGGGAGAAGTAAACTTTTTGATAACTGTGTGACATTGTTGTAAGATTCTCCAAAATGAGGTACTGGTTACTATGGAAACCTAAAATGTACTTAAACCGAAGGTGAGACCTCGATCGGGGCAGGCACCTTCTCTGGCTCCTGCTTACAGACTGTTCATCAATCAGCTCAATGAAGCTTTGTCCATTCCTGCTCTTTTGGTCTCTTGTGAATGCCATTCTCAATGAGCTCGCTTACCATATCACTATGACTAACTAACATCCCTAAGTAATTTTATCTGAAAAGACTTATTTATCTCACAATTGTATTGAAGAACATGGCATTGGCACTGACTTCACTTTCATACCGACCTCTGGGCCAATGCCATCACACCAAGAGGAGCATATGCAAAGTTGAAGACTGTACTGTCAAACAGGAAGACAAACTGGGGTTCCACAGTCTCCTCCAAGATCAAACTTCAGATTAACCTAAAGACTCCTCCTGGACACCACCTCTCAATGATCCTCCCAGCTTTCATCACTGCCATATAAAGGAACAGGCTGCCAACCCCTGAGCCCCTCGGGGACACTCAAACCATATCCCACCCATAGCACCCACCAATTACACACTTATGGCATAGTCTTGCAATCTCCTGTCTTACATATAGATAAGAAGAATTTGTAATTTCCCAATGCTATAGATGAAAAGATTTAATCATATAAGTTGAATATGCTGTAGTTAATATTTTTTTCAGTGTAGCTCTTAATTTCTTCCCTGCACCAACCTCATGTCATTTAATGAAAATATTCATTTAACCTTTCTGATAAGTTAATTCTTTTCTGATAAAAATCCCCAGGCTTTCCTTTGAAATATGTTGAAATCTATTATTTGCCTGGTATAGGACTTTATGTTCTTAGGCATAATGAGATTTACACATTTAAACAAAAGAGTAGTGAAGTTTATCAACTAACATGTCTGGAGAAAATGCTTTAGCTTTAGTTTTCAGGATTATATGGAAATTTTACTAGCCCCCTATTAACAAGAATTATTTATTTGGTATATGTGATGCTTTTAAATATCTAGTACTATCCTTTGAAATCAAAAATGGAAGAAAATTCATAACAATTGTAGAAGTTCTTTCACTTTTGCCCATTTCTGACTAGAACTGCCAGCACAAATGATGTATACATTTAACACTTCTCCCTTTGTCTTGAGAGATCAATAGAGAGATCACCTGCATCAACTCCATCCTCTTTGTTGGAATGTTGCAGAAATTCCAGAGGCTACATGGTCCGAAGCAGTTACCATTTCTCCACAAAACTCCTCACACTTTCTTCATTAAACTCTCTTCTCCTGTGGCTTTCTTCAGACCCTGCTCCCACCTTGCTCTGTGCATGTCCTTCTCAAGCATCCCTGGCCAACACCTGAAACCCAGCTACAGTGAGTCTGCAACACACAGCTGATCATTTACAAAATCCTCCACTGCATATCTAAATGCTTCTTTCTTCCTTTCGGTCTAATTGAAATCTGAGGCAGGTTTTCAGCTTGAAGAGTACTCAAGTAGTAGAAATTTTCTCTTCCTCAGCATTTCCAATACTAGGAATGGCAGCAGATTAAAGGAGACTAGAGAGAGAGGAAAACTAAATGTAGCACATGAGCTCAGACTTATCCTGGGACAGAGAAAGATAGTAAAGCAGATGCTGGTATTCTATTGATATAGTTTTGATAATTTTATCATCAATTATATAACATAATTTTATATATAACATAATATAACATAATTGTGGTGGTAATGCTGAATAATATCCCTAGATTTTGAAAATATATTTTGAAGCATTTTTAACAAAGGGATACACTTCTCCAACTTATCAAATGTTTCAAAAATTATATATAAAGAAACAGAAGGGAAGACAAAATAAAATGAGGCAATATGTAAAAGACAATAAAACTCTTGGAAACCTGGGAAATTTTAATAAAAAGTTTTCTTCCAAAAATTTTGTAAAAATTTGAAATTGTACCCAAGCAAAAAGTTCTAATAAAAGCTGACCCCAGAGTTTTCAACCTGGATGATAAAGGGTAACTGCTATCAAGACTAATAGAGGAAAATTTAAAAAGTTAATAGGGAAGTGTGGGATTAGATTATGAAAATGTCAGTTTTGAGGAACAACATCTTCAGTGGAATTCTGTTCTCAAGATGCATGTGAAACTTTGGAAACCCAGAAAAAAGACAATGACAGAGACAGAAAGCTATCATTATTTTGAAGCAGCTAAGGACTATATCCAAAAATCTTCAGAAAAATGTTAAGAATGATTATGGACAAGCTATTTCACAAGCCCAGCACACAAATCCCATTAAATGAGAAAACGAAAGCAATATATCATTCACAATCCAGAAAACTTCAGAAAAACATTTTTAACTCTGATTTCAATCAGGCTGATTGCTGTCATTTCTCTATATTATGTTGACTTAAAACCTTGATGGCCCACCTCACATTAGTTGTTACTTTAATTATGTAAGTGAAAAAAGATACATATTATACTTCAGCATTATTTAGTTCTTACTCCTGAAAGCACTAGAGAATAGGTAGCCTTGAAACTATACTTAGAAAGTAGCTAAAGACTGCAACAGCTCTGAATTTTAATAGACGAGCTTAATTGACTCCTGCTCCTAAATGACTGATGTGTGCTCTCTCTAGTAATGCTGAATGCCACCTGTTCTGTGATCATTTTAATCATCAGACTGCCACATGGCAGCAGTTATGGATGCTACCAGTCTGTAACATGACAGATATTTTAAGGGCCATTTGTTTTTCTATTTATATTGTACTAATGAATTAAATTTGAGGAGATATTGATGGTCCAAAGAGGACTAATATAGGGTATGGATTGACTCTCTTGTCTCTAAAATAGCATTTCTCTAATACCTAAAAACCACTGAGACCCCAAACCAAATCAAGGCAAACATATTTGTTTTCTAGAATTGCACAGATAAATGTAAGATTGGACTGCAGTTGTTTTTTCTTTTCTTCTTCTGAAAACTATGTCTTATAAAACTTCAATTTTACACAAACAACTATTTTAAGAAGTGGCTGTTAGAAGGATGCGCCATACCGGAGGAAAGAAATGTTTTCAAAAACTTCAGTCTGCATGCAAATTCATTTCTTAGATCACACCACACAGCTGTGCAGTAAGTGTATGTGCTCTTGGCTATAGTGATGATAAATTCTTTGAAGAAAACTTCCTGCATAAAAGTATCAGTCAAGAAGTACAGAAACAGTTCATGAATTCCACTCCAATAGTTTTGTGCTTGCTGATTTTGCACACTGTGGTTTCATGCTTGTATGAGAACTTTTATAATCATATTTATTGGAAAAGAATTGGTTTATATCTAAATACTAGAGCATATAAAACAGGCACCTGTGGGAATATGAGATGTCACTCTTATCGTCTGGGCACGACAAGGCTGTTTACACACATTTTAAAGTCAAACTATATACAGAAAACTATCTGACTGTACTACTTCCTTTGTAGTAATACTTTTAGCATTAGTCTTGACTCCAAAGCATAAATCCAAAAATTTTACTGCTAACCATAGAGATTTAACCAACACATGAGAAACATAATCAACATGATGTTCCCACTGCGTTAGAGTGTATATTACAATGATATTTCTAGCTTTTATGGAGCTACTCAGGCTACAATTAAATTAATTCTTTTAATCATCTTATACAATATTTACTAAAGTAAAACTCTTACAGAAAGCATATTTTCTATCTTGTGAATATAAAACTATCACAATTAAGTTTTGCATTTACTACACAAAAGTGTCTATGATTTGACTAAAAAGGAACATTTCTATTATTTGTTTTAATGGCACCCTGCATTGTTAAAGCTACTGAATGGGGGCTGGGGATTTAGCTCAGCGGCAAAAGCGCCTGCCTGGCAAGCGCAAGGTCGTGAGTTCGGTTCCCGGTACCGGAGAAAAACCAAAAAAAA
>NW_004955411.1:29625862-29733430 GCF_000276665.1 Chinchilla lanigera
TAGCTCAGCGGCAAAAGCGCCTGCCTGGCAAGCGCAAGGTCGTGAGTTCGGTTCCCGGTACCGGAGAAAAACCAAAAAAAAAAAAAAAAAAAAAGCTACTGAATGGCAAAATTTTATTTCCACCTCACTATACTGGACTCTATGGTATTTATGAATAGGGTATGATCATTCTGACAATTGTGTCAAGATTACATTACTGAAATTGAGTTCTGTTTCAAAACAGCAAACAATTACAGGTTTTAACAATATATAAAAGCATTCACCACTTAGATGAACCAAAATTGAAAATTTTTTCAAGGGTGAGGATGTCAGTGGTATACTTACCTAGTGGTATATTTAAGTGGTATACTTACCTAGTATGCATGAGGCCCTGGCTTCAACTCACAGTATCACAAAATAAATGAATAAAGTTGTATACATGAGTATACCTTGTTGGCTAAGAAAGCAGGAAAACACTACAGTGAGCCTCGTGGAGGGAACTGCTGAGAAGAGCTGGAATGAGGGTACACACCTAGTGGCAGGCAGGGAGCACACAGTGTGTGCTCCAGCTTACAGTCTAATGCAATAGCCATTCATGGGCATTTGATTGTATGTTTTGTTTACAAAACATATTTTTTATAAATTTATCTATTACTGCCCTTTCCTTAATTAAATTCAAAATAGACTTCCTTAACTTTTAAAACAAGATTTCAATTTCACAAGAGGCCTGAGGAAGCCATTGAGAGGTTGTACCTATTTGGAAGTAAGTAAGTAATCAGCTGAGTTTTCCTTTCTGTTCTTGTCGTTTTTCTTCACAAAGATGAGCAAGCAGACCCACATCAAATGAGTGGCACCCCTCCTCCATGCAAGCAAGCAGCCTGGTGTCCGATGTGCAAGCACGACCACCGACTCCCAGCCGGCTCTACACTTTCATTCCCCATGGCATAGGGGAGCAGAGGTGATGACTAAGCAACATACTTGACCCTGGTTGAGGACAATGCCCAACCAAACACCAAAACTGCAGACATCAAGTCCAAAAAGCCCACTGAAACCCCTACCCTACAGCCTACATCCAGCATAGACTAGAGGGCTGATTGCATTTCGCATCTACCAACAAGAGCAAGGACATGCCTCGGCTTAGACAGTAACTGCATTGTAGGGGGAATATGCAGGGAGGGCACCTCAAAAACCTGTAGTCGATGCGTAGAAAATCCTGACTGGCTGGATCCCAAGACAGCCGATCCTGGAAATAAGTTATTCATTCTGTAACACAGGAAGTTTTCTTTGACTCAGTATTTATTTTTTTATTTTGTATTTATCTTAGTTCATTTGGTTTGGCGGGTTTTTTCTTTTTCCCCTCTTTTAGTTTCTTTTATCTCTTTTCCCTTTTCTCCTTCCTTCTAATTTTTATTTTATGCTTTTGCTCTCTGTTTATCTTTTCTATTCTTTTCCTTGTTCATTTTTTCCTGCACCTGTTCTCTATCACTATTAATTTCCTTTTACTCCTCAAAGCCTTATCACATTCTCTCCTTCTCATACCCCATGAATTTTTCAAATTTGTTTTTATCTGCCAGCTCCCTACCTACCACTTTTACTAGTATAACTACTAAGTGTAGGAATTCTAGATATCTAGTTAATTTTATACTATATCTATTGAATTCTGGACCGTTGTTAGTGGAGGTAAAGTTGTTCCATTTAGTAGATATTTACTGTAGGTCAGTAGGAGGTCAGCATTAGATCTGTCATAGTGTCCACCCCATAGTTATAGATCTCATTTCTATGATTAAAAATGGTATTTTATTGGTCCTTAGGGTTTAACATTCAGTTTGTATTTGATGCTGTAAAATGCTGATATTATTGCTACAGACAAGGCAATATGGCTGGTACTACTAATTGATTTTCTTGGGATGGCAATAACTGGATTACCTTAATGTCATTAACAGTACTGTAGTTCATCCCTGGAAAACTGTATCCTGGATCAAATAGGTTGTAATGTCCATCTCAGGTAAACAAATGTAGTTGGATCATGGCATAGAGGCAAAGGTCAATAGTTTGCCAAGTCCAGAGGAAGCCATTCTAAACTAAGAAGAACTCCATACTAAAAACAAAGCTTCCCACTAAAATCAACCCACAAGCCTCAACACAAAATGAAAACCAACAAAAAATAGCAACCTGAGAAGATAAGCCAGCAAAATGCCCCCCAAACTCCCAATTCTCCAAACCTGATCGATGCAGCATCAAAGGGGAAGAAACCAAAAGCTACACACCAGAATTGTACCAGAGGAGAAAACAAGACAGATCATTAAGGCATTTGACAGGCTCACAGCATGTATGATAAGATATTGCCAGGTAAACAAAACAATATGAGTCTACAGAAGACACCGCTAAAAAGCTAGAAAAGCTTTTAGTTTAGCTGAAAAAATGCATGCATCACAAGCACTGAAAAAAGCCCATAAAAGGCCACATGAGCAGAAATTCAGGACATTAAACCTAGTATTGGAAGTATGTATAGCAAAAGTGGACAGTGTGAGGTCAGAGAATCAGAACAGGAAAACAGGACTGTTGTTGGTGGACAACTAATAAGAGATACACTAAAAACAAAGAACATAAAACATGAATATAACAGGTCCTAAGTGACGCAAGGAAGAGTAACTGGAATAAATTAAGTATCAGAAGACAGCACAGATCGCATTTTAAAAAACACTATTTATTGAAGAACAGTGAAAACAAATTTTCCAGAGAAGGGAAGAGAATATAACATAGTGGTAAGTGATGAATATAGTATCCCAAATAGCCACACCCAGAAAAGAGCCTCTCCACAATAGTCAAAATATTGGAAGTCCAACCGAAGAAACTTAAAAGTGGTTAGAGCTCACTTATAAAGTAAACCCAATAGAATTACAGCAGACTCAAAACAAACTCTAAAAGTCAGGAAAACCTAAAGTGAAGTGGTACAAACAGTAAAAGAAAACAATCTCCAACCCATTTTTGTGGATATGTTCCACAAAATTATCTTTCAAAATTGATGGAGAAATAAGATAACTTTATGATGAAGAACACATCAAAAAAATTCATTAACACCAAACCAGAACTTTTTCAAGGATACATTATGTTGTGGCTTCTGTCTAGATGTCCCCCCAAAGCCTCATGCAGTAATGGAGAAGGGAGATTCAGAGGAGGCTGGATCTAAAATGTATGGTGCTGGATCAAGGCTCAGTGATTAATAAATCAGTCCACTGATTAGTTTAGTACCTACCCTAAGCCCAGTGCCCTAAATAGAATATAAAGGGGACATGTCTTGGTTATTTTTTGTTGTTGTTGCTGAGACAAAATACTCAATACCCCAAACTAAGGAAGGAAAGGTTTATTTAGCTTACAGTTTGTGGAGGTTTCACCTTATAATTAGCTGGCTCCAAGGCAGGGTAGCAGGGTGCAGGGGCAACACTTTAAGGCAGCACAAGACAGCAAAAGCAGCAAGAGCAAAAAAAGGGGGGCAAGCCTCTTTTCCTCCCTTATATTATACCACGCCCACATCATCTCTGTGCCCTCCTTTTTTACAAGCTGAGGATGTTTACAAAGTAAGGACCCTGGCCCCCTGCTGAATCACTTCGTTGAACTTTTAAACTTCTCAAGTTTAAACAATGAACAACATCCTAGAGTGGTAAGAACATGTCCTTTTCACCCCAGGATGTAGAAATGCTAAGTTAGTTAAACTTGTATACTCCTCAAGTTGACACAATATATCAACCATAACAGGGCAGAAAAAAGCTGCTAAGTTTGCTTGGACTTGCTGCCTTCTGCCAGTCTTGCTTTACCATGGACTATTTCTGCCTCTGCCATATTGCCCTGCCCTGTAGCCAGCCAAACAAAGACTGAAATCTCTACAAACTGTGAGGCATATAAACCTTTCCTCCTTTAACTTTGAGTGTTGGATATTTTATATCAGCACAGAGATAAATAACTAAGACACCATAGAAAGTGATAGTGAAGATAACAATGACAAAAAGTCTGATACAATGAACTGCTCAGGTAGGGTGAGCAGCTAAGGAGAAAGGACAGAGGGAACCACCAACAGGAAAATAGGCAATGACAGGAAAAGTTCAATACTGTTTGGTAATAATGCTCACTGTGAATGGGCTCAATTGACAGTGAAAATTTGCAGACTGAGAAAAATGAACCAAGAAACAAAATTCAGTGGTTTGCTGTATAAAGGAAAGATATTTAAAAGATTCAAACCAACTTGAACCATGCCTGGTATGTGCATGACTGTCCCATTGGGTAGTTTAAATCACCAGGTGAAGGTTAAACTGGCTGAACATTAGACAATGGAATTCAAATCAGAGCCACCAGGCATTAAGAAATACACATTATCCCCCTGTCATAAAAGTGTTAACCACCAACGAAAGTCATAAACCAAAAATCAAAGGATACAAAGCAATATTCCATGCAAAGGCAACCCCAAAAAGGCAGGTATACCTATCCAATATTCAGACAAAGTGGACCTCAAGCCAAACCTGATCAAAAGGGTAAAGAAGGTCACTATATATTGGCTTAGGGAATAATCCACCAGAAAGAGTCACAAGTATTAACATATATGAACCAGACAACAGTGTACCCACCTTTACAAATAAAATACTACTGGACACAAAAGGGTAGATAAGCAAAAACAATTACATTGGGGAATCTCAGTACCCCACTCTTGAAAATAGACCAACTGGACAAAAAGTCAACAAACTTATATCAGACTTTGAAAAATCTGTCAAACAAATGCACTTAATAGATATCAAGAGTGTTCCATATATATATATATATATAAAATATACAAACATATATAAGAATATATATATATTTTTCAGAAGCACATGGAACTTTCTCCAAAATATACCATATACTAGCCAATAAAGCAAGATTAACAAAATTTAAAAGAATTGAAATTATACCTTGCATATTATCAGATCATAAACAATGCATAAAAATTAAACAAATACTAGGTAGTAGAAGAGATAAGACAGTTTCTAAAACTAAATGATAATGCCAGTACCACAAACTAGAACATATGGGACACAATGAATTCAGTACTATGAGGGAAGTTTGTAGCTGGGGATGTTCACAAAAACAGAGTGAACCCACTAAATAATCTCACAATGTACCTCAGTGTCCTAAAAAAACAAAAACAATCCAAACTCAAAACTAGTATGAGGAATAAAATAATATGGATCAGAGCAGAAATTAATGAAACTGAGACCAAATACAAAAAGTTTAATGAATCAAACAATTGGATGTTGGCAAGAATGGTATGGCTTGTATCTAAATGTTCCCCAAAGCCTCCTGCAGTCATAGGTGGGGCTTTATGGATGTGGCTGGATCTAGAGTGTGTGATGCTGGGATTACAAATATGATGCTGGGATTGATTCATTGTGGGATGCTAGAATTAAGGGTGCCCCACCCTGGGCATGAGTGCTACCAACCCTAAGTGGGGATACCCTGGATAAAATATAAGCAACAGAAAGAGGGCTGCTGCTTTTGTTTGTCACTTGCTGCTTCACTGCTTTGCTGCCTTCCTACTTTCTGCCTTCCTTGAACAGTTTCTGCTGTACAATGCCCTTCCTCCTGACCAGCCAGCCTTGGAGCCAGCCAACTATGGATCAAAACCTCTACAAACTGTCAGCTAAATAAACCTTTCTTCCTTTAACTTTATGAGATATTTTGTCTCAGCAGTGAGAAAAGTAACTAAGAAAAACATAAATAAATTAAACAAATCCGAGTGACCCTTCCCAAAAGTGGGAGATTAAATACCCAAATCAATGCAATGAGAAATGAAAAAGGTAAAATCACAACCATCACTCCCTAAATCAAGAAGATTATTAACAGTTATTTTTCAAGATTTCACTCCTATAAATTGAAGAATTCAGAAGACATAGACAGAGTCCTGGATATATATGAATTTCCAACACTGAACCAAGATTTAAAAATTTTGAATAATCCAGTAACAGGCAATCAAATTGAAGCAGTAAGAAAAATCTGGCCAATAAGAAAAGCCCAGTTCTGAAAGGTCTCACTCCTAAACTCTACAAAAACTTCAGGGACGTTCTAACACCAATACTTTGCAAACCTTTTAATGAAATTTAGAGGGGGGGAGTACTCCCAAATTCCAGTACCCCTGGCTCCAAAACAGACAAAGATCCTGCCAAAAGAGAGGAGTATAGACCAATTTCTCAATGAATACAGATGCGCAAATCCTCCAAAAGATACTGGCAAAGAGAATACAATAAACCATTAGAAAAATTAATAAGCAGAAAGATCACACCTCATCACCAACTAGGTTTCATCCCAGGGATGCAAGGATGATTCAGCATATGCAAATCAATGAGTGAATACATCACAGAAACAGACACAACAATCACATGATCATCTCCATAGACAAAGAAAAAGCCTTTGCCAAAATCCAATATCATTTCATGACAGAAACACTGAAGAAAATAGGTCCCAAATCTGATGAAAGCCACTTATGACAAATGCATTAAATGGATAAAGACTGAAAGTTTTCCCCTAACACTGGGGAAAGACAACCATGTCCACTATTCCCACTACTTCCAACACAGTACATGAAACCTTCGCAAATGCAATTAAGCAAAAAATAACTAAAAAGGATGTTTAGAGGAATCGAAGAAGTTATTATTTGCAGATAACAAGATCTTCTTCAGTGAGGAACTAAAAGCTTCCAGCAAAAGAATTTTAGAATTAATAATTAAATTAGTAATATAGCAGGATACAAAATCTACAGAAGAAATTAGTGTCATTTCTCTACACTATTAATGGCACACTGAGAAAGAAATTAGGAAAATAGTACCATTTATAATAGCATAAAGAAAAATAAATACCTAGGAATTAACCAAACTAAGGTTAAGACTTCTATAAAAGACTCCTCTGAAAACTACAGTACTCTAAAAAAAGAGATTAAGAGGTCATCAGTTCTTGAACAAAATCAACACAGTAAAAATGATCACACTTCCAAAACTGATACACAGATTTGATGCAATTCCAATCAAAATTCCAACAACATCCTTTACAGAATTAGACAAAAGAACCCTAAAATATATATGGAACCAGAAGACACCTAGAATAGCAAAAGCAACAATGGGTAAAAAGAGCAAAGTGAGAGGCATCACAATTCCAGATCTGAAGTTATTTTACAAAGCCGGGATAAAAACAAATATCATGGTATTGCCACAAAAACAGGTATTTGGATTAATGGAACAGAATACAGGATGTAAAATAAACCCCATACACATTAAACTATTTGATCTTTGATAAATTTCCCAAAAATATACACTGGAGGAATAATAAATGCTTTGATAAACGGTGTTGGAAAAACTGGCTATCTCCACAGAGAAAATTGAATCTACACTTTTATCTCTCATCATCCAGGGAACCAAAATCAAAATGGATCAAAGATCTAAGTGTTAAAACAGAAATACTTATTATTTTGGACAACAAAATAGGTAAAACCTTTAAGACCTAGGCATAGGAAAGGACTTTCTGAACAGCACCCCAGTGGCACAAGAAATAGCTCCAAACACCAACAAATGGCATCATATAAAAATAAACAGCTGCTGCACAGCAAAGGAACCAACCAACAGAGTGAAGATACAACCTATGGGATGGGAAAAATTGCTATGTATTCCTTGGACAGAGGACTAACATCTCAAATATATTAAGACCTCAAAAACATTTTTCCCCCAAAATAAAAGACCCAGTGAAAAAATAGGGCAAGTGAACTGAATAGACATTTCACAAAGGAGGTACATATAGCCAATAAATACTTTAAGAAATTCAATTAAAACAACACTGAGATTCCATCTTACCCTAGAGGAATGGCCATCATCAAGAAATCAAGTTATTACAAATGCTAGAGAGGCTGCTAGGGAAAAGAAATCCCTTTATTCTGTTGGTAGGACTGTAAACTAGTACAACCACTTTAGAAAGAGATTCCTCCAAGAACAGAAACTAGAAATTCATTTGATCCAGCTAATCCTCCTCTGTGTATCTGCCCAAAGAGTTAAAGGCGTCATATTATAGAATTGTATGCATATACATGTTTACAGCAGTATACTTCATAGTACCTAAATCTTAGTAGCTGCCTAAAAGTCCATCAATAGACAAATGGATAAATGAAATGTGGTATTACACAGAATGGAGTACCGCTCTACCATGAAGCAGGATAAATCTGAGTCATTTGTGAGAAAATGGATGTAGTTGAGACTATAGTGTTCACTGAAATAGATCATAGGCAAGCTTATATATTGCATGGTTTCTTTTATATAAGAAACCCTAAGTATAAATAAACAGCAAAATAAAAGATCATAGGAGATGGAGATGTAGATCTTTCTCAGAGGGGGAAAGGGATTGAGAAATGGAAAGAGGAAGGGAAGGGAGGGAAAGAAGATGAAAGAAGGAATCAAGATGTTTTCTGTACATGTGCCAACTTTACACTTGTAAACATTATATACTGCAGGCATGCACAAAAATGAACGGATCGAAAGATAGATGGCCAGCAGAGGAAGGGAAGAGAAAGTGGACAAAAAGGAATTAAGATATATTATGTGCATGTACCAATTCCCCACAAGGAATATAAACATTTTGTAACACAGACATGCACTAATAAAATTTAAATTAAAAAACCAAAATGACTAACATGTTGGACATGTTAGTTTGTAGTAACATAAAGTTTTGAATAACAAAGCCTGAAGTCTGAAAGAAGTTGTAGCTAAAATAAAGTAAACTTAAGAAAACAGTTGTGATGACTTGATTATATAAAGTGATTAGTAGGAGATAAAACTTAATAAGACCGGAACAATGAATGCTTGGTACACACAAACAGAGAGGCTCCGTTTCTCTGGAGAACCCTGACTGACACATTCTGCAGTAAGTGGAGCAGGTTCCCCCTGGTGAGTGCGAGAGTCAACCACTCCTTCAAAAGCCTACTTAGGAGACAAATTTGGAAGAGGAAGGGTTGTCCTTCTTTTTGTTCTTCTATCTTCAAAGTTCTGGTCTCAGATTTTGAAACCTGGGCTTTGTGTGTGTGTATTTATAGTTGTCATATATATCTTTTTAATGCTTAACATTATAGTACTTGGATGTGATACATAATGAATACCTTCATTGGTGGGTGTGGGGGCACATACCTGCTGCATACATGTACAGTCCCATACATATACATAGTTATACATACATGTCACATCTTAATACTTTTTACTTCCCCTTCCCCTCTGTGTTCCCCTTTCTCTTTATTCCAAGACACCTTATATCTGCAAAAGTCTACTTCCCTGTTTCCTATAACCTATATTATTTAGCTTTCACGTACAAGAGAAAACATGCAATATTTAACATTTTGTGCCTGATTTACTTCACTTAGCAGTATGATCTCTAGGTGCATCCATTTTCCTACAAGTGACTCAAATTTATCCTTCTTTATGGCTGAGTCACATATACACATAACAGATTTCCTTTATTTGCCTGTTAATAGTCATATAGGCTACTTCCAAGAGTTAGATATTATGAGTTGTACTTCCATGAACATGGGTATGTATGTGTCACTGTTTTACCTCTGAGGCCTTTGAACCAACTTTCCTGGGTCTCCAGCTGTTGAAGGCAGACTGTGCATGTCTCCTACTGGTTCTGCTTCTCATTGAAATGTTAACACACAGGGTTAGTGTTTATTTTTTTTAAATTCTCAAGTCTATATTATCAAAAGTTAGTAAATTCATGTCAAGATTCTTAAAGCACTAATTTGAAAAAATAACCTTTTTATTTCCCCCCTAATACCTGAATTTATCAAGACAAAAGAATCAGGTTATAAAAAATGTAAGTCTGATTATTGACAGAGGTTGCTGAATAAGACATACTTTAGGGTAAATACAGGTGTCCTAATAACCTCTGAATTAGCATGGTTACAAAACTGGTCATAGCAAATCTGGAACAGCAGAATCTGCTTGAAAGGTCAGGACTGTGATGAATACATTTGTCACGAGGCTAAAAGAACATCAGACCTTATTCTCCTGGTTGGCATCTAGGTGTCAGAGGATAAAAGAGTATGAGTCAAACTATGATGCCAGGCACATCTCCTCCTCCCTACACACCAAGGAACGTTGGGCAAACAGAGGGCAAGAGTGAGCAAAAGGGGAGACCTCTTGAAGTGCAAAAATGAAAAAAAGAGGTTCACCTGTGATAATACAGAGATGTATGTCAGGAAAAAAAATATTAGGCTATAAGCTGGGTATTCCCTTGAGGAACATCACAAATTCAGCCTTAGAAAGACTGACATTATAAAGCCATGTATAAAAGTGACAGAGGTATCCCAGTCTTAAAGGGCGTAGATAATTGCCATTTCTCACTGCTTCATTTTGGCACTGGAAGACAAAATGGGGCCCACTTACCTAGTCTCCTTACATAAGGGAAATAAAAAACTCACAGTTGGCTTCCAGAAAGATGGTTTTATCACATTCGTAGTATTAACATGAGCTCTGTAGAAACACATTTCATAATTTGTTTAATTTTGAAAGTACTATTAGTCCCTCACTATAAACATAGCTAAGCCCAATCCACAAAAGATGCAGTTCTTTAGAAAGTTAATCAAGAATGTCATGTGAAATGAATCTCAATATTCACAGCATGTGACTCCAAATTCAAAATTCTCCTTTTTCAGTGACTTTAGGAAAATTTTGATGGGTTGCTAGACTATTTTTTTAATGTCCTCCAAAATCTTCTCCAACTTGTGTTCCAAGTATAAAAAGACAACCAGTCAAGTTCCAAAACACTCCAAGCCTTAAACATCATCACTCTAGTGGACATATTTTCATTCTCTTTGTGTCAGTGATGAACAGTATGACTACGGCAGGTCCTTTGATCATTGCTACCATAAGTACAGAGCTTGACAGGAGATATCTCATTAAATCTTCCATGGTTTCTTCCTGTTTTTTCTTCACTTCATTTTCTAAAAATAGTATTATACAGCTAACATTTTAAGAATGTGTCATTACTTTTCATTTTATTAAGAACATTAGTATTTTTGATATATTAGCTATTCTTCCTGTATTATGTACAAAGATTTGTAAGCTATGGGTGGTCAAAGAAATTGAACAATCCAACCAGTGACCTCAAGATGTTTATAACTCAGGAAATGGCAGTAAAATATACACTATATTGTTAGGTCTACAGTATATGTGAGAACATAATGCATGATCTTGAAATTTACTTCTATCCATGCAGAACCAACCTTAAGTAATATACCATAAATTTTAAATATTTAACACTTCTGATGTCCAGATACTTTAGCTGCAATTTGCCAACTCTCAGATCCCCAAATTGTGAACTTCTTTTTGTTAAATGGCTTAAAATCTTCTGGGGTAAAAGACCAAAATTAAGGTTTATTTTTAACTACAATAGCCTCTTAAGGCACTTATAACTAAATCATTAAGTAACTGTGTTTAAATATAATTTCAGGAAATCTGCTCTTCTCTTACATGAGAGTTTTCCCCTTTCTGACTAAAATGAACAAAAGATGAACTAATTTTTGAAATTAAAGCCTTTCTTATGTTTTCATTATGAATGTGTTTCCTCTTTAATTTCAAAATATGAAGCTGACTATTTGAAATAAGTACCTTTCACATATGCTGAATAGATAATCTCTGATAATTATAGCAAGTATAAAATATAAGAATAACCTTTAGAACTTAAACTGGAGATTTTTCACAAAATAGTTGAGTAACATAACTTACTGTGTTTTCTTCTTAGAAGGAAAGCATTTTCTTGTCTCAGAATTGAGATGACTAATGTAGGAAGTCTTATTATTCAAACAAAAAGGGTTAATAGATTCACAAAGAAAGGCTGGCATTTTGTGGTGTGTAACATAATTCATAATCACAATAAAATAAAAGTAATTATACTTATAGAACTATTACATATAGTGTTAAATGAGTTGCTTTTATTTTATCATGGTTATGAGTTATCATGTTGTACTCCACAAAGTGTCAACTTTTCTTTGTTAATCTAATAATGCTTCTTATTTGAATAATAATACTTCCTATTTTACAGTATAAAAGAAAACCCAGGGCATAAAAAGTCACATTAACCTTAATATACATTTTTCACTATGAACATGTTGAGGACATTAAGTGTTCCATTAACTTAGAAACGTCTTAGAGTAATTATAGCACTTGTGGGGAAAGACAAGGCACTACTTACAGCTTGTCAGGCTGGGAGACTTAGAAAACATCCGGGGCTTTAATCACTCAGTTGGGTGAGAGGAAGGAGGAGGAGCTGGAGCATTTGGAAACATGTGGGTCCAAGGGGATAATAAGGGAGAATGAATCCTCAAATTTGGCTTTTTGAAACGAGCTAGCAGAAAGTTTCCAAGAGTTTTTAAAATTTTATTTACTTAATATCTGATCACATTCTCTAACAGCTTCAAGGAAATTTGTTACCAGGGAGTTATGCAACAAAAAGTACCTATTAGAGGATTAAATGTATACATTTTGAGACTGATTAATCTAGCAAATATTTGGATGGCTTTAATGGGTTTAAAAGTATTGTGCTTCCAAGAACGCGTAGGAATAGTTTTAGCATACCTGAATCTTAAAAGAAATGGCTTACAAATACAGTGACATTCTTTCCAGCAGAAGTTTCCACCTATGCTGCCACTAAGAAAATTGGAAACTCTGGAGAGAGATTAGTGATGTAAATAGCAAATATTTTTAATGATCTTTTTTCTAAAGTCAGTTATTTAAAATGATAAAATGAGGCATGGTGGCACACACTTGTAATTGCAGGCTGAGACAAAAGGATCACTGTGAGTTCAAGGCCATCCTGGGGTATATAATGAGTTCAAGGCCAACACTACCATAGACTACCGTGGCCTGAACTGCAGCCATAATGTATTTTAGTTGATTTATTCATTACTTATTGACCACCCACTTAATACTGTTTACAGCATCCTTAATAGATGAACAAAACCAGGAACTATATAATGAGACCCTGCCTCAAAAAATAGAGATAGAGTCACCGATTACAAAATGATTGATTCATAGCAAAAAATGCAGAGGAACAAGATAATTTAACATAAAATAAAAAGTGACAAATATGTCAAGGCACATTTTTGGAGAATTTCACATTGCTATTTTAAGTGAAGCTTATTAATATATTTCAGTAGACAAAATTCTGCTATGCCTCCAGGCAAGTGCAGAATTTTACCAATAAACTGCTTATTTCATTTGTAAAAGATGTCAAGTAGTATTTCTTGTAGACAACTCCTGCTTCTGCATTTCACAGGACTCAGAAAATCCTGGGGCTGCTATTATTTATAACTTATCTTGATACAAGGAGTGCCATCATTTCTTAATGATTTAAGTAATTTAAACTATATTATTCTCTGAATACTTCCTCCAAAGTTGGTGCTTCCAGAAATGTAATTATGCCTGGTATTTCCTTTCACTTAACCAATATTCCCCTCAACTGACCCAGGCTATTCAGCATATGTGACTCAAATTAAAACTGTACCCCTGTGGTTATGCAGAGCATGAGCCATAAAGGGGTTTTATCTTATCCAGTCTATGTATAAACATTCCAAAAGGTGTCACTTACCAAACCCAACATGGAAAGTTTATTTTTAATTTATTATCCAGCACAAACCATTATTCATCAAGAAAATTCTCAATCACTAGTGCTTTCCAAGTTTTATTTCTTCTATTAAATTGTTAGGGTTTTATCATATTTTTCCAGATGGGTTCATTTGCATTTAAAAAAATAAATCCCACTCTGTAATTTATTGCCTATATATTATAATCTAAGAGTGTTAATGCAGCTTGAATTCAAATTTGCATTTGTAGATTCTTAATTTATTTTAAACATAAGTGACAATAAATTTTATAAGGTTCTTGAATATCACATATAAATATTAAAGCTACATTATTTCAAGGTCTAGAATGGAAGAATTTGAATACTTTATGCTCTGAAAACTCATTTTTTAAGTTTGACACAAAATAAAGGTCTCAAAAAGCTGTATCAAGAAATTTTTAATTGGAATTACTAGTATGTTCCCCAGGTACTGGAGGAGAAATATAGATGGGGTGCTGGTGATTATAAAGATTAGCATTAAATATTTCAAGATAATATTTATATTGCACCACCCTCAGGAAACTAGAAGAAATTCCCTTTCATCACTTTCTTCCTCTTTGTTACAGAGCTCTGCATCTTCTGGACCAAGAGATCAATGTTATGAGTATTTAGAACACTACCATAGACTACTGTGGCCTGATCTACAGCCACAATGTATTTTAGCTGATTTATTTATTATTTATTGAGCACTGTTATGGTTGATAAATTGTGTCAACTTGGGGAGTCTAGAGGTTTGGCTAAGTGACTCAACAGGAAGCCAGGGTGCTTACTTTGTATACATCCTGAGCCTGTGGAAGAGGAGGGCATGGAGATTATGTGAGAGCTACACACCCCTTAGGTGGGGGTAGCCTGTTTACAAAGTAAGGCAGGGAGAGAAGCCACTTGCTGCCATTCCTCCCTTTTGCTCTGGCTGCTTTGCTGTTTGGCTGCCATTCCCCCCTTTGCTCTTCTTGCTTTGCTACTTTCTGCCTCTGAGCCAGCAAGTATGGACTGAAACCTCCACAAACTGTAAGCTAAATAAACCTTTCCTTCCTTCATTTTGGGCGTTGGGTATTTTGTCTCAGCAACGAGAGAAAAGTAACCAAGACAAGCACCAACTTAATATTATGTAGAGCATCCTTAATAGATAAACAAGAACAAGATTTATTTCACTGGGAACAGGATTAGTTAGTTGCTTTAGGTACCAAATTTTCTAGGAGAAGAAAGCTATCACTCAAACTATAAATTCTCAGCATTAAGGCAATACATATAAGACACGTACATGGAACTTAACTCCATCTGAAACCAGTTCAGAACTCTAAGTTCAAAACAAGCTCTTGGAAACATATTAGCTGAAGGCTCAGGCATTAGATCTCCAAATAAACCACATTATCATATATGAAAATTACTTGTGCAACTTAATATGAAGACTAGGGAAGCCTCAATGTGTAAGCAAAGATTCATAGAAAGAAACATTACTAAGTCTACTCATGACCTTTCACAAACGATTTAAGCCTAAACATTAGAACTAAAACTTTAAAATAGTTATTTAGTTATACTGTTTACAAAATTAAGAAAAGTACACTAAGAGAGCTTGTTTCATTCAGAAAGGTAACAGTAAAGATCAAAGTTTGGTTCCAGCAGTTGGCTGATTTTGACTTCGTTTTCACCAAGTCCTTTATGCTTCACATTTGCCTGCTTATTTTTCATCATTCTCAACTGATGTGCATTCCCAGCCCTGACTAAAGATGTGAACTGTCATTATTTTTAAGCTTTTCAGTGAAAAGATTTTAGCTTCCCTGAAGCATCATGGTATATCCCAGTTCAATAAATCCACCAAATGTTTTACTACTTTGAAGGAGAAAACAACTTTAGAAACTATTAAGCACTTAATATTTGTGAGCTCATATGAAGTGATTCCCCAGTAGGAATAAATGTCAAAAACAGAATCTGCTCACCGCATCTCCCAGATGCAGTTCAGCATGTACAGTGTTTCTTGTAGGCTAATTTAATATAAAGACCCACATCATTCACCTTTAGATCATGTTTTAGTCCTACTTAATCATGCGCCATTTTATTCTAATTTGTGGAGAAAACACAATAGAACTGGAAGACTACTCTCAACAGAGGAAGCTCTCAGTGACAGCTGCAGCTCTAGACAACATAATCCACAGGAGGCAGAGCACTGCAATTCTTTACTGGTTTATTTAGAAATATAATTTTATTAGTCTTGAAATAAAGATATAACATAAACCAAAGTTATTCATGTATATAAAATGTGAACTACATGTGAGAAATGAACTTTTGAAGAAACACCAAAAGTGCAAATTTAGCAAAACATTTTTTCAAAAATTATTCAGATGGTTTACTTTAACTATCCTTTTTGGATACTGAGTTTAATTGAGGATCTGTTAGATTTCAAAATGAGAATAGACATCATTTCTACTAGGAAAAATATGCTTATCCTAAAAAGTTATTCCTGGGACTTAGCAAAATTTGTCTGGCATACCAACTTACCTAGAAATAATGCAGTAATAAATTCATAGGAGATAATTATTAAATCTCAGGATTTTTTTCAGTGATAGCCTATTTATACATTTAAATTATACATTGAAAGAAAGGTATCATATCATGTTATGCACCTATGAAAGCTTTAAACAAAAACAGCCTCTGATTTATTTATATTCACCTTTGTAAAAGGGCAAATGAAATTCATTTCACAGTTCTATTCTGTGTTTTTAATAGACCATATTGACCTTATTCTTTATTCCTTTCAGAGAGATAACAAAGCAATGAAAAACTGTATAGGCAAGTACAGTGCTGGGTAGGGGTGGGAGGGAGCAATTGGGTGAAGCAATTCTGGTGCTACTTTTCTCCTAGAGCACTTGAACATTCCCAGAGAGGCAGGTAGGAAGCTGAACAGATTGACTTACTCTCAAATGAGATGACAGCAGACTCGCAGGGCTACACAGGCAACACATGGATGTTTATTTGATCTCTAGCTATCAATATGCACCATGAGTGCTAAAAGTATAAATGCAAATACACACACATAACACAAACTTTTAGGCACACTATTATAAAATGGCTGAAAAGCAAAACCTAAAAGAAATGTTAAAAACAGACACAGAAAAGAAAAGATATATTACTTTCAAAGGAGAATAAATGAAAAATTCAAGTTGCTAAAATGAAATAAATATGGATCATAATTACATACCAAAAATATCTTTATAATGAAGATCAGAAATAAATATATACCCAAACAGAGAAATCTTGAAAGAATTCACTATCAACCAGCTGCACTAAAAGAAAAATTAGAGGAAATTCCATAGGCAAGAGAAAAACAATATTAATTAAAATAAAGAGATGCACTGGGAACCAAGAACAAAGGAAAACATCATTAAAGTATATGGGTGAATATAAATAACATTTGTAAAATAAAATAATATTTTGTGGCATCTTAAATTTATAATTATAATGTATAACACCTATTAAACAGGGTAACAAATGATGTTAAATATTTTAAGACTTTTGTGCACTCAAGAAAAAGACAATACTTTTATATTAGACACAGATAAATCAAGGTGGTTTTGCGTGGAAACATTATTCATAATAATATCCCACTAAGTGGGAAAGAGGAGGAAAATAGAAAATAAAATATCATTTATAAGGAACACATCTGACCTGGAATAGAATTTTATAAGCAGGTGCTTGTGCCACTGAGCTATATGCCCAGCCCTAGAATGTTCGAAACAGTTGAAAGTAAGCTGGACAACCGGTAAAGAACAATTTGCCACAGGGCACATGCTAAACACTAATAATGGAAAGAACTGGGAAAATGTGTGACATTAAAATTAAGAACTTGCATTCATCAAAAAGCTATTATGAGAGAAAAGGCAAAGCTCAGAGTAGTGCAGCTATTTGCAAAGCCTATCACTAAAAAAGGCTCATCTCTGAACACTTAAATACATTTTACCACTAAAAAGGATTTATAAAGCAGTGGGGAAGTGGGCAGGATAATTCCACAGACCTAGCACAGAACACAATGTCCATATGTCTGTGAGACAAAAAATGTTCGTGCTTTATTGTCTACTGTCAACTAAGCAACCTCTGCCCCCTCTTTTCCAATGTCTGATGCACACAAATGGGGAAGGCAAGAACTCCATGTTCTAGAAGCCCCTTGACCTGTGACTCTGGGTTCCACTTTGCTAATCAAAGTCACTGGCATTAGAGGTGAAAAGTACAAAAGAAAGAAGAGGCCAGAGGACCAGATGAGTGAGATGATCATGAAAGCAGCTGGATGGGAACCCTTGCTGAATACTCCTAGGTACTTTCCAGCCAAATACCATGCACATAAGGTACGCACCACAAAAGATATTACATGAATCTTTATAGCAACAGTACTTACAGTATCAAAACAATGAAAACTAGCCAAATATCTACTCACTATAACTGATAAATACATATTGTAATTTTATCCATAAAATGAAATATAAAAATAAAAACAAGTGAACCCCAAATGTATGCATTAAGAATTGTACCCCAATATAAATACTTTTAAAATCAAGCTCTCTCTCCTTTTATGTTTTACTGTCTCCTCATTGTGGTTCAAAGACTTTTTTCTGGTATAAAGATGTGGTCAAACAGCAACCATGAGGACCAACTAAGAAACCTGAGAACAGTATTTTATTGCCACTGTATCTTTATATTTCCCCTCATGTCCAATTCCCACCCAGCTGAAGAATAAGTAAAATATACTTCTATACCATTCTCTATATTAGAAATTGTATGTACAAAGTCTAATTTGATCCTGACAATGATCTTATAAATGCTGTTGACCACTTTTTCTGACCTGGTAATTGAAGTAGAACAACTTTAAATACCAGGCCAAGTCCAACAGCTAGGAACTGCTACTGGCAAGATCCCAACCCAACCACCTTATCCAAGAGATTGTGTTCTTAACCCATCCACTAGCTAAACCGTGGTGTATTCCTCAAAATCTGTTTCCCTCTCAGCTCTCAGTGTAGTCGGTATGAATTACCAACAGCCCCTGAAGATCTTGGGTCACCTTTCTTCTCTAACTCACCTTCTCTTCTGTTTCTGGACATTTTCCTGAGTATCTTTACTAAGTACCATCCACCTCAGTACTGTATGTGTAAACCTTTAATTGATATTATTAGAAGTTAGTAAGAAATGTGCTATTTTCTTTAAAACTTATTTTGCATTGGACCATATAATACCATCCATTCTTATTAACTGTACCACCTAAAATACATGGGGATGTAGTTGTGATACATAGCTACAATACATACCAGAATTGTCTCTTTAAAATTTTCCTCCATAAAGCTAAAAAGACATGATTTGGATCCTACAAAAAGAAAGAGGCAGAGTAGGGGGGAGGGGGAAGTAAAGGGGAGATAAAAGAGTTAAAAGAGATGTATTATATACATGTACCAACTCCCCACAATGAACATTATCATTATGTATGAACACATGTACTAATAAAAATTAAATGTTTTAAAAAGTAAAGTACTTGGTATGAAAGAAAGTAATCAAATCCCTGGGCTAGGGGTGTATGTAGCTCAGCAGTAGAGCAATTACTTAGCATGTAAGATGCCCTGGTTTCAATCCTAACACTGGAAGGAAGGAAAGAAGGAAAGAAGGAAGGAAGGAAGAGAAAAGAAAGAGGGAGGAGAAAGAGACAACAAAAAAGTTCTGGTAAGTGCAGCTGTATACTGCTTTTTGTGTCTTTTAACAGAGCTACTTCCAAGAAGACTTGAGAGTGTTGTCACAGAAAAACAGCTCAACAATAGGACAGCCCCGGAGGAGAGACATTTGCGGCATCTAAACGCTGAGCACACCTCTGACCAATGCAGTGGCTGAGACAAATAGGATGTTGCATCCATTTTCTTTCTGACAAGGGAAGCGTGCACACTCCAGTAGTCTGTGTCATGGTTTCTAAATCCCCAGGTGTGATTTCTCAGGTTACAGGGATGAACTCTGAGTGAAAATACTGATGGAAAAAAAGTAAAAATAAAGCAGTTTAATTTACTGTTCTCCTGGGCTGCTTGGGTCCCTGCTGCCTATACATAGGCACTGAGATACAGAATAAAACCTCCTTGGCAGTTTTAGTAAAAAGGCTTTTCCCCTTTTGACCCCAAACCTGCCTCCAGGCCTTATCCATACCCCACTTCCCGTGCCTCCACCTCCTCTTTGGCCTGGACTACTGCAGTGGCATTCTAATCAGAATCCCAGCTTCCAGTCCTACTTCTTCTATCGTAAGTTCACAGTATCTGGGGTTATTAATAAAGCCATCAACCTTTAAGGCCATAACCTTGTTCAAAGCCCTATGATGTTTCCCAATACAATAAAAATGAAAGTCACAATCTGTCCCATGGACTTCAAGCTCTACTTTATTTATCACTTGGATCACTCTCTAAACTATCCTTTGCCATTTAACTCATGCTGAACATTGCCA
Organism: Chinchilla lanigera; assembly: GCF_000276665.1. Lineage (NCBI taxonomy): Eukaryota > Metazoa > Chordata > Mammalia > Rodentia > Chinchillidae > Chinchilla > Chinchilla lanigera. The sequence continues at coordinate 29,645,970 of NW_004955411.1, forward strand.
AGCACACTCTTACCTTAGGATTTTGCCCTTACTGCCCCCTGCCTAACCTGCTCTTATCCCACAGCTTGCTGTAGTTTTCTCCCTCATTTCTCTCTAGAGAGACTTTCCTTGCTTCTCTCTAATGAAATACCTCTGTTTCTCATGCTTTACCCTTCTGTATTTTGCCTTCTAGAACCTCTACTATCCAGTATTATGACCCATTTGATTATGTTTATATAGCTTTTCCCTGTCCTTTTGAATGCCAGCAAGAATTTTGCTACTATGGTTTACTATCAAATTCCATGAACAAGGAATAGCACATGAAAAAGTAAGCACTCAGTATCTGAATGAATAAATAATAAATATATGAATAGGATTTTTTTACCCAACTGCTTAAAAATCCAATTATTTGAGCCAAGTATTGTGTTGCATAACTATAATCCCAGCACTCTGGAAGACTGAGGCAAAAAGATCGAATTTTAGTGTAGCCTAGGCAACTTAGCAACTCAGCAAGACCCTGTTTCAAAATGAAGACAGAACAAACAAACAAAAAAGGCCTGGAGAAGTAGCTCAGTGTGATGGCCCTAGGTTCATTCCTTAATACATAAAAAATTGTTTTCATACAAAGGCATCCCAAGTTCCTTACAAGAATGTTCCACCCACTATCTAGTGTCTAGTGACAATAGGCTTTGCTTATTGTCAAGTATCTTTGGCAAAGTTAGTGTCATCTAACTTAGCAAACTACAGGACTATTCTAGATCAATTGCTGATTCTTAAGCTTCAAGATATCATATTTTTACACCTTTCCTTCAAATACTTCCTCTTTTTAGAATAATTTACACTCCTTTCTACTTAGTGAAATTCTACTCATCCATCAGTATTTATCTCAGCTACCACTGCGTAAAAATCCCCTGGCCAAGCAAATCATCAGTCAGTAAAAACTAATTTTAAATACATTAATATATTCTCATTAACTAATGAGGTTAAAGTCAATAGGGAAGAAAGATCAAGAAAGGGCCATGAGGAAAGTGGGATGGCCAGAAGACGAGAGAGGAATAACACAGAGCAGTGAGAACAAAATACAAATATGCATCACAAGGATTATCCTTGCTACGCAGTGTTAAATAAAATGAAGAAAAAGAAAATAGTTCAGCTACTTCTAGAAAGTCATGGAAAGACAGAAAAGATAATTTCTTAACTTTCTTATTTCCATAACTTTCTTTCTTAACATTTTTTGAGCAATCTATAGGAAACAGAATATTCGTGTCACCATGTCTTATTTGGTTAAAAATCTATCATTTGTTATTGAGAGTTCTTAAAACTTAATCTAGTAAGCAACTCCTACATGTGGTATTAATTTTACTTTTTTCCTGGCACCTACAACTTCTTCTAATTCTAAAATCTTGGCCTGACTCAGAAAAATGCAATTAATTATAGATCCAGTTTGGGGCTTTTTCCCATCATTTTAGTATACCATGTGATATTATCTGGGTCTCATTACAAATTCAATGAAAACTAATGAGGCTTTCTGCTGAATATTAGAAGAGATAATCTTCTGTCTTGGTAATTAAAGAGTGAATGCAACTGTTTGTTTTGTAATGCAACTGTTCTTTGTGCTGATCCTTGTTTCACTTCTCCTCTGGCATGAGGTAAAGCAGACTGGGAGGAACTGAGTTCTCATCGATATCACTCACTCCCAGGATCCTGGAGATTCTCACTGGTGTTGTGCTTTCATTCTGAGGGATTGTTGATGAAGAGTGTACTCAGAGCAAATCATCGGTCTTCTCTCACTGCATCAGATGCATTGATCTTCGGGGAGAAAGTGACACAATTGTGAACACAAGGTAAGCAGCCTCTAAAGTGGAAATATATCACCTCTGTGAAACACACACAGGAATGTACAGGCACCATGTGGGATCTCTATAAATCAGGAAGGAAATTCTTTACAAGCCCCTTCCTGCCTGTCGATATCTATCACCCAAAGAACTAGAAAGTCTTAGTGAGCAACAATTACTTCCAACTCAGCAGGCTCTGAAGCCTGAAATCACTGACACGGCTCCTGGAACTAATTCCATCTGAAGAAAATGAATGCTTTCCTTCCAAAACACCTGATATAAGTGTCTATCTCTCATCCGCTCTCTGCTCAGATATAGGATGAAACATGGTCAAAATTTCAAGCTACTTTTTGAAAAGAATAAGTCTGTTGTCGTCTCAAAGGGAAGACTGGCCAAAGATCTGATGCTGTAGCCTGATATATGATTTCACAAATAGGAAGAATGTGACCAAAGAATTAGGAAGCCCACTAGCTATATAACCTGAGGGAAAAAGCATCTACAATTTTCGCTCAGAACTGACAATTACTCTGACTTCACTGTCTCTATTGGCTATCACTGAAACCTTGTCAAAGAAATAATTTGGGAGGTATTTGAACTTATTATATCATCTATTATGGTATGACTTTCAAGGAAATAGAGCATTACAGCTTGGTTGATGTCAACTGATGAACAAAAATATGCACTACTGTCACCGTTTCAACAGATAGCTCCTGCATTTTCTTATGTTGACTTATACATGGCTTTTTCTACTGATGTTTCTCACTTCTCACACTTGACTTTAGAGCAGAACTGCCCATTTTTTACAAATACCACATGTAGGTGTTGGCAGCAGGAAGAAATAAATCATCTCTTTACTAATGATTATCATGTTCACCTCATTGTCTCTTCCAAAAATAAAATTGAGCTGTCCATCTACAGATACTACCTTTTTCAGAGAATCTACTTAATTGCTATTTCACTTTTATCAGGGACTTGGACAGTGATTCACAGTCATCTTCTCCCTGCTGTGGTTCTAGGGGATCTCAGTGTCCTTTGTGCATAATTTATCCAATAACTTAGTAGTCTCTTGATCTCCTACAATCCAGTAATATGCTCCACACTCCATTTCAGTCATCTCAAAAGGCCACAACACCCAGGCACTTTCCTTTATCCCATTCACTCTCAGATTTTAAGCTGAAAATGTTCCCTTCCAACTACAAATTAGCAAGGCGTCAGGTGACCCAAGAAGCGTACATATTCTGCCTTGGGGAATGCAAGGATAGGCAGTGTGCAGAAAACAATCTAAAATTAGCATTCAAGGAGTAGTAACCAAAGCCCCAACTGACAGATGATGAGAAAGATGGAATGAGATGAAAGATAACATACTGGAGGAGAGAATTCTAGTCAATGTGGACATAGATAATGGGAAAAGGTGAAAAAGATTGGTTGGGGATTAAATATTAGATATTTGGTGAGGCTGGATGTGACAATAAATGAAGCTCAAAGAAGGTACAGTAGGTATCATCTGTCTTGCTAAGCAAATTAAATGTTGTTTATGAGCATTATTAAACTACCAAAAGATACTGAATGGGAAGTTTCTATACTCAGGATCTCTTTCTGCCAACGAATATACAGGTTTTCCAAGCAATTCTTCACTTCTCTGCAGACACCAACTGGGGAACGTGACAGATTTGTCAACTTGATTAGATTAAGGAATGACTAGCAGGTTAGTAAGCCAGATTGTTAGGTGTGTCTGGGCAAGTCACAGAAGCGTGACCTTGGATAATATATATGTCTCATGGCTCCTGTCCTCTCTAGTGCTGTGCTTCTGCTCTGCTTTCTGACCATTATTGTTGCGGCAAGTGAGTCCATCAAGAAAGACACACAAGAAACCAAAAAAAAAAAAAAAAAGCATGAATGAACAAAACTTTATTGGAACAGGCTGTTGGAACATCTCTTACCCAGAGCAGGGAAGATGTCCATGCTGCTCTGTGCCTCACCTTCGGTTTCAGTACATTTCAGGTTTCCACAGTAACCATTACTTCATTTTCAAAAATCTCACAAGAACATTGCTTAATTAACACAAAGTTTACCTTTCTCCCAGGAGGTCAGACAATCAAATTCCAATAAGCATAGTGGGTTAGCCTTTAACCTATTTCCCAAATTGCTCTGTTTGTTCTGTTCCCAATTTATAGCTCAGCTCTGCTTTTAAGCAAGTTGATAAGAGGACTGGGGTGTGGGGATGTCAACTACAGCTTAAGTGAACTTTAAGTGATCTCTCATACTATGAAGTTAAAACCAGAAAACTGGAGTTTCTCTTGCCCTATCAATATGAACTGAGCAGTTTTGTTCTACCATACCCATCCAACAGGATATTTTTCCCTAGGGCCAGTGACCATGGACTGAACCACTTGTAACCCTGAGCCAAATGAAACCTTTCTTCCTTTAAATTGTGAGTGTCAAGTACTGAGCCCCAGGAACAGGAAAGTTGACTAATATATTATCCTGTAATGTAGTCTGATTTTATCACTAACCAGAGTTGGAACTGCCTCCACAGTTTATGGTCTGGGTCTTATAAAACTGTCTACACTTCACATGCCAATCACAAGTAATGGGCCTTAAATTACCCACACTTGGAGAAGATCAGGAGTTCTTGCAATCCTATCCCCAGGTTTGATAATTTGTTACATTGGTCACAGTACTCAGAGAAACGTTTTCCTTACTATTACCACCTTACAAAGATCTTATAAAAGATACAGTGAACAGCTAGATGAGGAGGTACACAGGGTGAGGCCTAGGAGGTTCCTATGTGCAGGAGCTTTTGTTCCCATGGCTCTGGCCATGTCACCCTCTGTGCATGTGGATGAATTCAGGGTGGTTTAGCGATTTTTAGGGAGGCTCCATTGTGAAAGCATGATTGATTAAATCATTGGCCATTGGTGATTGAACATGATCTCTAATCCCCTGGAGAAGATGAGACTGAGAGTTTTAACTTCTAATCACATCATTTGTTAGAGTATCCCTCATCCACCTGACAGTCACTTCATTAACACAACCTCAGGTAAGGTTTAAAGAGATTTATTTTAAATAAGAAGATATCTCATGACCATGACCCAGGAAATTAAAAAGATTTCAAAAGCAAGACACCAAGGACAGAGATGCAATATATATTTCCTTTGTCACAAATGTTAGAGAGATAAAAGAAATAACCAGGTAGTCTACGTGAGCAATATGTTTGTGTTTTTCTTCAGTTTTGGAAATTACAAACCTTGGTATTTTTTAATATTTCATCCTCTCCAATCTCCTTATCTTTTTTATTTTCCAAATTTCTATTAGGCATATAATTGACACTTTTTCTATTTCTCTTTTGTTTTTGTACTTTCCATCTCCATATTTCTCTGTGTTAACTCTGAGTTATTTTTTAACCTGTTTAGAGCCTGTATTTAATCCATATATTAAATTTTAATTTTACAGACCTATTTTTGTTTCTAGAAATGTTGCTTGGCTGTTTCTACAGTTTTCTATTTTTGCTATGAAAATTCTATTACTTCTTGTGCTTAACAATCCAAGTATATTTATTTTTAATTATATTTGTTATTTCTCTATTAGGACATAATTTTCTGGTCTAGCTTTTTTTCTGCTGATCTCTCCAATGGCATTAAATTTTGTAGTATTCTCCATGGATTTTTTTTTTGTCTTTGAACTTTATTTTTAGAGTAAAATATATCCCACATATGCTGTGCATGGACTTGGTTCCACCATAAGTAGCTAATATTTCACTATGGAGTGATTGGTTTTACAACTTTCACTAAGGTCTTTTGGAGGTTCATTTTTACTTTATTTTTTTTATCTTTGGTTTTCTTTATCCTAAGTGCTATGAAGTACTTTGAGGACTATACTTACATAAGATGCCCTTTAGAGGCTTCAACATATTACACTTGGAGGTTATATTGAGGATAGATGGCCTCTGATGTTGACCTCAAAATTATGCTCTGATTTCAACACATGTGACCCTCCAAATTTTATATGTTGGAACCTAAACCCAAAACTGATGGTTTTAGGAGGTGTGACTTTTAAGGGCTGGTTAGGCACAGGGGCTCTACCCTTATGATTGGGATTCAGAACGTACCTGCAAACATCACTGTGTTCAAGGTTTGGTTGCTATTTGACTGGTGTTGGGGAAGTGACTTGTGTTATGAAGTTCTGGATTAGTCCACTCATAAATTCTTTAATTGAATGGGGCTGTGAAAGGTAAGGTCTGGTTGGAAAAAGTGGGTCACAGAGAATATATATCTTGTTCCCAGTTCATTTCTTCCAGGCTCCCTGGTCAGTTTCCTAGTTGCCATGAGGTAAGCAGATTTTCCCTACCAGGCCCTTTTTTTCCATGATATTTCTACCTTACAACAAGCCTAAAAGCAAAGGAATCAGGTGATCATGGATTGGAACCTGTGAAACTAGGAAGAATAATTTTTTCTTCCTCAAGTTGATTTATGTGAGGTATTTGTCACATCAATTGACAATTAACACAACCATTAGGAATAGGAAAAGGAAATTAATGTTCTTATACAAGTCTTCAAAGAGCTACCTGGTCCTAACATTTCTTCTAATAAAAGGATACAGTTCTTCCCTTCTGTCATGTGAAAATGCAACATGATGCCATTTTGGAGGCAAATAGCAACTCTCACTAGAAAGAAAATATTCTGATGACTTGATCTTTGACACACTAGCCATTGAACCAGTAAGGAATAAGTTACTGTTCCTAAAAATTACCTACTCTAATTTTTATAATAGCAGGAATGGGCTAAGAGAGCTATTTTTTTTCTAGAAACTGGTGCTAACAAATTGATCTGTTTCATGCAATTCTTTGGTATTCTCCATTTGCTACCACAATTTCCCTATTTGCATTAATGCAGTATCCCCATTTTTGGAAAAATCTGCACCTACATATTTTAAAATTCTGACAGCTAAAAGAGCTTAGTTTTCATAAATTTATTCAACAAGTTCTTCTAATTGTATTAGGAATCTAATTATTTCTAAATGTAATTATCCCTAAAAATATACTCTAATTTTATTGACAATATATCCCTCCTTGGGTTTATTCTTCAAAATAACCAGATGATCCTAAAGTTTCCTAGTTACAGAAATATTTATTGATTCTTGAATGTTTTGGTTAAAAAGTATATATGATAACTTTTATCTACTGTGTGGTTTATAATTTAATTAATAAAATAAATGCTTTATTAGACTATTTCAAGACAATTTATCTCAAGGAAAGAAAACCCCCATTAACCTCTTTAAGAATCCATCAACAAATTTCAAAATGACCCTGAATTGTTCTCTTTTGTACCATTTTCTCCTATCAAGTAAACTAAATATATTCCTTGGCACTGGACTTATTTCCACTACAGAATTTATGATAGTAACACTTACATAACTCTTGTGATAATAAAACCTGCACAGAACCCAAGAAAACTTTAATATGAATATTCTGTAACTATTCTGTATGTGGTGTGTTCTATCCACCTTGAAAGAAATCTTGAGATCCGTGGAAAATATTCAAGAAAGAAGGAACCAGAGCCTCTATAGTATGTCTCTCCAGAGCTATTATGATGGATAGATTTAAAATAACTAATGAAAACTATAGATCAGAATCTCATTGGAAACGTATACAATAATATGTCTAACATTCAATAAATGTCTTAGAAATATTTCTGTAATTCTAAAATATTCAAAAACCTGGGAAAAACTTTGAGAATTTGTTCATGACTGCTTTACAAATTTCACACCTAGTCTACTGTGTATGAGAAGATTAAAGCTATAATTCTTCAATAACAAACTACTGCTATTCACTTGGGCTAATTTTAATCAACAATAAAAGACATTTTAAGCAATCACATGTCTTCAGTATGAGAAAGCTTTCTCTCAGGATGCAAATTAAGGAACAAGAATAATAAAATAAGAAAATCACTATTTTGTGATTCTTTATGGAATAATTGAATCAAGAAAGGATCGTCAATGAATGAAAAAAGCAATAGATCAAATAGGTAAAGGATTTTTAAATGGCATAAAGCATCAACCGCAAAATAATTTCATTGTGATAAACTACCTTCAAAGAGAAGTTAAGGATAGCATTAATAATGGAATCATATGATATTAGGTGACTTCTGATGTGATATAAAATAAAAACATAGTTTGCACTTCAATGTATTCTTGTAAAAAATGCTTAACCTGAAAAAACCTTAGGTCTAATTTTCTACTGAAAATTGAATATTGAAAATTGAAATATGGGGGGAATTGAATGACCTCATGAAGAAATAATAAATTATGAATGTGGAATACAATTTGCATTAATAAAAATAAAGGCAGAATCAATGTAGGAATAAATATGTACAGGATTGTTCTAGATTAAAAGAGACTCAATTGACATAACCCAATCCATATGTAAACCTTGGTTGATAGTAGAAAGCTACAAAAGATACATTGGGCATACTTAGGAAATTTTAAATATAGCCTGGAGATGAGATGGAATATGGAACTTGTAATTATTTTGTAAGTGCAATAATGGTATTGTCGTTTTGAAATAATATGATGAGTAAAACATGAATGCTAAGATATTTAGACATGAAGTGTCATGGTTTATACAGCTTGTTTTAAAATAGTCAAAAAAAAAACATTTAGGTAAATAGCAAAGTAAACATGGCAAATTATAGGTAATTATTGAGTCCAAGTGGTGATCATGTAAATGTTATTTGTTATATCTATCAGAGTTGGATCAAAGATGTAGAACTGTTACAAATGTTACAGGGGTCCAAGGATTCACCCTGATAGGCTTGTCACTGTAGGAACTTGAGGTCTGTAGTAGTAACTTTCCTGTCACTGAGAGAAAATGCCCAATACCTGAACCTTAAGGGAGGAGTGGTTTCTTTTGGCTGATTGTTGCAGAGTGTTCAGGCCATGGATTACCAGCTCTAAAACAAAAGCCCCAAGAGGGCAAGGCATAGCAGAAGAAGTTACTTAATCCATGGCAGGCAGAAAGCAGAGAAAGAAGGAAAAGGTGTGGAAAAGAATACACTCTTGCAGGTTTCACCCACAGTGACCCACCTCCACCACAACACCACCTCCCAACAGCACATCCAGCTGTGAACTCCTCACTGGATTAATCCACTGATAAGGATAACGCCCCCATCTTCCAATTCTGTCTGAACACATGAAATTTTAGGGAAACTTTTTAGATCTAAACTTTAACAAGTTGCCAGTAGTCTGGTCCACTGTTGCCTTGCACCTAGTGTTGAATCTGCTGTGATTCTAATAAGTTTTCTTTGATAGGCAGCCTGTTTCATTTCTCTAACATCTTTTAATATTCTGTCCTTTTGCTGAATTTCTGGAGTCTTATTTATTATATGTCTGGGTGTAGATTTACATTGGTAATGTCTAGTTGGGTTTCTACATGCCTCACTTCTCTGTATGTTAGATTCTTTTTCCATGCTTGGCAGATTTTCTGCTATTACTTCTGCAAATAGTCTTTTTATGTCATCTGTGTTGACTCTCACTGTTTTGTTGACCTCAGTTACACCTTTCCTACCCGGTCTTCTGGTCAGGTTCTTATGTCCAGGAATATCTTTTCCTTCAAAAACCATTTGATAAAATTATTTTTCAAGGTTCTTATTTAATTCAGACTATTTTGAATCCATTGAGCCATCCATGTAGAATTATTTCTACCATTTTTAACCTCATTTGTTTTTACCTCTAATTACAGTACTTCTTGGACCTCCTCAAATCACTTTCCCACCCTAATTTCTGCTGGAATGTATTACCATGACATTATAATAGCCAATGCGCTTCTCAAAGTCTGCCAGATGCCAGGCTCAACCTACCTAAGACCATGTTTTAGGTAATCACCTGAGGCAGGTCATCTGTTTCCTTATAGGAATTCTGACACACTCACAAGATTGAATATTTATGGTACTGATTCTAATTTTTCAGCAAACTGCCTGTTATTTTAGTCACTTGTTGGATATTTTAATTGTTTAGCTAAGTTGGAAGAGATTAGTTAGGGTCCAAGCATTTAAACTTTAAGGAAAATTGGTAATATATACTATTTTGTTAAAGTGAGATAAGTACTACCTTTCTAAACTCATACAGCCACATATTTTATAAGCAGTTTTTATTTTGTATTATCAGGGAGAAAAATGGTTCTTATTCAAGTCTGCTTTGGCGGGTAAGAACTTATGTCAACTAACTTTGGTGTCAGCTTATTTAAGGTTTTATTTGTAGTAGAAATGAGGGGAACTGTAGTATACAATAATTTTCTTTGTAGGGAATTGTATTTATCCTTTGAAATTTATCCATTCTATGAATGTGAGGACTTTTAATTTAGTAGGAGTCTTGCCATATTTTCCAGGCTCATTTTGAACTCACAGCAGATTTCTCAGCACAGACCATCAAGTGAGGAAGAGCTTCAAATGAAGTATTTCAGGTCCAAAGGAAAAACCACTTCCAACCCAGATTGATGTACTGTGAAAAAAATATCCTTCAAAATGAGTGGATACATAAGATACTTTGATGACAAAGAAAAACTGAACAAATTCTTGAGTACCAAACCAACCCCACAAAGGTATTAAAAGATATTCTCTAAAAAGATCAAACTAACCACAACTTCAAGACCAACAACAGAAAGGAATCACCCCTTAAACAAAGAGAGAGCAATTAAACAGAGAGAAAGAGTAGGGAACCAAGAGCAGAAAAATAATATGACAAAAATAAGCCAATACATATCAGTTATAAACAATAATGCAAATGGTCTCAATTCACCAATCAAAAGAAGCAGACTGGCAGAATGAATCAAGAAACAAAATCCAACAGTATGCTGTATGCAAGAAACACACTTAACTCAGAAGGAAATCCATAGACTGAAAGTCAAAGGATGGAAAACAATACTTCATGGGACAGCAAATCCCCAAAAAAGGCAGGGTTAGCTGTTCTGTTTGCAGAAAATGTGAGCTTCAAACCAGAAATGATGCAAACAGATAAAGAAGGTCATATATACTTATGAAGGGAAAACTGCAAGAGGAGGAGATAACTATCATAAATATCTATGCAGCAAATAGAGAAGGAGCACCCAACTATATAAGACAAATTTTAACAGACGTGAAAAATCAAATAAACAGTGACACAATCATAACAGGGAACTTTTTCATCCCATTGTCACAAAAAATCAACAAAGAATTACAAAACTGAAACAAACTTGTGAACAAATGGACTCACTAAACCTTTACAGAGTGTTCCACTCAACATCATAGTACATATTCTCCTTAGCTGTACATGGGATGTTCTCTAAAATAGACCATATACTAGCATGTACAACATGCTTAAATGAATGCAAATGAATTGAAATTATCCCATTCATACTCTCAGACCAAGTGCAATATAACTGTAAATTCATGAAAGAAGCAATGGGAAACCTCCATGAATGCATGGAAATTAAATAATTCCCTCCTGAACAACCAATGGGTCACAGAAGAAATTAAACAATATTGACAATCAAATGAAAATTCTGATACAATTTACCGGAACCTGTGGGACACAATGAAAGCATTCCTCACAGGGAAATTTATAGCAGTGATTTCCCACCTCAGGAAAACAGAAGAAGTACAAATAAACATACTTGTGCTGCACCTCAAACTTCTAGAAAAAGAAGAGCAATTCAAGACCAAAGCCCAAGGAAGGCAGGAAATTATAAAGATCAGAGCAAAAATTAATGCAATGGAGACTAAGAAAATAATACAAGGAATTAATGAAGAGATGGCTATTTAAAAGAATAAATAAAATTTATTTTATCAGAAAGGAAACAAAAAACTAAAATTTATTTATTTTATCAAAAAAGGAAACAGAAAAACTAAAATTCATTCAGTAAGGAATGAAAAGGATGAAATCACTACAGCTCCTATAGAAATTCAGAATATCATCAATACCTACCTCAAAAATCTTACTCATAGGATGGAAAAGCAAGAGGAAAAGGACAGATTCCTAGGTACATATGAACTACAAAAGCTGAATCAAGAATGTATAAAACTCCTGAATAACTCAGTATCAGCAAACAATATTGAAAATATAATAAAAAGCTTATCAACAAAGAAAAGCCCAGGTCCTGATGAATTCACAGGTGAATTCTACAAGAAAATTAGAGAAGATTTAATGCCAATTCTAGGAATTATCTCGAACTCATTCCTGAAGACAAATACTACCCTGATACCAAAATCAGAGACAGACCCAACCAAAAAGGAGAAGTACAGGCCAATCTCCCTAATGAACATAGATGCAAAAGTTGTCAATGAAATACTAGCAAACAGAATGTAGAAAATCTTCAAGAAGATTATACTTCATGACCAAGTGGAATTGTTTCATCCAAGGAAAGCAGAGATAGTTCAATATATGCAAATCAATCAACGTAATGCACCACATCAGTAGAGCCAAAAACAAAACTCACATGATCATTTCAATAGAAAAAGCTTTTGATAAAATGAAACACTCATTCATGTTTAAAAAAACCCTACAGAAAATAGAAATAGATGGCATTTAACCCACTCTAGTAAAAGCAATCTGTGACAAATCAACAGCCAACATCATATTAAAATAACAAAAAAATGAAAGCATTCGCTTTAAAATCAGGAACAAGAAAAAGATATTTAGTGTCATCACTCCTATTCAGTATAGTTCTGGAAAAATTGGCCAGAGCAATTAGATGAGAGATAAATAAAAGGAATAAAGATTGAAAAGGAAGAAGTTAAACTATCACTATTCACAGATGATATGATACTCTACATGGAAGACCCCAAAAACTCCACAAAAGACTTGTATATTTAATAACAAAATTCAGAAGCATAGCTGGATGCAAAGTCAACAGTCAAAAATCAATAGCATTCCTGTACACAAAAAACAAACACACTGAGAGAAAAACTAGGGAAATCCCACCTTTCATAATAGCATCAAAAAAAAAAAAACTTCAAAATCAATCTAACAAAGGAAGCAAAAGAACTATACAGTGAAAATTAGAGTATTCTGAAAGAAGAGATAGAAGATATCAAAAAATGTAAAAATATTCCTTTTTCATGGACAGGAAGAACAAATATTGTGAAAATGGTCATACTTCCAAAATTGTTGTACAGATTCAATGCAATTCCAATTAAAATACCATCAGTATACCTCACAGATCTAGAGAAACCATTCCTAAAATGCATCTGGAACTAGAAGAGACCAAGCAAAAGCAATCCTGGGCAACAAAGGAAAGGCAGGAGGCATCACAATCCCTGACTTGAAATTATACTATTAAGCTGCTGTGATAAAAGCAGCATGGCACTGCCAAAAGAAAAAAAAAAACAAAAAACAAAAAACTAAAACAGACTTGAGGATCACTGAAACAGATTAGAAGATGCTGACGCAACTACAAACAAACTCAGCCACTTTATCTTTGACAAAGGAGCCAAACGTATTCACTGAAAGAAAGATAGCATCTTTAATAAATGGTACTGGAAAAACTGGTTTTCCACATGCCAAAGACTAAAACTAGACTCCAGTCTATCACCATACACTAAACTAAAGTCAAAATGTGACAAAGATCTAAATATTAAAAAAACAAACATTAAATCTACTGGGATTGAAAATAGGTGGAAATCCTGAAGACATAAGGATAGACAGAGAGTTCATGAACAAAAACCAAACTTCACAGTAGATACTTCAGAGAATCAACAACTGGGATCTCATCTATTGAAAAGCTTTTGCACATCAAAAGAAATCACCAACAGAGTAAAGAGAAAACCCAAGATTTGGAAAAAAGATTTAGCCAACTGTCCCTCAGACAAAGGACTTCTACCTAAAATACATAAAGAATTTTTAAAAATCTGGCCTACAAAATTCTAGGACTCAATCCAAAACTTGGCATCTGAGATGAATACACACTTCTCAGATGAAGAAATACAAATGGAAAATATATACATGAAAAAATGTTCAGCATCATTAGCCATTTGAGAAATGCAAATTAAAATAACACTAAGATTCCATCTCACCCCAGAAAGTATGGCTATCATCAAGAAATGAACAAATAACAAATGCCAGATGGGCTGTGGAAAAAAAGGAAACTTCTCCACTACTAGTGGGAGTGTTGACTGGTGAAATGACTGTGGACATCAGTGTGGAGAGTCCTCACAAAAGTAGAATTAGAAGTTCCATTTGACCCAGCTATTTCCCTCTGGGTATTTTCACAGAAGAATTGAATACATCATACCACAGTGATAGATGTGCACCCATGTTTACAGCAGCACAATTTGTCATAGCTAAATCTGAGAAACAACCCAAATTCCCATAAACTGAAGAATGGATAAAAAGGAAGTAGCACTTTTATACAATGGAGTATTACTCAGCTATAAATAAAGATAAACTTGAGTCTTTTATAGGTAAATTGCTACCACTAGAGACCATAATCTGAAGTGAAATAAATCAGACCGACATGTGTAAACATCATATTTTCCTTCTAGTGTAAGAACCTGAAAGAGTAAATTTAACCCAAAAAATATTAGAGATATTATACAAAGGAAAGAAATTGCTCAAAGGCAAGGAACAGCTGGGATGAGGGAAAGGAGAAAAAACAAGAAAGAAGGAAGGGAAAATATATAGAGAGAGATAGCTGGGATAATTGTACTGCTGATGTCTATTGGTTTATTGAAAGGAACAATTAATGCTTCAAATATTTTTACTAATTTTTTGTGCTTATATTTGGTAATCTGAACAACTAATTTGAAGACAGAAATATGCAATATAATAACCATTGGTGAATTCCTACCATCTTTCTTATTGAAGTTCTCTATTATTTCTAATGTTTTCTATTATTGTTTTTTATTCTTTTTAATGGTTTGATCAATCTTGCATTCTTCCATCTGGTAATCTCAGCGACTTCATTGAAGATAACAACATGTAATATAACAGCCACTGTTAATTCCTATCATATTGTTTTGAATCCCTGTGTCATTTTTATTGTTTTGGGGTTATTTTCTTTTTGTCTATGTTGTTATTTTGTTATTTTTTTATCCTCTTTAAAATAAAATATAAAGGATAAGTAGTGGTAAATGTTGAAGAGAATATTTTTAGCAAATCTATCTTTGAGCCACTCCAATACTTTTCCAGAAGAGATTACTATCACTAATTTTTTTTATTGTTCCAGAACTATTCTATATATACATTGTACGGAAAAAACATATTGAACCTGAGATAGCATCCTTAGAAAGACACTTGTAAAATTGGTCATCAGCTAGTGACCAACTCAGATTTTGGGAGTATCCTCACAATACCCTCCTTCATAAGAGTATCCTTAGTATGTCTACAATATTTGGAGAAATAATGTTGTATAGGCCAAATGTTTTCTTTCTAGAGTTTTCTTTGGGTGAGTAGATTTGTATGGATGGGGAAAAATGAAAAGCATTAAGTGTTACAGGGTTAAAGATGAAGTGCTTTTAGAATTTTGCTTTTTTTAAATTGTACCAGCTTGACCGCCATTGTTGTAAAACTATATGTCTTTCTTTTGGAACTACAGACACTGTAGTTTACCAAAAAGTGTTGATCATTGTAAACTTGAAAAATGAGAGATAGTGATAGTTTAAATTGGTATTGCTGTTAGTAATGACTCATTGGCACGTTTCCTGTTTCACTAGTTTTTTCTTTTTATATTTTTGTACTTGGAATATTTCTGAGTGATTTAGAGGGATTCCTTACACATTACGGAAATAGCGTTTTATATTTATGTGATGCAAGTTGCAAATATTTTCACAGATTATTGCTTATCCATTTCTTAAATGTATGATAAATTTCAAAGCAGGAGTATATTTGTGATTATATAAATATCTCTGGCATCCTAGACTTGTTGCAAAAAGCAGATTTTCCTGAGAACACAAACTTTAAACAATAAAAATAAAACATTTATATTCTGGATTTTGCCAAGGAAATACAAAAGCACCACAGAAAAAAAGTGAAATAAACACAAAGTATATTTAAAAAATAACACTAAAGTTTCTTTAATTCCATTTTAAGTATGGACGGATTGGCAGCTTTGATTCGCATCTGTTTCACCATTTCTGATCCACCACTAAAACCGTTAACATCCCACATGACACTTTTGAGACACCATATTTCAATTGTTTTGGCACTGGTACAGAAATAAATCTTAATTTCAGTCTATAGTTGACATTTCAGCTGGCTATTATAAATTACTTGGATTCTTTTACAAGTGAATTTGATTTAAAACCCTCTAAAAAGAAGCTGATGGACAGGATGTGACAGTGGCCAACCTCTATACTCACTGTAAATTTCAGGAATGAATATCTGAACTCTTTCAATATTCATTTGACATGCTTTACAGAAAATCCATTTAAGAAAATGAAAAATTAGTGTCTATGCCATGTATTGATGCCATCTGTAACTTGTCCTCAGAGATTCCAAACTGAAGCACAAAAATTATGTTGTTCTAATAAATTGACTATTTCTATCTTTTACTCTTTCCTTATTTTTCTTTCATCTCTTTTTTTCTCCTCTCCACATCTTTGGCTCCCGTCATTCTTCCATCCACCCCTGGGTCCCTAGTATTTGCTTAGACATGAGTAATGATTAGAGCTAATATAAATGTTGTGTTTATGTTGAGATCTGCGCCTCGGAGTTCAGATGCACACTTTGTCAAGTGTGTTGTATTTGTTACCTCATTTTACATAAAGAAAACGGAGGCATGAAACAGTAAAATAACTAGACCTATAACACAAAGCTGGAAAGGCAAAGATTGAAATCGAGCTGTCTCTGATTCTAGCCCATGGATATAAATTATTAGATTATATTTCAGTTTTGTATTTACTTTGTTCACATATTTACACCTTAACACTTTTACCACTGCACACAGGCAAGACCAAAATAAACTAGAAATTCATAATATTCCAAAGAGGATATCATCAATATTACCCATAAGTACTATGTCTCATGGGAAAGGAGCCTTCAATATGCTTCAGTATGCTTCAATATCCTTCAGTATGCTCCTCACAAAATAGTCATAAGCTAATGAAATTATTTGGTCACAGGCAAATAGCTTCCGATCCCTTTTGCCAATAAAATATAATCTCCTGTATAGTGTAGACAGGATTATATCCTCATTAGAGGCTCATAAAGTTGGACTGGCTGATATAAATTCACAAGTGTGAGCACTTGAGCTTGTAACACAAGCTTGACTACTTTAAAATTATTCCTTGCTCTCCTTTGTGACTTTAATACTCCATCTTCATGTACAAAAGTGAAAAAGAGAAAATCTTACCCCCGGTTTATCATTCTCAAATTTTTTTGTATAGAATGGGTTTTCACATCAACACTTGCATTCTCTCTCTTCAACACTGACTCAACATTCCTCATTTTTCTCTCTTTTTTGTGAAAATATCCATTATTTAATTTTATAGTTTCCTAGAAGAGAGTTATCCCAAGTATTAGAAGGAAACAAGTAGTTCTACTCACACCCACAGCTTAACAAGGAAACACATAGATCAGTTCTTAGCACAAGCTAGGCATTTTTTCAAAGATG
Organism: Chinchilla lanigera; assembly: GCF_000276665.1. NCBI lineage: Eukaryota > Metazoa > Chordata > Mammalia > Rodentia > Chinchillidae > Chinchilla > Chinchilla lanigera. The sequence goes on from NW_004955411.1 coordinate 29,663,361, forward strand.
TGTCTCACAGTATCCTATTTCTTATCCAGTAAGAATTATTGACCTTTTGCATTTCTAAATATATAGAAAATGTGCTATAATCTCCATATCATCATTATCTTACTGTCAGCATGTGCAATTCATTCATTCAACGTTTACTAATGAATTAGCTCCATTATTATTTTCAACTTCTCAATTATGGAAAATTTCTTATTCTGTAATCGACCCACACAGTTTTAACAAACCAGAAGCAATGCTGAAATGCCATACTAACACAAGTTCTCCAATGAAAAGTTCCATTAATAAAACATTCATTAAAATTGTGATGATCATTGTCCTAAAACTACATGGTCTAAAAAATATTTTTAAATTGATTATAGTATATGAACCTTGGTATTACTAAAATTAAAAATCCTTAATATGCAAATAGAATGATGCATTATCTATATCTCAAAATTCCTTACATTTATCATATAGATCTGGGTTAATAAAATTCAGATACTTGGTGTAATAACCACACCATCCAGCACAATTACTTTGTCTTTCAGAAATCATTATGATTAGTGATTTAACATGAACATAGAAGTATTTTTTGAGAAGTTGCTGCCGACCTCACAGTATTTGGCAATTGTCTAACTTCAGTCTCACCAAACACAAGTTTCAACGAAATTAATATAGCTTATATTGTTTTCTCATTTTATTCAGAGTACTATTATCTTTTGTCAGTAGTTGGTTTATGTTGTTTGGGTTTTGGTTTTTGTTTGGGGGTGTTGGGGCAGTTGGTCTCATCCTCTAATAGCTACAGTAATGTGAAACAATTGAATCATCAAACAGATGACCTGGATTCATCTTTATACTTTTCATACTTTTTATTTTAACTCATCTATAAATAAATCTTTAGATGATTTCCAGAATCCTTCCAGTTTAAACAATCATGTGCTTCAAATTGATGGAAAACTGTAGTGCTCAAGAGTAGAAAATAATTTTCAAGCTCAAATACATGCTTCAAAATTTCAAGCCCAACACTTACTGCTTTAAAATTTTGCCCAGAGTTTTATATTTTCTCTTACTTGAGTAAAAACACTTCCATTTAAAAATACAACAAATTACCATAAAAATGCTTCTTTATATGTATTCAATTATGAATGGAGAAGTAGGATATCAATGTTGTATTATATCCCAACTAAGAGTTAAAACTTAAGATAGATTAAAGTAGTTGATTTCCTTCTACTCATCACATATATGGCTTTCCATCTTCTTTAACAGTTACATTTCCTTCCCCCTACCTCGACTCTTACTCTGCAGTAATATGTCATTTATAGCAAGAGAAAACTCCTCTGGGTGTTTCACTAGAATTTCAGTCAGAGTTTACAGCTTACTCGTTTTGTTTGTTACATTCTTTAATGCATTCCTTGGCAGATGGTAAAAGCGGAGTAATTAAGGAATACAGCTATATTACCGATTATGGACTTGATATTTATGACCAGAAGGTAATTTATAATCTTTAATTCTAAACACCATTATCCAAGGCAAATGCTTTATTTACACATTCAAAGACTCAGTAACAAGATATTAAGAGGCACTGAATGAAAAACATAGACTTCTAAAATTGTGACATTTTTCCTTCAATTTTCATATTTCTAAGACCTTTAAAATGTTAAAGCTGGAAGACTTTTTATTGCCTCATTGTTTCAAGATTCTTTCAAGGCAGTTGAAGGAGGAGGAGAAGGAGATGAGTAATAGAGCTGCTACATGACAAGAGGGCAAGAGGGAAAGACCTGGGAAAGAAGTGAAAGGGTAAAAACAAAATTCGGCTGGAAATGTCTCCGTGCAAAACACACCAGGAGTCACCTAGCGTTTCAAGTGATTCAGATTTTTTTTTTTTAAAGTTCAGGAAAAAAATAATTCAGAGGCATTTTGTAACCTAGGGTTTGACTTTTATAAGTAAAACCCAGCCAAACTAAACTCGAAACACTTGAGGACAGTGCTGGCTTTGTTCATAAGAAAGGCTGCAAGTGGGTCATGTAAGACTAATTCATATTAGTGTCATTGCTAGGAGTAGCCCCATAAAAGTCTGTGACAAGAATATTTAGTCTGAAAGAATATTTAGTGGGGTCTTACAATATGGGGGTTCAAGTCTTTTCACAAAATTAGTCCTGTTTTGAAAAATGACCTTTTACAGATAAGACTATCATTCAGGGGACCACAATGATAATGCAAAAAAAGAATTGGAAACTGAAGCTGCTGGGGGAAGAGTGGATTCTTTTCTCCCTGTAGGGCATGCATTCTTGACTAGGATGGCAGGCAGAAGCACCTACATTCTTAAATTATTTTATTTTTTTGAAAGAATTTTGTCTCACTTTTTTAACAATTTGTAGTTTTATTTTCTGTAGCAAAAGCTTATGTTGAATTTCTGTCAATGTAATGCAAAATAAGAATACAGTCACTTATCACAGAGTGAAAAGTATTATCCACAACAAAATAACAGATAAGATTTGTGCAGGCAGTTTCTGCCTTCTGGGTACTGAGTCGAAAAGTATAAGCAGAGGTTGAAGTAACCTTGTGAGGAATCACTGTATTTCCTCCAGAGGGGCCGACATTTGGGTAGCACAAGCACCACAGAGCAAAAATTACCGTGGATGTGGGAAATGAGTTTCTGTAGGCACTCAGATATGCTGAGAGTCTACTGCACTAGGATACCTTTTTATCATGAATTGAGATATTTCTATTTCATCTTTAACTCTACTAAAGGAATATAAAAGTTCAAGCATGATGACAAGCATCAAACAGTAAAAGAACTCAGGGTCAGAATGATATTAAGGAATATTTGGATGTGTGGCTAATGGACCCACACCCAAGTAGGGTGCCTGCCACCCAGCACAGGCAAAATGCTGTACAAAAAAATGACTGAAAGTTCAGATTTCAAAATCTCTAAATTTCTAAGTACTAGTAGTCAGCTCTGTGCTAACCAAATAAAGCCAACCAACCAAATAAAGCACATTTTCAGGCTGTAGGTATTTAAATCTATGGGATGAGGAATAAGGTGATAAGGCTTCTCCAAGCAAAATAACTAAGAGGAATCTCTAACCTTAAAGCTCCTTTTGATCACAGAGTGTTTCCCTGAAGAAACAGAGACAGGGTCTCCATGAGAAACGACATACCCATAATACCTTCCAAGCTGACCAGTCCACATACAAGCTGTGTACTACACCTTACGCATAGCAAACATACAACCAGTGAATGTTATATGCTGGACAGTATCTCTCCTTCATTACCCTTACATTAAAATATAGTGAATGATTAATTTTTTAAAAAATGTATTAAAGATACATTGTCAAGAATGATAGGATAAGCATATTTCAAGGTAGAGGTGAGCATTTTGAGGGAAATTAATGGCATCGTGTCTTTTAATGTAATGTTTTAAATTTAAACATTCAATGTAATTTTTATTTCAGGGTAAGAATATCAGAGAGTGAAGGAAAACTAGTTTAGAAGGCAATGACATATATTATAAATAATATATATATATTGTCCCAAAGTTGATGGATTGGTTGTCCATAAAAAGACAGAAAAATAATATGTGTTAAAATTTTTTTCTATCTAAGTTTTATAAAGCTATACAAGTTCCTCAGAAATTTTAAGATAACTGTAAAAGAAAATTGTATGACTGGTACTTGATGTTTATTTCTCACAAAAGCTGTGGTGAATCCATAGTTAACATTACTGGAGATGCAACCTGGCTCTGCCTCAAAATAGTGGGGAAGACACAGAGGTTAGCAGCATCTATCAGACTTTTCAAAGCCTACGAAGAGGAAGCTCTACCACTTAATACACAAGGTCACTGGTTTTTTTCATTATTCCAAGGGCACCAAATCTGAGACGTTTAAAGAGGTAGTGCTCACATTACGATGCAGTATAGGTTCAGAAATGTAGGCTATATACCTTCCCACTATACTTTAAATACTAGTCTCAGATATATTTTAAAATTTACACACAATAAAACTCACCCATTTAAGTATAAAATCTGAGAAATTCTAGTGCAGTGATTCTAGGCAGTTGTCTGACACTATTAGAACGGAAATACCAATATTTCTAGGATTTTAAAAGTCTTTCCCTCACTTGCCTTCAGTTAATATCTTTTGCAGACCTCCAGGTACTGGGAACTACTGATCTGTTCTTTGTCATTCTATCATTACCTTTTCTAGAAGTTCAGGTGTATGGAATTATATAGGATAGGGATGGTGAACGTTTTAGAGACCGAGTGCCAAACTGCAACCCCAAACCCACTTATTTATCAAAAGTGCCAACACTGCAATAAAACCTGAATACTGAGGTTCTAGTTTAGAAAAAACAATTCTTATATTAACATCTTTTGTCTTAAAAACACAATAACGTAAGTGTCCTGGGTTCACCACCACTGATATAGGATACAGTGGTTTTGTTTGACATACTTTATTAGCGTAATATTTTATCCATGTTTATATGTATCAATATTTTTCTCCTTTGTAATTATTGCACAGTTTTCCCTTGAGTAAGTATGCTACAGTTTATCCATGTACCAGTTAATAGACATTTGATTACGCCTAGCTTTGGGAACAATGTGAGTAATGTTACTATAAACATTCATATATTAGTCTTTGTGTGAAGTGATTAGAATTCCTAAACCACTAGGAAAGGAGTTTGGGGATATAGCTCAGTGGCACAGCGCCTGCCTAACAAGTGTAAGGTCCTGAGTTTGATTCCGGCACCAAAAAATTTAAAAAAAATCACTAAAGTGCTAGGAATAATATTACTTGGTAATAAGGTAAATGTAAGGTTGATGTTATGAGAAATTGATGGACAGTTTTCTAAAGTGATTGTTAGCAGTTTGCTTTCCTACTGGCAGTGAATAAGCATTCCAAACTCTCCACATCCTTGTTAGCACCTGACAATGTCAGTCTTTTTAAAATTTGCATCCACTTTATTAGTGAAGTGATTGTCTCTCTAGGATCTTATTAAATTTATTCTAATTGATACATCAAAACATACGTTATTCAAATTAGTAGAGGTACCATGTAACATATTAACATATGTACACATATTTAAAGCAGTTTAATAATAACTTTCTCCTCAAATGCTTACCATCATTTTTCATGGGGAAAATTTTAAAATAATTTATTCTAGCTTTTGAAATTTACAGCACACTGACATTACGTATAGCCACCCTAGAGTACAGGAGAACACCAGAACTTCTGTCCCGATCTATCTGGAATACAGTACCTATTGATGAGCACTTATCCACTCTGCCTTCTTCCCGTCACTCACTCAGCACAGTAACTACCATTCTACTCTCAGTATCTTTCTTTTTTTTTTCCAGTACCGGGAGTCGAACTCATGACCTTGCACTTGCCAGGCAGGCGCTTTGCCACTGAGCTAAATCCCCAGCCCTCCTCAGTATCTTTCAAATCAGCTCTTCTAGATCCCGCATCTGAGTGAGTTCATGTGGTACTTATCATTCTGTCTTGGCTTATTTTATTTAACACAATAATCTATTTTTCTGTTCACATTATCACAAATGATAGGATTTCATTCTTTTAAGGGCTGAATAGTATCCCATTATGTACATATGTGCACCACATTTTCTTTAACCATTCAGCAATTGATGAATAGTTATTTTTAACTTCATAGTTATTGTAAATAGTGCAGCAATGAACATGGGAGTTCAGGTACCATTTTTATTTTCTTTGGAAGTGGGACTGCATAGTAATTAGATTGTTAATTGTTTGAACAATCTCCATACTATCTTCCCTGGTAGATGTCCTAATTTACATTGCCACTAACAATGTGCAAGGGTTATTTTTTCTCCACAACTTATCAATACTTTTTATTTTCAATCTTTTTGATAATAGCTGTTGTTACTGAGGAGATATAACATCTCATCATAGTTTTGATTTGCATTTCACTGTTTTCTGATGTTGATATTTTTTCATTTACATTTTGGCCATTTATATGTATTTTTTTCAGAAAAGTATTTTTAGACCTAATGCCCATTTTTATTTGTATCACATTATTTCTTGCTGCTGAGTTTTTAGAGTTCCTTTTCTATTCTTCATATCAACACTTGTTCAGATTTATAGCTTGAAAATACTTTCTCCTGTTCTGCAAATTATGTCTGCACTCTTCTTCTCTGTACAGAATGTTGTTAGTTTGATGTAATCCCATTTGTCTCTTTTTGCTTTGGTTTCCTATGCTTTAGTGGTTTTATCCAAAATATCCTTGCCCGTTCTGATATCCTGTGGCACTTTCTCTGTTTTATTCTATCAGGTTCATAGTTTCAGATATTATATTCAGCTTTTAATCTATTTTGATTAAATCTATTTTGAGTTGATCTTTTAACTGGGGAGAGATAGAGATTAGATTAATTCTTGTGCATGGATATATCAAATTTGTCCAGCACCATTTATTGAAGGGGTTATCCATTCTCTTACAGGTGCTCTTAGATTTTTCTGCTGGTGATTGGTGATTGTTGATATATAGGTTTATTTTGGGGCTTTCTATTCTGTTCTACTGGTATATGTGTTTGTACGTATGCCAATACCATGCTGCTTAGACAGCTACAGCCTTATGCTACATTTTAAACTCAGGAGGAATACTGCCTCCTGTTTTGTTCTTTTTTACTTACAAGGGTTTTAGGGGTTTTCTTGGTACTGTATAAATATTAGGATTATTTTTATAGTTCTGTGAAGAATGTCATTGGCATTTTGATAGAGATTCCACTGATTCTGTACATCTCTTGTAGTAGTATGGATATTTTAGCAAGAATCATGGGTACTGCTCCTTGAAAACAATAAAAATTGTGTCTTTCCATATTTTGTGTTCTAATTTCTTCCATCAATATTTTGTACTTTGCATCATAGAACTCTTTCACCTTTTCGGTTAAATTTATTACCAGGTACTATTTTTTGGCAGTCATTATGAGTGGGATTATTTTCTTATTTGTGTTTATCTCTTTATGCTTTAAATTGCATTTGTTGGGCCGGAGATATAGCTCAGCAGCACAAGCACCTGTCTGGCAATTATAAGGTCCTGAGTTCGATTCCTGGTAACAAAAAAAATTTAAAAAAAATAAATTGCATTTGTTTTAGAAATATAGAGCATTGCTTAATGTTCTTTCTAGTCATTTGTGTATTTTTCTTTGAAGAATCTACTCAAATCTTTTGCTAATAATGATGGTTTGTTACTTTTTAATTACTCTGTTGTAATACTGTTTAAATATCGATACAAGACATACCATTTTCTTCTTTGACTCTTTGACTCATGCATTTTTCTGCCATGTTCTCACTTTCCTTTTTCTTTCTTGTGGTGAACCAAATATTTATGAGCTGTCTACTTTATAGGTATTTGACTTTATTTTTTAGTATTCTACTTTTTTATTAGTATTCTACTTTATCGCCATCTTGTTTTCATGTTGTAAACTACATATTTATTTTTAGTATTGTTTATGTTATTTAAATTATTAATTATTAGCATTGCTTTTAGAGTTACAGTATTTATCCTGAATTTAGAACACCCACCTGGAGTTAATGGTACACTATCTTATTTAAAATGCCAAAAAGTGTGCAAATGTACATTTAAATATACACAACACATGTACTCATAAATGAGCAAAATATGTATTCCATACAGTTCAGAAAAAATTTTTAAAAATTAGAAAATATTTAAAATGTCCTATTTTAACAGACATAGCTGTATGTATGTTCTATTTTAACGGACACAGCTATATGCTTGTTCTGTCTTTTTGTTTTCTCAAATTCAAATGTCCATCTCTTGTCATTTTATTGAAGCCAAGATACTCCTCTTAACAATTCTTGTACTGCAGTTTGCTGACCACAAATTTCCTGAGTATTTGTTAACCTAAAACAGCTTATTTTGTATTCTAAATATTCAAAATCTGGATATAGACTTACAGTTTGACAGCTTAGTTGCTGTTCTTGTCATCATTTTTTTTTAAAATTCAGCACTTTGGAGCTAGCCTTCCATTATTTTCTGGCCCCTATTATTACTGATAGGTCAATCATCATATATATATTTCTTTCCAGTATGTTTTTACTTTGTTTTCAGATTTTTTCCACTTCTCTTTGATTTACAAGGTTTCAATAGGACATTTTTGACAGTATTAATCCTACTTCAGGATAATAGAAAATCCTATATGTATAAGATCATTTTTTCACAAAATTCAGTGATTGAATTTTGTTCCTAGTACCGTAACTTATTTTTGTGTTAAATTATCTTTCTTATTTCCTGGACAATACTCATGAAAGGTATCTTAGAATACTTAACGCTATCTTACAGGTAAATGAGTTTCTGCTTTCTCAAAAGTACTCTGTTTTTTCATCATACATGATTTTTAGTTATTTGTTTTCAAGTTCAGTGACTTATCTTCTATCTTCAATATGCTATTAACCTCATCCTACCAAATGCATTTTCCTTTTATTACTCAATAGGAAGCCATACCTTTAACTACTATTTCTGTCACATAAGTAGACTTCTTTCATTTATTGTCTTCTTTCTATGGAATAAAATATATACTCTTTTATATTAGTCTTTAATGTAGGTCATATATTCCTCCTCCATGAAGATTCCCATAACTATTTTAGCCCTTGAACATAATCAAATACACTATTATATACTTTCTTATTGTAAAGAGAAAAAAAATTAACAAAATAAAAACCACAAAGATAAAAAACACAAAAACAATTAAATATGATGCAGAATTTCAAAACAAGGTGATAGGAAATAAGAATGGTTGTTATAGTACACATTGTTTTTGTTTGTTTGTTTTTTATTTTTTTCCAGTACCAGGGCTCAAACTCACAACCTTATGCTTGCCAGGCAGGTGCTGTGCCAGTGAGCTAAATCCCCAGCCCTAGTACACATTGTTATCTTCAACAGAATTGCTCAGATTAGCAGATGTAAGAATGCAAGATTGATCAAGAAATTAAAGAGAGTAAAAAGTAGTTTTAAAAAACATTAGAAATGATACAAAGCTTCACTAAACAAGATGATAGGAATTCAACAATGGTTGTTATGTTGCATATTGTTGTCTTCAAATTACTTGTTCATATTACCAGATATAAGCATGAAAAATTGGTCGAAAAATTTAAGCACTAACTCTTTCAATAAACCTTTAGACATCAGTAGTACAATTATCACAGCTATCTTTTTATGTGTGTGTGTATATACACATATATACATATACATATATATATTCACTTCCTTCTTTCTTACTTTTCTACTTTCCCTCATCCCAGTTGTTCCTTCCCTTTGAACAATTTATTTCCCTTTCACAATGTCTATTGTACTATACAGATTTTATGTACAATTTCACATTAGTGCACCACTGAGACAATGCAATGTTTCCACATGTGGGTCTGATTTATTGAGCTTATGAGTATGTTCTCTAGTTACATCCATTTACCTATAAAAGCATCAAGTTTATCATTTTTTATAACTGAGTAATACTCCATTGTATAAAAATACCACATCTTTTTATTCATTCCTCAGTTGATGGGCATTTGGATTGATTCTAAGATTTAGCTATGACAAATATAAATATGAGTGCACATATATTGCTGTGGTATGTTGTTTTCAGTTCTTCTGAAAAAATAACCAGAAGGGGGATACCTGGGTTGAGTGGGACCTTTAACCCTAGTTTTTTGAAGGTGCTCCACACTGATTTCCAAGTGGTTGTAACAGTCTACACTCTCACCAACAGTGGAGAAATGTTCCTTTTCCCTGCATCTCCTCCACATTGGTTATTGGTTGACTTCTTGATGATAGCCATTCTTTCTGGGGTGAGATGAATCTCAGTGTTGTTCTAATTTGCATTTCTCAAATGACCAATGATGTTGAACATTTTTTCATATATTTATTTGCCATTTGTATTTCTTCATCTGAGAAGTGTGTATCATCTCAGATGCCCATTTTTGGATGGGGTCTTTGAATTTGGGGGATCTGATATTTTTAATTTTTTATATGTTCTAGATAGAAGTCCTTTGTCTGAGGGGCAGTTGACTAAAAATTTTTCCCAATTCTTGGGTTTTCCTTTTACACTGTTAGTGATTTTTTGATATGCAAAATTTTTTCAATAAGATGAGATTCCAGTTGTTGATTCTTTGAAGTAATTCCCATGCAGATTGGGTGATGTTCATGAACTCTGCTTACAGCTTTGTCTTCAAGATTTCTACTTACTTTCTCTTCCAGTAAATTTAGTGTTTCTGTTTTAATATTTAGATCTTTGATTCATTTGGACTTTAGTGCAAGATGATAGACATGAGTCTAGTTTTAGTCTTTGACATGTGGAAAGCTAATTTTTATAGCACCATTTATTAAAGAGGCTATCTTTCTTCCAGTGAACATGTTTGGCCCATTTGTTAAAGATCAAGGGGTTGAGTGTGTTTGTACTTGTGTCTGGATCTTATTAATCTGTTCCCTTGATCCTCATGTCTGATTTTTGTCAGCACCATGATATTATCACAGTAACTTTGTAGTATAATTTCAATTTAGGCATTGTGATGCCTCCTGCTCTTCCTTTATTGCCCAGGATTGCTTTTGCTATTCTAGGTCTCTTCTGCTTCCAGATGCATTTTAGGAGTGTTTACTCTAGATCTGTGAGGTACACTAATGGTATTTTAATTGGGATTGCATTGAATCTGTACAACAATTTTGGGGGTGTGGCCATTTTCATAATGTTGGCTCCTCCTATCCATGAGCAAGGAATATCTTTCCATTTTCTGAAATCTTCTCTGATCTCTTTTTCAGAGTATTGTAATTTTCACTGTATAGAGTTTTTGCTTCCTTTGTTAGATTGATTCCTATGTATTTCATTTTTTTGGTTGCAATTGTGAAAAGTGTGGTTTCCCTAATTTCTCTCTCAATGTGTTTGTTGTTTGTGTATAGGAATGCTATTGATTTTTGAGTGTTGAATTTGTATCAAGCTATGCTACTGAGTTTGTTTATTAAATGCATAAGCCTTTGGGTGAAGTTTTTAGGATCTTCTATGTAGAGTATCATGTCATCTGTGAGTAATGAAAATTTCACTTTCTCCTTTCCTATCTTTATTCCTTTTATTTCTCCCTCTTGTCTAGTTGCTCTAGCTAATATTTCCGGAACTATACAGAATAGGAGTGGTGACAGTGGACGTCCTTGTTCCTGATTTTAAAGTGAAGGCTGTCTGTTTTAGTGCAAATAGTACAATGTTAGCTGTTGGTTTGTCATAGATGGCTTTTATCAGAGTGATGTAAATACAATCTATTCCTATTTTTCTTTTGTTCTCATTTCCAGTTTCATTGCATGGGATAATTATTCCTATTTTCTGTAGGGTTTTTATCCTGAATGAGTATTGGGATAATTTCAATTCCTTTATATTTATTTAAGCATGTTCAATGTGGTAGTATATGGTGTATTTTGGAAAACATCCCATGTGCAACCGAGAAGAATGTGTATTCATTCTGATGTCACTGGGCAGAACACTCTGTAAAGGTCTAATAAGTCCATTTGGTCACAAGATTGGTTTCGTTCTGTTATTTGTTTGCAGATTTTTTGTCGAATTGGTCTATCTTTTTGTGACAATGGGTGTTAAAATCCCCTGTTATGGTTGTGCTACTGCTTCTTTGATTTTTCCCATCTGTTAAAATTTCTTACATAGTTGGGTGCTCCTACATTTGCTGTATAGATACTTATGATTGTTATCTTTTCCTCTTGCAGTTTTCCCCTAACAAATATGTAGTGACTTTCTTTATCTCTTCTTATTATTCTCTGTTTGAAGTTTACATTGTCCGCAAACAGAATAGATACCCCTGCTTTATTCTGTGTTGCTATTTCAAGGAATATTGTTTTCCATCCTTTGGCTTTCAGTCTATGAATTGCCTTTTGAGGTAAATACATTTCTTACATACAGCATATTGTTGGATTTTGTTTCTTGATCCACTGTTCCAGTCTATTTCTTTGATTGGTGATTTGAGGCCATTTACATTAATGGTTATAACTGATATGTTTGACTTTTCTTTGTCATGTTATTTTCCTGTTGTTGGTTCTCTAATTTTTCCATCCATCTAAAGGCTTGGTCTCCTTGGTGGTTCCTTTGTATTGTTGTTCTTGAAATTGTGGTCATTTTTATGTCTTTATAGAATATCTTTTAGCACCTTGGTAGAGTTGCTTTGGCACTCAAGAATTTCTTCTGTTGTCTTTGTTTTGGAAATATTTTATTTCTCCATTAATTTTGAAGGATAGTTTTTCAGGGTACATCAATCTGGTTTGAAAGTTTTTTTCTTTCAGGCTTTCAAGTACTTCATTCCAAACTCTTCTTGACTTGATGGTTTATGTTGGAAAATCTCCCATGAATCTGATGGGCTTTCTTTTATAGGCAATCTGTTTCTTTCCGCTAACAGCTTTTAATATTTTGTTCATTTTGCTGAATTTCTGGAATCTTAATTATGTCTAATGTAGATTTGTTGTGTAGATTTATTTTGGTTACTGCTAGTTGGAGTTCTATATGCTTCACTTCCTGTATATCAGATTCCATTTCTATGCTTGGGGAATTTTCTGCTATTACTTCTGCAAATATTCTTTTTATGTCATTTCTGTTGATGCACGCTGTTTCATTGAAATCTATTGGTCTTTCTTTTTTTTTTTTTTGCTATGCATCATCTTACAGCCATTGAATGCTTATTTCCTGATTCCTTTTTATGTTTAAGAGATCTTTCCTTTTGTGATCATTAGTTGCAAAGCTGTCTTCAAGGTCTGAATGTCTCTTAAAATTTCATTCAAATCATTTTGCCAGCTTTCAATACAATTTTTGATTTCCTGAATATCTCTTTGAATGTGTTTCATGCATTCTAATTCTTGCCTATAGTGTTCATTCAAGGCTTCTGTCATTTTTTCTATGCTTCTGTACATTTTTGTCTATGCCTCCTTTAGATGTGCTGAGCAATTCTTTCATTATTGTTGTCATTCATTTTTTTTATCTGAGAGGTTATTTCTGATCTGATGTCACCTATAGCCTGATGGAGTTGCTTCTTTACTTTAGTTGCTATCATTTCAGAAATTTCAGGTGTATGACTTCCAAGATCTTCTATATCAATGTCTCCTGGACTTGTTTTGGGTGGACTGAAGGTCTGAGATTGCATTTTACTCCTTCATTTTGTCATTTTTAAAGACACCAGCGTTCCTCAGAGCTCAGCATCACCCTTCGAAGGTATGGGGAGCAGGGTGTGGTCACCGAGGCTCCTGAAGGTATCTGGGGTTCCCATGAAGGTGTATGGAGATAGGGCATGGTCACCAAGGCTCCTGCAGTTCCTTGGGGCTCAGCGTGGCTCCCACGCCAGTGTAAGCGGGTAGGGGATGGCTTATCAAGTTTTCTAAAGCTGTCTGAGACTCAGCATGGCTCCCATGCTGGTATGGGAGGTAGGGGCATGGTCACCGAGGCTCCCAAAGCTCTCTGGGGCTCTGCATGGCTCTGCGTGGCTCCCTTTCCCATATAAGGGGATGTGGAGGGAGGCTCACCCTCTCCCAAAGTTGTCTGGGGCTCAGGATGGCTTCTGTGATGGTGTGGGGCCCCAGCATGTTCACCAAGGCTCCAAAAGCTGTGCAGGGCTCAGGCTGGCTCCCATCACAGTGTGTGGGGGGGACTATGTACTGTTATAAGTTCTCCTATATTCACAGCTGCCACATATGATCATACAGTTTGCACTGTGTACAGTTTGCATGCCCATATGTAGTGTTCAGTTGTTTTATGGTTCCATCTTTTTTGTGTCCAGAGGCTGTAAATTCTTCTGGGCATGAATCATATATCTTCAGATATTTTCTATGGTGTTGAGTGAGCCCCAAAACTACCACTAATTCTACTGCTCCTTCTACTGATATTACTACTTCTTTTCACCCTGATAGAACTTAAATCCCCAATCCTAAATTATATGTTAAGATTTCAAATTTCAAATGTTTATTTGTGCCAGGCACAATGCCAAGCATGTTATATATGTCATAGTAACTAAACTTTGGACTTTATTTGAATATCACCACGTTTTCTATTCCCAGATCCAATCCAGTACTTCACACTTCATTTCATTCTCATGTCTCCAGAGTAGGTTACAATCTGTGATACTTCCTGATTCGTCTTTATTCTTTCTGACATTGACACTTTGAATATTACTGGTTAGGTATTTTGTATAATAGCCTTTGGTTAGGATTTGCCTGATCTTTCATTATTAGATCAAATGTATATATTTTTCACAAGAAAAATTGAAAAGTGATATTATACATTTAACAGATCATAACAGTGGGGGTACTCATTCTTTTTAACAACTGACATTATTACATGGAAGTTCACAGATCAGTATTTGAAGTTGTCTCTATTCTTTTTATGAATACTAAGACAATGAGTCAATGAATATCTTCATAGATGTGTAGTGTCTCTCTTGTGTGGATATATCTGTGGATATAGAACAAATTCCTAAAAGATTCCTAGATCAACTTAGAATTTCTGGATCTTTTGACAGATATTACTACATCACTTGCTATTAAATTAGTGTACAATTGCAATTTCATTAGTAATGTCCTCCCCACCAATTCTTGAATATACCAGCTTTTCCACATAATTTAAATTATGGCTATTTTTGTTTTACTTTGATAATATAGAATTCACACATTTTAAAAATCTTTCTTAATATATTGTCAGCTTATTGATTCCCAAAATTTTCTCTTGATATTTCTAAAATTATTCTATATCAAAAGAACTCTGTAAATAGTCATTACATGGGTGTATAAACCAGGTCAATTCCTTATTCTAGGCACTAGATTACAGGAGAAACACTGTTTCTAAATAAATAATGGTCTAATACGCAATGAGATATGATGAAATGTAAAGAATTATCTGGGTAGGTCTTAATTAGGCAGCCATCATTTAACAAATCATCGCTACCAAATAAATTTGAGATCAAGGACCTATAGAGGTTAAAAACAATTCCTTCTGTAGAGTTTATATGTTTAGGCCTTTCCTTGGAGGGTCTGGGATTTCTCAGGGAGAATACAACTAGTCCTAGCATTTACAAATGCATTTTATATATCTTCTCAATGTAATAAGGAATTATACATAGAAATAAAGTTGAATAACCCTCAGCCAAGTTTCACATTATTGAACAATAAAAAAATCCAACTGGTGACACATTTAAATAATTTTGTTCTTCCCAGTAGTTGAGAGGATTGTTCAAGTAAGTAAGTGATTGTCTTTTATGATTCTATCTCAAAGAATTTGCCCTAATGTGAACTGTTTGGGAAGATTAAAATTCAATGTTCAGAACCTCCTGCCAAGGCCAGATTCTCATTCAACACAGGTTGTTCACTGCAAAGCTACCACACCTCAGAGACTGCTTGAGAGGGCCACCATTTTCCCTGGGTGTGCCCCTCAGTGTCTTATGATTTACTACTCCCTGAGAGAGGACGGGCTGCGCTTGTCCTTTAGAGCACATATCAGAGATATTATGGATAAGTAAGCCATTTAAAAACCTTATAAAAAGGAATTGGGAGAAACTTAAAGACAATCTGTTAATTGGAGAATCACATATCAGCATTTTTGTTTTACAGGAATCTTTCATTATTTAAGACTCATTCCTTAAGAAATTGCCTATAAATAGCTATATTCCAGAGTATCATTTTAAAAGAAGAAAGGTATTCCTCATTAGTAGTAGTAATTGTTTCTATATATGGAAGTAGCTTGTCTTAGAACCTTCACAATTACAACTTTACATGTCTTTCAATGACTCTTTGTAAACAATCTTACTTTCTTACTGAAAAAAATTGTCAAACTATACTTTCCTAATTGCATTTGAAAGCACAGGTAATGATTAGCAACAGCAGTTTTGCCTGGGTCTTCAGATATTATCATATTTTTCTGTATCTCCCAAAGGCTTTAATTAAATTCAATTTTAACTAATTTTTGGAAATCTATCACCCCTATATTTTTATCTACTTTAAAACTGAGGTGGTCTAAACAAAAAACTGAATCAATTATTAAGCAGTTTTCACTAATATATATGTTCCCTTTTGGTATAAGATGCTGAAATCTGAAAAACAAGTAGTCTCAGATAGTTTCTCTTGATAGGTCCAGATTTCTGGCATAATCCAGACACAGCCACAGAGACAACCCTTCATGTGGCTGTCTCTACAAACTCACCATTTTCCTCAAGAAACAGTTTTAGCCTGGATGGTCCAAATAACAACTTCAACATTGTAACTTTACAGAGAGTGTAACTTTACAGAGAGAGAGAGTGCCTATCTCTCTGATAATATCCCAATTTAGAAAATGTCTTCTCTTTACTCTGTTCCTGAATTTCTCTTTATTGATGGAAAGTTGCACATGCAAAACATTTTTACTGTCTAAACAAAATCATGGGCTAGGAATAAATGAACAGTTGAGTTGTGTGGATTTTAAATATTTGAAAGCTTATAACTACCACTCAGAGCAGTAAAGCTATTTAAACCTCTAAATATAGTAATGAGCAATAAACACACAGTTTGATACTTAATAACCCATATGTACTCTCATTTAAAATGATTGCATCATAATGAGTTTTGCCTCATAGCAGGAGAAACGTGTCTAAATATATGTCATTCATATTTCAGATTAAAGTCAGAGTTGTGCATGGGAAGGCTAGTGAGACTAGAAACTCTCTGGGAGAATTTTGTTGTGGGAAATACTGCCATTATTAAATAATCTTCACTCAGTCTGAACTATGGTAGCAGGTCAAGAGGATCTATTACTTCTATACATTATTTTCCTATTTGAGGATAATCTAGGAAATCTGCCCAAAGCTCAGCAGTCTAAGAGCCTGAGATAATTTTGAAAAATCTGGTAGGCTCTCAGTCGAGGTGCCTACAGAAGAGTACAGATTTTAGCAGGCAATTCTGTCTTCATTTTATATAATTTTACTCACTCATAAAAATAAGTGCTTTTTTGAGCTAAGATATGTTCTCTTTGAGAAGCAAGTGTTAATTTTGCACAAAGTTTACCTAACAAACAGCTTCCTATGCAAAGGAAAGGGCATGCATGCACTGCAAGTTTACAGATGAGCTCTCACAATGAAGAATACCAGACTGCCTCAATCTGAAGAAGGCTTCACTTTTTTCCAACATGGAGTACAAAAAGGCAGGCTCTGCTTAAAGCAAGTGATTGTTTATGCTCCCATTTCCTGCCTCTGCTGTGGTCTCTCTGACACAGAGATAGGGTAACGTGTCCCTGGTAGTGAGAGCTGAAAAGGGATCTCCTCTACTCCACTCCCAGTAAAATGACACAAAGTGTCTTAGTGCTGCATATGTAACAACTTGTTTAATGTGATTGAGTGAGAAAATTGAGCTATTTCAGGTGAGGAAGAATTGATGTGTGTTCCATCAGAAGGATCAAGGGCTCTATGTTTCTTCTCACAGAGCAACTACTGTCAATTCAAGTCCTTCTGGAAAGTTCCCCTTCTTGAAAAAGAAACATCAGGGATTCTTACTAAGCATCACTTTTGTGACATTCTAAAAACACCTATAGAAGATGAAAAGAAAAATGACATGTGGTCCTGAATTTCAGGAAGATCATAACCCAAAAGACACATTTCCACAAATAGCTGTAAGGAAATGGACAGGGGAAAAATTTAAACCAGCATTTCACCAAAGCTGGTAGACTGTTTGAACTTCACCCAAGAGAGCCTTTTGATGTTGTGATCCTGAAACTCTCTGGTGGGAATAGTAAAATATGATTCCAAGTTAAAATAAGATAAAATAATATTCCAACAGGTTATACCTATTTAGAGTATATTTGAGGTTGCATTCTATTCAAGTATATGTACTCCACAGAGAATTCAATTCTTATAAGACAATCTCTGTGCCCACCTCACAACTGAGCTAATGGTTAAACCTTACTCATTAGCACTGCCTGACACTACACCTGCTCTGCAGACACTTTTCAGTGACTATAGCCCTGGCCCACTTCCACAAATCCAAGAAAAATTTGGTCAAAGGCTATAAAAAGAATATAAGTGTTGAGAAATCTGCATCAGTTTAAATCCATTTGATTTTAAGTAATAGAACTCTCCACCTCTGTCCAATCCTTTTAGGAAACAGAATTGTGTCCTGGAATCCATTAACAGGGATGCAGTCAGGCCACAGAAATGGATTCAGATCTGTATTTTATCTGAGTTTTTGCATAACTCATGGCTCCTTCTATCTGCTACCCAGTTGATAGCTAGCTAAAAGATGCATCACTACATAAATAGTCTAATTTTTTAAGTTTTACCTTCAGAAAAGAGACCATCACTCCTCTCAGCCAAGTCCAAATGCCATGGAATAAACTACAGTTGCTCAAGAGGTTGCCTGGTCCATGTTGAACGAATAAATCACCGACAAGGAACAGAACTCAACAGCAGCAGTAACCATTCTGAGCAATGCACCATGGGTGATGCTGTTAGAATTACCATGGAAGTCTTGCTGTGAAGCATCTCAATTCCTTGTGAGATGCAGTTGAGAACTTTGCTCACTCATTCATGGGGACATACAAAATATCTAAGTCTTTATAATAAAAATTTTTTAGTAAGCCCTGAGATATGTGTAACAAATTCAATTGCTCTCTTCATACCTGGTTTTGGAAATCCAGAGGTATTCCATATATTTTAACATGTATTTCATGTGTGTTCTTCATAACTTGATTCACTTTTTTATATTTTATCTTTAAGTCTTCATTTATTTCAAATATTTTTTCTCTTGACTTAATGTGCTGTTAAGCTTCCCTTCTATTTTATTTAATCATGAGAGACTTACACATAATTTTAAGTTTAGAAAAAACTTTATATCTTTATCTCAGATTAAAATATTTATTAGTCAAGTGGGTGACATATACCTATAATCTCAGCCCTAAGGAGGCTGAGGCAGGGGTATTGTCATAAGTTTGGGGCCAGCCTGGGCTACACAGTGAGACCCTGTCTCAAAAAATAATAGTAATAATATAGCAATAATTTTAACATAGTATAGCTGTACAATTTGTTAATCTATAAATGCAGAAATTGTCCCAAGGCTTGCTTAGCAAACTTCAAGTTACTTCTGCTTTTGTTTTTATCTTCAATGCTACTTAGAAATCTTTCCCTAACTTCCATGTTTTTTATCCTCTATTGTAATTACTGCTACCTGGTCCCAGATGGTTTTTTCAAGTTTCCATCTGAAAGCAAAGATAAAAAAAATTTTTTTTTCATGGTTAGAAATTTCAAACATCCCCAAAAGGTACAAAATGAAGAATAACATTGTGCTTCAAGCAGCTTTCATGTGTCAAGAAAAGAATACCTGCCAGTATTCCATTCTATAGGGAGACAGAGGTGTACGTGGCCCTCCTCTGAAGTACCACCTCTGTGTAAACTCTCTCAGAAACTTTCTTACTCCGTCTTCATACCAACTAATTGTTGAAACACAAACCATTAGGGCTGTGGTAGTTAACCTTATACAGCAACTTGACTGCATCAGGTAATGGGATAAATATTACGTCTGGGTGCCTGTGAGTGTTTTCTGATGAGATTAGCATGGGAATCAGTGAACTCAGTAAAGCAGATTGACTTTCCCATGTAGGTGGCCATCATTTATGCCACTGAGGATCTCAATAATCCATAGGCAGAAGGAGGGATTCGCTACCCTTTCTTCCCCAGTGTCTGAGCTAGGGTCTGTCTTCTCCTGGCCTTTGACTGGGATTAGGGCTATTGGCTTCTTTGGTTCTTATGCTTTTGTATGGGATTACTCTACCTACCAACTATTCTTAGTCTCCATTTGTGTACTATGGATCTTAGAATTCCTCAGCCTCCAAAACTGTGAAAACCATTCTTCAGATTAACCTACGTATCAGTCATCCACCTCTCTGTATGTTTATCTGCATCTCTCCATCCATTGATCTATGATTCATATCCATATCTCTTTATCTATCCACCTGTCTTTATTGGTACTATTTCTTTTGAAAAGCCTAATACACAATCAAAGTTTCAGCACAACCCCAGTAGCTGTATTAGCAGATCCTCTATTGGAAGTGCTGCCCATTTCTGAAAGCACTGCAATTGGCATGTGCTACTTAGCTCTTCTAAGAGGCTTAGTTTCCACCCTTAGTTCAGATGAGCTGCAGAGCCCCAGCCATTTAGGGTCTCCGGTAGTGTCAGTCTCATGTGTTGGCATTCTGAGTTGCCATTCTGACTACACTCAAGCATTGCTTTACTGTACTACATTAAGGTAAAATGGTTGCTTTCTCTTCAATATCACTATGGGTTTGATCTGTTAGAGTGTATTTTAAATAACTAAAATTAGGGGCTTTGGAAATATAGACATACCCAGTTTTCAGTATAGTTATGCAACCTGCTACCTCAGCTTCATATCTGAATTCGTCAATTCCAAGAGCCCCAGCCCCTCTTGGTCACCTTGTGCAGGCAGTGTTCCCTTCAGTTTTCTTCTAGTGTGAGGGAGTGGTAGTCACTTCACAAGGGGGTGGGGCTTGGGGGTTCAACTGGTTCTTTCAGTCAGTTGTAATGGAGTCCTTTCACAACAGCCACTATCCAGAACTAAGACTTCTAATTCTCCAGTCTATTGGAACAGTTGCCACTCATGCATTTATTTTTCAATTTCTAAAATCTTTTGTTGTCATCTCTTCTGTTACCTTGTCTTGGGTATTTAAAGCCTCTTTCCTCTCCTTCCATCATGTTCAAACAAATGCTCTACGTTTTACTCATAAAAGAAATTATTTTCCAAACTGAAAAAATAAATAAATAAATTACTAAAACGGTGATGTATCACAGGGATAGACATGCAGTTCCTCTTGGAACGCTATTGAGCTCCAGTTAATTTTTCTCTGTCTTGGAAATCCATCATGACAATGTTTCAGATTCCTGTGAGAAGAGTGCCAAGAGCTACCATTTACTGGAATAAAAGGGATTGACCTTTGATAGCTGCTCACTGATTGCCTTTAAATAGTAATCATCGATTTTTTCATTCTTTCTATAAACACGTGTTAAAGTACCTAGCATGCAGCAAGAATTGGAGATACAAAGGTTAACAAGACACATTTGCCTTCTCCTTGACCAGCTTACAGCCTAATGCAGGAGATAGAAATATAAAGAATACAGTTATAACTTAATGTGTAAGAGGAGAAGACACTGAAGCAATGAGAAAGCATCTTTTGAGAATATTAATAGGGCAGGGGAATCAGTTTGGGGTAACATTTTAAAGAGAAAGTATCCTCTGAGCTGAATTTTTAAGATAATTAAAACTGTATGAAAAGAAGAAAAGAAGGCAAGTGTCACAGCTAGTGTCTAGGAATGACCTATTCACATTTGGAGCTGGATAGCTGTGTTTTGGGGATACCATTTTGTACACTGCAGGATGTTTCACAGCATCCTTGGCCTCCACTCACTAGATTCCAGTACACACACACACACACACACACACACACACACACACACACACACACCCCACTTGTGAAAACCCAAAAATATCTCCAGGAATCACTGTATATTCCCTGGGGTAGAAGGTAAAAATTGACAAACACTGACCTACAGGATGCTGGTTAAAGCATCAAATATGGGCAGAGACTGGCTGCTAGTGACTGAGGGGAAGATTAAGGCTATACTTATATTTGAAGGACCTTATATATCATGCCAAAATTATATTGAATGATTTGGAATACTTTAAAGATGTCTCTAGATTTTTATTCATATTAATTTTCAATGTTTCTCCAAGTAAGCCTGTACTTAACATGGGCATTTCAAGTTGTCCAATTCCATGTGTAGCAAATGTTACTAATCTCCAAATATGCCCTAGAAAAAGTTACTTGTGGCTTACAGTAATGTCTGGCTGCACAATTTCTTCCCCGATCCTTTACAATCCTTTCTCTAGGGGTTTCTTAGGTGCTATCATTGACACAGCACCTGTTGCCTCTCTCAAAACATGAAGAGCAAAAAGGAGCACAAAATTCAGTTGGGCTACCTGAGAATGACACTTAATAACCGTTTGTTGACTGAATAGTTAAATGCAAGAGCCACTGAAAAAGTAACCCAATTTAAGGAAGTAAGGGGAAAATTTAAGCAAAAAAAAGAGAGAGGGAGCCAAGAAGGAATGGTACAGAGAAAGGAGGAAGTCTCCTTTCTTACTTTATTATAAAGTAATAAATGAAATTTCCTTGTGTAATTGGCAAATTGTTTCTGTAGAACACTAAAAAATGGTATGTCTGGTGGAAAAAATATATATGTTTCCAAAGGGACTGTTGAAAGGACCCATACATACTAGATTGCAAAAATTCTGATTTATTGGTGAAAAGTCAGTTTCCGTGGGTTGTATGTTTAATTCTTAAAAATGATTTACAAAAGAAAAAGGAATAATGCTAAATGGCGAGCTTCTAGCTATGATTTTTCAGGCAAAGAGCAAAACTTGTGTCTGAGTTGGAAGCACTTGATATTATATACTCAGGATCAAGCTAAATACAGTATTGTGTTCTTTGAGTTTAGCCATCATTCAAGACAGAGCTTTGAGACTCTGACACTGTGAAGCAACTGCCTGGTAAGGATCAAAGGATAAAAACCAGCTCACAAACAAGTCTCCTACATTTTAAATCTAGGATGCCATGCATGGCACCAAGGTACAAAGTGAAGCCTACATGCTGTGGAGGTAGAGCTCTAGGGAGACTATCTTTTTGAAGGTAGAAGTTGGCACAATTTAATCATCAATGCTGCTGCTTACTTCAGGAAATTGTGAAAGAAAAAAAGAGAACAAAACAGAGACATCTCTGGATACCTTTCATCAAAAGGTTTCCAGGGACCTTAAGTATCTCCAGGGGTCTCTTGCAAGTAGTCTTTTTGCTGCCTTGGCCTCATAAGTAGAATAGATTTTATTGTGAAATGTGCTAGTTCATTACTTAAGAGAATTTACTTGTAAAGGAAAAATTAAATACTGCAAAATCTCAGACAATGTGGAAGTTCAAAAGATACAATTTAAAAATGTCACCATCCACAAAGAATCACTATTAATTTATCAAAACGTGTAAACTTCCAAAACTAAGGCATTGCATGTGTATTACTTACATATTTCTTACAATAACTGTAGCAAACATACATATAACTGCTTATATCTACATGTATCTTCTCTCTCTCTCTCTCTCTCTCTCTCTCTCTGTGTATGTGTATTGCCCTCCAAATATTGTTGTAGCACCATATACTTACACCAAAATCTTTACATATTTGTATAACCATTTCCCTCTACTGAAGTGACCTATCAGAACCTCTCTTTCACTGGGTTTGCTAATACTCAGCCAATATTAGGACAGTTTCTTTTTTCCCTTTATCCTCTTGGTCTCCAACTAAACTTGATTTCCTTTATCTCTAAAAAAGGAAAGTTCCCCCTTTCTCTCTCTTTCTCTCTTTCTCTCTCTCTCTCTCTCTCTCTCTCTCTCTCTCTCTCTCTCTCTCTCTCTCTGTGTGTGTCCCTGTCCCCCTCTCTCCTTCCCTCTCTCTCTCCTTCTCAGTATATATGGGATGTAGAGTCTTATTCAAAATGGATTTAGGAGATATTAATTACCAAAACTCCATTTTTAAGACTAAATTTCACATTTAGCCTAGGGTACTTGAATATCTGTTTTCAATTACTGTAATATTAAAAGTACAGAAGAGTATTTCACTTCAGAACTCAATTCCTTATTAATTATAAGTAATTGGTGGTCTGGTAATATTATTTTGTACTTGGTATAAACAATACATAGGTAAAATAGCTGAATAAACAAAACACAGATATTAAGAAGTATAAGGATGAATATATATTTATCACCATATATTATGAGTTTTACAACTCTGAGCAGACATAAGGCTGCTTAGATAAACTCTAGGATTCCTTTCTAATCTAGCATTCCACTATTCTATGATCTATATGCTTATTTTTCAATGTTTTAAAACACACATGCTGGAATATGTTTGTCTATTTATGCTAGAGAAGGCCAGATCTTGATATATTTATCTGCATGCATTTATCAGGAATCTCAGGAAATGAAGTCTGTCAACTAAAGCATTAAACATATTTCCAGATCACTACTCTTAACCTCTGTAGGCACAAATATACTGTGAGCTTTGTTACAAGTTTGTACTGAAAGATTTCCATTGTCTATCACCATATATTGCTAAAATAAATTTGATCAAATTGTGAAGAATTATTGACCTGTGGGAAAGTATTTTACTTAGAGAAGTTCTTGAGCTGTGTAAAGCTATTTGCCTTTATACAATAAGACCCCAAACTAATACTATAAAGTTTATTAGCTAAAATTTAAATGTGTGTTAAATCTAATTAGAAGAACCCAATTTTCCAACATTTGTTTTGTCTAGTTCCTCTGTTGGCTTTTATCATTTTGTGTACCATTAATGTGTTTTGCTAGTAAATCCATTCTCTATTTTATATTAAATAACCTGAGTGAGGACGTTACAGGTCTCTAACATAATGGAGCCTAGAGGTATTTACTTACTGCTCAGGTATCTGTTTCATTTATCCCTTCTTTTAGTCTATATTTAAATGTTTCTGTTATCGACCAAAAGAAGAATTTTTAATTTCCACTGAAAAGTAGATATCATAGTATCTCCATTATCCACTATTCTTAATCATTTTGTAATGGTATTCTGAAAGCAAGTCTGTGTTTTGGACAGTTAGAAGGGATATCACTGTATACTGTAAATGGATGTCAGAGAGGAGATAATGCACTCATGCCATCTTATCAGCTCAAAACTACTTCCTTTTTCCTTTCTCTCCTATGTCATCTTTTTTCTACTGACCATTTGCTTGCACATACAAATATACTGATACTTCTTCCATCAGAAATATTTTTCTTAACTATCATCAGTGGCATTCTCTCATTGTTTAATTCCATTAGAACACAAAATACCTCTACAACTGTCTATATTTGATGATTTGATCCCTTTGCTTCATTCTTCTGTTCTTCAACCTGGTTTTTACCTACAGCTCTCCACTTAAACTACCTAATGAACCCTATGTCTCTAAATACAATAGCCAATCCTCAGTCCTTGTTTCACTCAGAATCATATCAGCCTTTGACTTGGTTCTTTTTTTCTTCTTTAGATTCTGGGCTTTATTTTTAATTTTGTTGTCTTTAGTTGTTTTGCTTAGTTTTGTTTGCGTTTGGGGGATTGACCCTGGGCCTTTGCATTGGTCTACATCCTCAGTCCATTTTTTATTTTTTCACATTTCTGGACAAGTTCCTGTGAAATCTGTAAATTGCCCTGGCTGAGTTTAAATTTGTGATTCTCCTGCCTCAGTCTCCCAAGAGGGTTGGCATTATAGGTATCTACCACCACACCTGACTTATATACTTCCTCAACTTGGATTCAAAGACATTAGTATCATTATTTGTTTATTCTATTCCATTTTCCCAGCCCTTTTAGTTTTGGAGTTTCATAAGGTCTGTGTGATCTTCTTCTATACTCCATTGCAGAATTCATTTATTCTCCTGATCTCAAATACTGTTTCTATGAAAAATCACTCCTATATTTGTATCACCAGTCCAGATAGCTTTTCACTCTACCTATCCTTTTAAAAGTCTAGCTAACATCTCAAACCTAAAATATTCAATAATTGAACTTCTGCTTGTTCTCCCAAAACCTGTCTTCCCAAAACACCTTCTCTCAAGTGACAGCAATGACAGTCATCAAAACTCAATTTCCAGAAGCTTGAGCACCACTCCTAGTTACTCTGTTCCTCTCACAGCCCACCACTAATCTGTCACAGAAATGCCATTTCTGTTATTGTTTATATCTTAAAAATATAACCAGGAAACAAGTAATAAATAGGAAAACCTGGTGAAGATCAAAATTAAAATCAAAAAAGTTTGAGGGGAATTAAAGACGACAAATAAGAATAGGTATAGATAATGTTCATAGATTTACTCACTCAATATTGTAAAGGTACCAATTGTCTCAAGTTATTCTACAGATTTAATTCAATTTCAATCAAAGGCAAGTAATTTTCTGTGGAAATTCACTAGCTAATTATAAAACCTCGGGCCAGGGATGTAGCTCAGTGGCATAAGAGCTTTCCTGGCAAGCCTGAGGTCATAAGTTCAATTCCCGGTACCAAAAAAAAAAAAAACAACCCTCAAAAAATGCAAATGGCAAAGAGTAGCCTCGGATAATGTCTGCAAGAAGATAAAAGCTAGATGACTGAAACTACCAGAAAAATATTCAGTGTGTTTTAAGTGAAATATTTGTATTAGTATAAACAAATGCAAGAATGGATCAGAAGAGAAAGTCTAAAAACACAACTAAGCATATTATAATCTGATTCATGACAAAGAAGACAAAACAATAGCCTCTGAAAACTCTCAAAGTTATTACATATAGGAGAGATCCCATGCTGACTACCAACCTAAGTACCTCCTCCAGCAATCTTTCTCTCTCCATTAGATACCCATCAGTGGGAAAAAAAACTTGATCCTTAGTTTACGAATGAAATTCAATTCCAAAAATATGTTAACCAAATATGACAGTTAAAACAATGCAAATAACAGAATACCTAGAATATTGTTATGGCCTTGAAGGTTTCTTAAATAGAGCATAAAACACTAGTATAGGCTTCTTAAAACTAAGACCTCTTAAAATCAGAACTTTAAAAGAGTAAGCACAAGATACATAAAGATGTTTTCAGAAAATAGATATAGCAAAGGACTATGTCTTAACTTTCTTTTGCTATCATGAAAAATTGCCAAAGACCATGTTTAGCAACATAAATTTATAGTTGTACAGGTCAAGGTGTAATTCTGACACATTCATTGGTCTAAAATCAGGATGCTGGCAAGGCCATCTTATTATCTGACTCTCATAGGGAAGATTCATTTCCTTGCTCCTTCATATATAGGGCAAAAGTCCACGCATGCGCAGATCCAGGGCTGACGTCCCCGCTTCCTCTCTGGGTGTCTGCTGAGCTATTCCCAGCTCCCAACACCTGCCATCTGTGGCCTTTCTGCCATCTTCCAAGCCACCAATGGCAGTTCACATTCTGTCATTCATCTGGTCCTCTTTTCTACCTTCTTCTTCCATTTGGAAGGATTCATCACTAGATAGGGTCCACTTAGATAACCCATAATAATTTCTCCAATTCAAACATTTCAAGATGTTTAACGTGAACCATAAGTACAAAGTCTTTTCTGTAATGTAAGGTAGAATATTCACAGGGTAAAAGGGACTCATATGTGGGTGTTTTTATAGACTTACAGATTCCTATCTGGAATATAACTCCTATAAATCAATGTGGAAAATGCAGACATCTACACATCTATACCTACACTGTCCTATTTTTTTATGCCATTATTACCCTCTAATGCATTATATATTTTATACATTGTCATTTTTCAACTCACCATTTGTGCTGTTGCTCATGAACTCTTTTCTAATTGTATCACTTGAAAGAAAATCACATTGTGTAAACCAGACGTGTAATCTCAGGCCTGTAATCTCAGCACTCTGGAGGCTGAGGCAGGAGGATTGCTGTGAGCTTAAGGCCAGCCTGAGCCACAAAGTGAGTTCAAGGTCAGCCTGAACTGCATAGTAAGATGCTGTCTCAAAAAAAAAAAAATTACATAGTGTAATTATCCCAGTACTTTGTAGTACCTTTTAATTGAAAGGGATGAAAATGAAAATTTTCATATCTCTATGAAACTGAAAATTTTGTATCCAAAAGAATTTATTCCAAATATGTAATAAATAAATATAGTGAAGGAATTAAACAAACAATTCAGTCTAAGATGTTTCTGTATGTTAGAGCTCCCAGAGATAAAATGATAGGATTCACTTCAAATATTACATCTGGTTAGCAAAGGAAACAGTCTGGATTGCTCACAGACAGTTTCTAACATTCAGAAGCAAACTTAGTGGAGGGTATATGCTTGTAAGAAAACAAAAACTTATTGCAAAAAGGAACATAGCAGGCCTCATTTCTACCTGTGGGACTCGTTTACGGGACTGGCCCTTGCCTGACATCAGGTAACCAGAATTTCAGGAGTGTTTTCCCAGTACACAAATACCTAATAAAAAGGCTGTTTTATGTGCTTAGACTATTTATTCAAACCCCCAATTATATGAAAATCGCCTCATTTCCTTCTGAGAGTCTGGAATTTTGGTACATGCTAGGCAGAGGGTATCTACATGATTATATATCAGTAAAACAATCCCAGGACCTGAGTTTCTAATGAGCTTCCATGACATTTAACATATACTCTCATGATCTGACGCTGGAGGAGGTGAGCATGACCTGTTTGACTGCTGGGGACCAGAACTCTTGGATTCTTGCATTTGGGTTCCTCTGGATATTGCCCTTTCCCCCTTGCAGATTTTTCTGGATTCATTTCACTGTAATAAATCATAGCCCTACAGTATAAGTATATACCAAGTTCTTTGAATCGGCAAAAAAAAAACATAAAACCTGGCGGTAGCCTTAGGGAATCTAGCACATTCACCACACAAAAATGAACAGTAGAAAATTTGTAACACTTCCTTCTCATTTGGCACAGAGGTTGGAATGGAACAGAAGTATTGTGATGCACAGACTCATTCGTTAGAGAGATGTTGCAGCAAATGTACAGAACTTGGGGATTGAGTATACATAGTCAAGATGAACAAACAAACTTCACGGAAAGAGTCACAGGTCTGAGCTGCTTCTGATCACCTGTATTAGTACTTGCATTGACCAGAAATGTACCATAAGGTGAGGAGAGTCTCTAAGGATCCAAAGCAAAGTACTACTTCCCTGTCTGCAAGAGATGACAGCTGTCCAGCAATGCATAGCTTTGACCAGAAAGGAATGGGATCGGGTAATGCTAGGCCATTTGAAGTTTCAAGAGAAATCTAATGTACACCAATGTTTAAATTTTGGTAACTGTCTAAAATCAACCTATGTTGTTTACTCATTCAGAATCTCTCATATCTGACATAATGAAAATTCCTGAGTCTATATCTTTAATTCATATTATAAAACTTCAACAAAAGAAAAGGAATACAAACACAATCTCAATTAAAAGGTACTACAAAGATCTGGGATCATTACCCAACATAATCTTAACAGTGATTTCTTCCAGGTAATACAATTAGAAAAGAGTTTATGAGCAACAGCAGCAAAGAACATTAGAGCTGATAACATCATTAGAGTAGTTTGAATAAATTAACAGAATCAGAGTGTGTATGATCTCATTCCCTGAAATGGCAACCTTTCCTTCTACACAGGTATAAATGATAAGGTATATATTTCTTTGCCCCAAGACATAAGTACAGAAGTGCTAGGTCCATAACAGAAAATGAATTGACTCATCCTCAGTAATCCAATTCTCCCTCCTCACAAATTAACACTTGGCTGAAGATCTGGTCTCACCAGGGTTGTGAAAATACATTCAGCCATCTTGAACTTGTTAAGTGTGTTCACCATGGATTTCAGGCCTCCTTGCCTTTCCTCTAAGATATCAATTTGTTCTCCAGATCAATCTAGGAAAAGTATGCATTTGTGGAAGTGTTTATTATATTTTCAGTAGGCTCCCAGTAGAAATTTAGAAACTCTTAATTGGACTCCTGGTCCAAGTGTGATTTCACAGTCGTGTTCATTTTGAATGTAATGTGATTCTAAATTGATCATTTATTTGCTTGTCCAGAAGAAGCTGAGGAGGAGGTGGAGAAGCAACATAATCAGAAGTAAAAATGCTCATGTCGTTATCTCAAATACACATGTTGATGATAACTATTCTGGGCATTTTATTTGTTCTCCTTTCTTGTTTTCAAGGTTATACTTCAACTACAAACCTCTCCTTACTAAAAAGAAAAATCTATTTTTCTCTCAGAAACTTACCAAATATATCACAGACTTGTGTAAGGTTTGTTTCTCATTATATGAAATCACTGAGTTGGTTTCTTCTCAAATTCTAGACAAAGCTGAATGCACAAACAACTCTGTGTGTATGTGTGTGTGTGTATATATATATATATATATATATATATATATATATATATATTTGTGTGTGTCTATACACATGTACACAAATACACCTATATACAAATGTATATGTCTTCAAGAGTAATATTTACTTTATTACAAAATGTACAACAGATATAATTTTGCAACTTTATTACCTCATTCTATCATTTTTTAAATGTATACTAACTTTTATATAATTTTCACAGGGCTAAATATGTAGTTTTACAAAATAAAATCAAAGACACACTTTGACCATTGCTTGTTGACACAATATGGTTTAGTTTTAACATCTTTTATTCAACAGTCTATCAAATTATTCAGTCATAAGAATGAGATGTTGATCTTGGTCAAGTGGAATGGCCTCAGGAGGCCACAGCCTTATTTCAGGTTATTGAAGCTCCTACCATTCATTATGTAAGGTAATGGCTTACGTGTTAGGAGCAGCAAGAAAACACTTCCAAAGGTGATTCTACTGCATAATATCTCCACTGTATTGCCAAGAATTCTACAGTCAGTTAATTCCTGGCTTTGAGTA
This sequence comes from Chinchilla lanigera, assembly GCF_000276665.1. Taxonomy (NCBI): domain Eukaryota; kingdom Metazoa; phylum Chordata; class Mammalia; order Rodentia; family Chinchillidae; genus Chinchilla; species Chinchilla lanigera. Next base: position 29,693,905 of record NW_004955411.1, read on the forward strand.
TTTCCCCAAGTACGTGTCCCTATTTTAAAGTACAAATATCCTGGAAGAGTAACAAATCAAGTGCCTCCAGCCTTTATATGAACTGTTATCACTTTACTTTTCTCCTAACGAGAGACGCTACAAGCATTCTTCACCCTGATCATAGTGGCTGCTGAAATGGTAGGTTGGGGGAAATGGTTGGAATGAAACTTTACGTACTTCACATTTATTTGTGATGTTTGCAAAAGTGAAAAGTCTTTGCCCAATACAAATGCTTATCTTTCAAATTTTCTTTTGAATGATATTAACAATAAATTTGTTTCATTCATAAAATTTACTACTAAAATAATACATTTTACTAATATGAATATTACATTTACATTAATATATTCATATATAAAGTAAATACTATATTTTTAAAATAATATAGGTTTGCCTTGTAAATGATATCTTATCTTTCAAGTATAGTGCTGGAGGATTTTTTTTGTGATTTCTACATGGACGTGTCTAACAAAGAAGCACTTTTATGATTACAAGCAAAACATATTTAGTATAGTTAAAAAAAAAAAAAACTAGAGTCAAGAACTGTGGAGAAAATACCTAAGTTAAATACTACACATCCAAGCTCTCACCTGGCTCAATTCTAGCTGCAGGGTTTTGTGGACACTCACCTTTTCTCCCTGGGAGATATTAGTCCTAACTGTGTGAAATATATCCAAATGTCTTTTCCTCAGGTATGAGAAAAAAACAAGTAGAAAATATTTAATTTAGAGTGAAACTGAGAAAAATCCATCCTTGTATCTGGGGACTCTGGCTGTGGGCTTTGACCTCCAGCTCTTCAGCTGTGAAGAGTGTAGTGGGGTGAGTAATGTGCAGTACAAAGTCTCTAAGGCCCCTGGTGACTTCAGGGCCAGTTTGTTTACTGAGAGCTTTTGCCTGGTGCAACTAGTTAGTCCAGATTGACTCAGTGACCACATTGGCATAAACCGCCCACTAGCAATTTCTGCCTAGTTTTTCCTACAGAGCCTTGGTAGAACTCACACAAATTCACAGACTATATCCTTAGGCAAATAAGATTCAACAAAACTTGCACCTATATATCACTCATATCCCCCCAATATTGTTTGTATTTTTCCTGCTGCAGTACCTGCCTGTAAATGAAAATTCATTTGTTGAGCCTGGTATGTCCTTACAAAAGCCCAAATGTGTGCAGTGCAGTATCTAATAGGCAAACTCCAGTTATCTTTCCAGTATCATTGAAAATGCCTTGAAATTCACCCACCCACCTTCTCATTTTGAATATAGGAGTGATCTATGCAGGGTTTTATCATAAAATTATTCTCTACCTTCACTCACTCACAAATGGTTTTTAGCTTGTAAAACTTTTTCCCAAATTATGTATGTAACATATATATATACATATATACATATAGATATATATACTGTACTCTGACTCATACACATTGGCTATACTCTCAATATTGATATGTTGATATAACACATCTAATACATCATTGGCAAACATATCTGCAGACTTCCAGCATTATTAGTGTTTTACTTAATAAGAATATTAAGTGCAGAATTGAATTTGGCCCAGAGTATGATAGAAATATTAAAGTGAGGTTCCTGACAAGTTAAATTTGTAAGAATTTAAAGAGTTTTGAAAGAAAACAATCAGTAAAGAATGTATTTGCTGAAGATTAAGAACAAGAAGCTAAGAAAAATAGCTGGGAGCAAACAAGCTAGGATGGGAATATCAAAATAAACAAAAGGCAAACCCTTAAGGATACATTTAAACCAGCTGATCAATTCAAAGGCCCATTTGGAATTCCCCTTGCTTTCAGCATGTCCTCTGGCATGTTGAGATCTGTTGATCTACTTTAATAGGAAATATCTGTTCCATCCAGATTAACTGATCTTACCAGATTCCCCCAGAGAGGGGATGCTTACTAGACAATTCTGCCAGTGGCCAAGCAGTTCTGCTAGCTGTAAATTACATACTGTGAGAATGAGTTCACTGTTCTAGAAAAGAATTAATGAGAGTCTATGTCTTTTCTTAGGAAAAAGAGACAATGCACTGATTCTGGGAGACTGAAAACCATCTTCAGAAGTATGTATTGAGTCTCAGGCTTAACTGTGGAACATCCAGAAAAAAAATGAACAACCACCTACAGAGAAAAGGAAAAGCTCTATCTAATCATTTTGGAGAAACAGGACCTTTCCAAGTACTGGCGTTCCAGTTCTCTGCACTGTTTCCCTTTGTGCTTTTTGGAACAAACACTTCAAAAGCAAATTGTCTTTTTTTCTGTGATACTAATGACAGTTCCACTCACCGGTATGTGGGAATTTGAGAAAGAATCATTTCTTTCCCAGTATTTTATCCACATAAATATTACATATGCCACAGGGACAACTAGAATTTAAAAGAGTTTTGTTGAGCTATGCTATTTAACCACAATTATAAATTGTTTAATAATCAGAAGTTTTTTATGTCTTTGTTTTTGGTTTGCTATTTCCCAATTATAAATTCTCTTAGCACCCTGCATTTTTAAATGTCTCCTATGAAACAAAAACTAGGAAATTGCTCTGGATATTTACCTGGCCATAAGGAAACCCTGTTTCTTCCCTACTTCCATAGACTTTACCCAGCTTCTGCCCTCTCAGGATGACCTTAGATAGCCACTTCATTCTAGGTCTAAGTAGGACTTACCATAATTTCATCAAAACTGAATGCACAATTTTTATTGTTGTCCTTGACCTGATATCCCAGTTCTCATCACTGCCCCCTTTCCTGTGCACAGCTCCTCTTACCTCAACTCAGCCCGTTTAATCCCAGCACACTACTCAGCTGGTGCCACGCTGCAGTTATTTCAGACCCACCCATAAATTTGTGGCACAACCAATTAATCACAGTTATACTTAGAAAATGTTGTGCCTTCCACATCTTGGCTGTTGTGTAGCATTACAGCGTGCATAGGAGTGCAAATACCTCTTCAAGATTCTGACTGCAACTCATGCAGTAGGATAAATACTCAAAAGAGGAACCTATGGATCACATGATGGTTGTAGTCTTAACGTTTGAAGAACTTTTCAACCTTTGCATAGCACCTGTAGTTTTTACATTTCCACCAATATTGTGCAGTGATTCTAATCTGTGCTGTATACTTAAAAATATGTTAACTGGGTGCATCTTATGATGTGTCCTTCACACAAGAAAATGAAATAAAGTAAATTTCTCTAACTTCAGCTTCTAATGCCTTGCCATCACAGGCTCCTGTGACACCACTATTATCAGGCACTCTAAAGGATTTTTCAGGTCAGTGTTTATGGTTTGACATTTCCTGTCACTGCACTACCCTCTTTCACTCATTGAACTCTACCAGGCTTGATGAAAGGTTTTCTAAAGCTCACGCTTGGAAAGCAGTTTTCTGCCAGAATAAGTAGTTGTTCTCTGTCAAACTGGTTTTTAGGGCTTATGAAGCCAAGTGAAATAGTCTGTGCATTTCAGATCCATGCCTCCCTGTCCCCTTGTTATTTCTGATCAATTCAATACTGTGAGGTTGCCATTCGGTCACCTCTATACCTCTTTCATTTTGGTGATATCTATTCACAGCAATGTGCCTGTCATGTTAGGTTACCTTCTGCCAGCACCAATACATCCAAGAGATTTGGAGCAGGTAACATAGGAATGGGAATAGAATGGGACACATACCAATGAACCAGACCACTCAGAAAGCTAGCTGGAGAGCCAGAGTTACTGACGGTAAATCACTAACCTGTGATTTAAGAGCATGTCTAAGAATATCCTTTAGATTCTTAAAAAAAGTGCTCTACTATGTGTGTCAGAGTTCTGGTATGAGGTTTCTATTGATTTATAATCCTAAAGAACTCTGAGGAAAATAACAGTCACTTAGATATACTGCATATGCATAACAATTAAATTTAAGAGAAATATCAGAAAAATATGATGAGATCCTGTATGATTTGGAAGTTGTAAGTACATGTGCTTGAGGCTTAAGAATAATCATATCATCATAAACAAACAGCAAAATCTCATTTTAGGTAAGGAAGAATATATCTACTTCTTAATAGAATTTTTTCTGTGATGTACTTTGCACTAATAAATTATTAGGTAAAGGGTAGGTTAGTTTTATTATTCTCTCCTTCTATAAATTTTGTTTTACCATACAAGAACATTATCAAAAGTTTGGGAAAGAGTTGTAACTTCATCAATCATTCTGAAGAAAAAGCTTCAGTAATTGTTTCAAACAGCATGTTTGCGCTGCACACGGAGTTCAAGTCAGAGAAGGGACTTCAGTTTGAAAAATCATAAGGAAAATAAAAACCCTTGCAAAGTTTACCACCTTATCAAAAATGAAATAATATTCACAGTGCCACAAAAAATCAATTTTTCATCACTTCAGTTCTTGAAAGAGAAAGTTTTGCAAATCTTAGCTTTTTTATGTTTCTTGAACAGATACTTGTAAGTATAAAGCAACAATACTTTCTTGATTCTCATTCAACAACTGAAAAACCATTTTTTGTAATGAAATCATTTCTCTTTATAAACTGTTAACTTCAATGCTGTAGCCCATATCACTTAATGAAATAGTTTGGTTAATAATAGACAAGTTCTTGGCTTACAGTCTCAAAATCATTCTTCTGACAAAAATTCACTGAACTGGAAATGGGTTTATTTTCTGCATGCATACATTATCCCAAAATGGAAATGTAAAATGTAGTAATTATTGTAACTGATAAACATGAATTAGCGTGCATTCACCCACTTGTCTTTCTGATTCATGAATATTTATCTACCAGGTATCTTCCAGAAAGAGATTTAAGAAAAGATCTGACTGCTCTCATTACTACTTAGTTTCTTGACCATTAAGGATGAGACAAAATAGTCAGACATTCTCACATGTGAAAGAAATTCATATTGACAGCAACATAATTCTAAATGCTACCTAAATGCAAAAACTGCATTATAAATATAGTATATAGCTCAGCTTTCTTGTTGATTGGACAGAGTACCTGACCTGTAATTTAAAAAGAGGAGAGGTTTAGTTTGGCCCATTGTTTCAGAGGCTTCACTCCATGGTCAGCTGGCTCCCAGGCAGTAATGTTGGAACTCCACAGTATGGCAGAAGAAAGCTGCTTAACTCATGGCATCAGGGAAGCAGATACCAGGGGAAGAGCCTTACAGGAAGGAGCCAGAACCAGATATAGGCCATGCTCATATGATCCATTTCCTCCAAGGAGGTCCTATCTGTGAAGAGCCCATTAGCCATCAATGGTTGACCCACGGATGAGTTAACCTCAGCACTCAATCACCTCTCTAGGAGCTTTTTAATCCATCCAATGGAACAATAAGATTAACCAGAATATGTAGTCATACCTGTTCTTCTCTGCCTGTTTGTATCAGAAATCAATTGCATTTGATAAGTAATGGTCACAAGTTGTACATGACTGACTTTACATAATCAGTAGCCCTTAGAACATAAGCTCTCACTAGTAGGAAAATATTCTCTTCAGATTTTCTTAGCCTACTTCAGGCTATGTAAGTGATTGTACCATGTTTTACCATCACTAATATCACTCTGTCCTTTACCTTCCCAATTTCATGTTTCCACAAACTGCATATCTTTATGGCTAAATAAACAACCCTCACCTGAAATTAATTCAGAAAAAGATCCTCCAAAAGTAAAAAAGATTAAGAACACATATTTATGTCCACTGAACTACAAGAATCTTATACTACAAGCTAACATCAAAATTCGTGTATTTTGTATTGCTTTTACTTCAGCTGAGTTTATAATGCAAACATTTCTAAGAGAGAGAACGTGCAATACTACAAGATAAGATTTTGCTTATAAGTCAGACCAAATCCTTATAATGATGTTTAAAATTATTAAATAAAACTTGTTTTCACTGGTCATAGTGACGCATGCCTGTATTCCCAGCACTCCGGGGGCTGAGGCAGGAGGATCATTGGGAATTCAAAACTAGCCTGTGCTAAAAAATGAGCCCAAGACTAGCCTGAACTGCATAGCAAGACCCTGTCTAAAAAGACAAAATAAACTGTGTTTTCATAATAACAAAGGGAATACAAAGCTCAATCCATATATCATAAAAAATAGAATTCAATAATCTCCTATACCTATTACCTGGAACACATAAATAAGCTATCTCCATCTCAAAAAGCAAAACTATCTCTTTAGAATCAAAAAAATTCATTTATTTGTTATTATTTAAAATAGGTGCTTATTGGCTATCAGATTAAAACTATCCCAGAAGTCTGAAATTATGACATGACATGATATTGCTTATTAATTCTCTTTAATTAAAACAGCAGGTTAAATTAAAAGCATGAATTTTGATACTAAAAAATTATTCCATGCACAAGAGACAGTGAAGAAATAGTTGAAAGGTATCTTTTGAAGCAGTAAAGCATCTTGCCAGGGAATTATCCAGGGAACATGACAAACCGGATTTCATTTCACATTAGTATCACTCTTTACATGCCTGCTGCTCTGCAAATACCTTGGGTAGGTTTTGCATCTTATACTCGAAATGGGATCCCTCCACCAGTCCCTGAGCAACACCTGGAGCCTGTTTGAAATACAGAAGCTCAGGTTTTGCACCAGCCCTATCGAATCTGATCTGAATTTCATAAGAACCCTGGGTGATCCGCACCACTGTTTCTGAGTATAACCACAAATGCTGAGAAAATGTGTTTTCATAATTCAAAGCAACGATGCATTGCAATAATTACCTCAAACTATTGTTTTAATAAAATAAGGTTATAGCAAAGTCCTAGGAAGATAAAAAGGTTATTTTTTTGTGATTAGAAATTTTTTTCTTTTTTTTTATTTTAGAAATAGAAGGAGGAAAATACTAACAGACCGACAACATTTTACAAAATAGCAAAGGATCAGTACAGACATTACAGAGTTACAAACAGAGTGGTAGGGAATTAACAATGCTTGTTGTATTACATATTGATATCTTCAATGTAGTTTCTCATGAAAACACCTATAGACATACAAAGCTAATCAACCAATGCCTCACTGACAGTTTCTTTCAGCAAGGAAATACAAGACAGTAGAACAGCCGTGTTAACTATCCTGCATATACATATATACAAACTTTCTCCTTCTTTCCCTTCTCTTTTCCCATATCCCAGTTACCCTTTACCTTTGAGTGCTTTCCTATCAATTCACAATGTCTATCCTATCTCCTAGATTAAATTAACTCTTTCAGGCTTTACACTAGAGAAACAATGCGATGTTTGCACATGTATATTTGATTTATTTCACTTATGAGTATGGTCTCTAGTTGTGACCATTTGCCTACAAAAGCCTCGAGTTTATCTTTCTTTACACCTGAGTAATATTCCATTACATAAAAGTACCACAATTTTCTTATCCAATCCTCAGTGGATGGACATTTGGGCTGCTTCCACATTTTAGCAAATACAAATTGTGCTACTATGAGCATGGGTGCACATACAACACTGTGATATGATGTTTTTAGATCTTCTGGGAAAATACCAAGCAGGGGGATAGCTGGGTTGAATGGGACCTCTAGGCCTAGTTTTCTGAGGAATGTCCAAACTGATTTCCACAGTGGTTTCACCAGTCTGCATTCCTACCAGCAGTGGAGAAGTGTTCCTATTTCTCCACAGCCTTGCCAGCATTTGTTATTGGTTGATTTCTTAATGCTAGCCATTCTTACTGGGGTAAGGTGGAATCTCAGTGTTGTTTTAATTTGCATTTCTCGAATGACTAATGATGTTGAACATTTTCTCATATATTTATTTGCCATTTGTATCTCCTTGTCTGAGAAGTGTGTATTCATCTCAGCTGCCCATTTGTGGATTGGGTCTTTGAATTTGGAGGGGCTGATACTTTTTAATTCTTTATATGTTCCAGATAGAAGCCCTCTATCTGAGGGATAATCAGCTAAAATTTTTTCCAAGTTTGTGGGTTTTCTTTTTACTTTGCTGGTGATTTCTTTAGATGTGCAGAAACTTTTCATTAGGATGAGATCCCAGTTGTTGATTCTTTCAAGTGTTTCATGTGCAATTTGGTTTTTTTCATGAACTCTCTGCCTACCCCTATGTCTACAAGGTTTTTAAAAAGGTTATTTTTTGTTTTAATTTTTTTTTCTTTTTTTTGTCATAAAGTATGGGGTGAAGGATTCATAGTCCCTATGTTCTGTCAGAAATAGCTCTAGAATTGCTTCAAAGAAAGAAAGATTAGAATTTATTTGAAAATGAGTATTTTCTTTAAGATTGAAGAAATATCTAATGTGCATACAAAGAATGAAGAGGAAAGTATTGATGGACAAACCTAGAATATTCTCCTGCCTTGTAAATACCAACATATATTTTGTTTTGTTTTGTTTTGTTTTTCTTTTGTGTGTGTGTGTGGTACTGGGGATTGAACTCAGAGCCTTGTGCATGCTAAGCAAGCACTCTTCCACTGAGCTACATCCCCAGCCCTACCATTACATATTTTGTCAAAGAACAGCAGGCAAGTTGCCCCAAAGGGAGAAGCCTGTACCAGTAAATTTAGTTGGATTATATATTTATGAAAAATTATATCTGAAATTTTCAATGGTAGTTGAAGAGACCTCTAACTACACTTGATCTGTTGAGGGCATCTTTAATCCTGGATTCACATTTTCAGCTTGTAATAAACGTATAGTTAAGTAAAAGAACATGACATACATTTCAGCTATATATTTGTTCGCTCAGCAAATACTTATTGAATATTTAGTATATCCAGGTTATGTGCAGTTGATAAAAGCTAGAGATGAATAGTGAAAAAAAGACAGAATCTGCCCCACCAAGAACACTGCCTGTGTCTATGATATATAAATCAATAATTACATTGAGAGTTTGAAACACACAGGAGAGAATCATAAGACACTAAGGAACAAGTAAAGAGCATTCAAAACATGTTCATAGAGGAAGGAAAAATCCTTGGACATTAACTTTAGTACTGTATGTATTTCATTAAATTCTACTAGCTTGTGTATGTCATGATTGTTTAAATCTAACTTACAACTGTCTAAATACATATTTCTGAGTGTATCACATTATTGTGAGCCATAAAAAGCAGCTTCATATTAGCAATAGTGTTTCCACAAACACCTAAAACTGAACATTTTGTATACAAATCAGAACAACATCTCCACAGAATATGGTTACATGGGTGATTTGCATTTGTTCTATGAATTCTAAAGTACTTACTGAAATGTAAGCTTCTTAATATAAGTGTAACAGTGATTATTAATGTCACCTATAATAAACTCATAAAAATAATGTTTAAATTGCAAATTAGAGTATTATATAATAATGCCTACATAGCAAAAGGTAATTAAATCAACTGTAACAAATCAAGGAAGAAACTGAAAAAATAAGCTGTGTAAGCAATACATAACCTTTCCAAACTCTGATTTTATGCAGAACATAGAAAAAAAATAAACAATGTAATCACTGGGCTATGGCAACTGTCAGCTCCCAGCCTCCTATGGGATTAAGGGCATTTACACATCAGCAAATAAAACACATTCTCCCAAGTGGGAACATGTTCTGGCTGAGTCCTATGTTGGTTTATATAATGGGCTATAATTAGGTAGATAAATAAGTACAGATTTCAGCAGGCTCCTTTGCCTTTCCAAAATAATAACAACTTCCATGGGAAGTTTCATTTGGTCCTTTGTAAGTACTCTCTATCTATATAATGTTTACATTTGGCCTTGTAGTTGGGATTGAAATGATGGCAAATTACTTTTGCACATGTGAGTGCTTATGCATGGACATGTGTGTATATAGATATCTGGTGACTCTTTATTTTAGGTTTTATTTTTCAAAATACTATCAAAATTTTATTTGGCATGGTGCTTAAAATATTTTGGAAGATTCTTTTTAAGTCACCATTTAATCATTTTAAATAAAGCAGATTATTGTTCTTTCACTGGAGAAACTTTATTTTTAAAATAGTGACCTTTATTCAGATCTAAATCTAGTAAACCATATATGTATGTCTAATCGTAACAGACATTTTAAATAAAATCTAAGTTTAAAAACATAATTCCAAAAATACTCATTTACCAATTTCAAAGTCATTCTTTTTTTCTTTTTTTGTGTGTGTGTTTTTGAGAGAGGGTCTTGCTATGCAGTTCAGGCTGGCCTTAAACTCACTTTGTAGCACAGGCTGGCCTCAAACTTGCAACAATCCTCCTGACTCAGCCTCCCAAGTGCTGGGATTACAGATGTGTGCCATTTCAAGGTCATTCTTAATTCAATAAACAATAGTAGTATTGGAATGATTCTCAAAGGCTACCACTACTAATTTTGTTTTAAAGAATGAAATGAATTGCTAATCATAGCAACTCCTGGTTTATACTTTCTATCTTATCTTCACAGAGTAGAAATATGGTATCAAATTATAGCCCATTATAAGAAATATAGTATCAAATGTAGTAACTGACTTACACAACAGTTTTTGCCTCTACACGAAGTTTGTTAGTTATGGAAACTGTAATTTAAATGCATATTTCTAGTTTCTTTTGATGTGCCTGACACAAAGTTGCCTCTCAAATGTACACCGAATAGGAATTTGAATGATAACACTGAGTAATTTTCAGACTCTAATAATACTGTGAGCTACACCAAACATAACCAAACTTGTAACCAAATACTGTAACCACAGTGTCATTAGTCTATAATTCAAGAGAAACCCTATTTCTGTAAAAAACAAAAAGCTGAAAAGCAATGGATCCCTGAGTAGATATCCTAGCCAGAGAATTCCAACTAACTTCATATGGCTTTGAAGACAGATAGGCTCACTGCCATGAAACACACGTATCCCACACATTGTGAGCTCTTACGCCTTGTTTTGTCATTTATTCACAAGACATACCTGAAGACTCAAAGTGTGAAGCTAATAAGTGTTGAAGAACTATCCATTAATTGAAAATTTCCTGAAAGTTTACAGGTTTGCAGCAAACATTATACAGTATATGAACAGAAATAGATATGAGTGATAGTTATATAATACACATATAACTTATGTACAGGGAAATGTATAATATAATATCTAATATATCTAATATGTACATTATATAGTTTATATTCTGTATATATGGTTTACACTATATGTGTATGACATAAATGAGCAGAATATATGAAGATAATTAAAAGGGAAACCAAACTAATAGTGAAGAAAATGTCCTCAGGATAAAGTGAAATTTAAATTTCTAAGAATGTGTCACTCAAAAACTCTGATTTTGGTCTGAGTAAAAAGGTTGCATAATGAAAAAAGACACATGAAATATATTTCTAAAGTTTAAAGTATGGAAAAATTTAGGATTCAAATATTTCTGGTCGAAGCTCTATGTCAAATCCAGGTTTTATATGCACACGACAGCAAACGAACCACCTTTCCTTCCTGAGTGGCTGTAACACTTCCCTCACACCTAGTGCCAATAAACATCGCATTTCCCAGGGGAAAAATGCCAAATTTGATTAATTCCACCCTGAGAAACCACTCCAAGCAAAGACACATGAAAGCATATATTTTATGTGTAATCCAATAGACTTTTAAATAAGTCAATGAACATAAGTACTATTTGACCCAATGTTTTAAAAAAGAGATGTTAACAGTAATGTGACAAAATGTTCTCCAAAAGTTTCTGTTCACTCAAAGCCAAAGGCCTATCTTGATAGAATAATAAATATGAATATTAAAGAAAACATACCAATGGCTATAATTCATGACTATAAAAAGTCCAAACAGAAAACTAAATTTTGAAGCAAGAAAATAGAATGATGGATACACTGAAACTATAAACTCCTTCAAAGGAAGTGTTACATATAGGTAGTGGAAAATAATTTTTTGACATCAGTTACATCAAGATAAATAGGAGTTTCACCACCTAAAGGTATCTTTCTTACAAGACCACAAATTCCATAGGGAGATATATAAGACGAACAGAAATCATGAGCAAGGAATTGCCCTAATCTTTCCTCAGAGGCTTTGGATAGAAGGAGCACAGACTTAGAAGCACTCAACCTGAAGAAATTGGATGACAACCCAATTTCAAATCATTTAAAGTGCTGTCTATCCATAGAAATCCAAAGTTGAATCGGATAGAACTATCTGATATGTGTGTCATCTCCAATTTTCTGTGGTAGGAATTGAGTGTTTCAAAATGTGTGCCAGCCAGGCTGAGCACCAAACTGTAATTTAGAAAGAGTCCCAAATATAATGGAGGCAATCCTAAAGAGGTTGAGAAAATGCTCACAATTACAGACTGAAGGGCTGCCAGACCACCACTGACAACTTGCTATTTTGCTCTAAGGACTATTAGAGCTCCCAAGAGCATTGAGATATAACAGTTACGAGAAGCCTACCAAGGGTTACTCGGAACACCATGAGACTCTATTTCTTTTTAATAATTTCTATAATGCACTGCAAGTTCTAAACATTATGTATACTTGAGAGCCCAGAAGATCTTTCACCAGCAGTACTGCCAATTTGTAAAGGCAATCATCTATATTTTTCTGTCTTAAAAATGTGGATGATGATCTACAGCTTAAAAATGTATCAGAATTTTACTGTTTCAATTCTGGATCTGTATCTCTAGCTACTATTATTGAAATAGCCTACTGTAGCTGTCTTCAATGTTTCTCATTCTCTTCTCTAAACTTTTTGGTGACAAATAAAAAAATTTTTCATTGAGTTTAACTTGTTGCAAGTTTTGTATTTTTTTGTTTTATACATATGCCATGAAATATACAGTGCCAAATTAGTTTAATCTCATCTTCCAAATAAAAATAAATAAGTACTTTTTAACAGATGGAAATATTGTTTGCCTAATTCATCTTATGTTTTTATCTCATTCCCCAAACTAAATTTTATATAATATATGGTCCAGCCATAATACAAATATTCTGTGATTAATTGTGGACACTACCTAACATTTTGTATTTAAAATGTAGAGTGCACTGGCAAGAGTGTTAGCCACTAGCTACATGTGTCTATGAGGCATATGGCTTGTCCAAATAAAGATGTAGTGCAAGGAAAAATACACCCAGAATTCAAATTTTGACATCAATGTGAAAACTGTTATGATCTCATTAATAATTTTATATTGATGACATGACACTGAAATAATATTCTGAGTGGATAAAATAGAACTATATTATTCAAAAGAAGTTCATTTTTTATTTATAATATAAATTCAAAATTATATGCACAGGTTTCATATATGTAATTGTATAGATATTACCTTTCCATTGGTTGATGCTGGTTTACAATCTTATGTTGATCACTTAGTAAAATCCTAGGCTTTCCTGCTATCAGCTCACTTGGGCCAACTATATACATCTTCCCTGGGCCTCAAAATTTCTCCTCAGGCTATTGTCTGAGGAAGATAGCTCCTCTGCTAAAACGCTTTTCCTCTTGATCCCTGTGAAACCACTTCACTCCTTTAGGTCTATACTGACATAGCTTCTCAGGAAGGCTTACCATGGCCACTGTTTTTTATCTTTCTCATTCTCCTTTCCTGCTATTTTATTTTAAAGAGGAAAAAAAAACAAAATAACAACATAGACAAAAACAAGACAACACAAAAACAATAAAAATGACACAAGATTTCAAGACAAGATGATAGGAATTAACAATGGTGTATAAACATTGTATTGCTCCCTAGTGTAAGAACCTGAAAAAGTAAATAAAACCCAAAAGGTACAATAGATATTGTGAAAGGGAAATAAATTCCTGCTATTTTTAAAATGATGGATATTAACAATTTGCTGGTTTTTCTGTGGTAGTATCTGCTTTTTCTATTCTCTATATAAGAAAAGCCCATTAAAAACAAGACAACCAGGGCTGTGTCCCCATGACAATATAAGGTATATGTAACTTATTCAATAACTATTTGTGAAATTTAAAAAACTGGGTCATCCCTCAAATAAGTGAGATAAATTTCTATGCACCTTGGAAAACAGGGTCATTATATTTGTTTAGCTTTGTGTGCATGCGTGAAATTTGAGGAGTAGATAAAGCTCAAAATACATTCCAATGCACAGTGCCAGTTTATTCTCTGGAATGAATATCAATATTTCTACTGAGATTATCTGACTTTATACATGTGATCTCAGTGTGTAGATTTGAGTTGAAAAGTCAGACAACTTGTATATACCCAGTAAGTATTTAGCCTAGTTGTATGTATATCTTTTCAAATGTTTTTTTCTAAAATTATTGGTTTTTCTTTGATTCTAACACAGTTTCCTTAGACATAAAAGTATGATTAATATAAATATTAAGTAATGAGGACATATTAATTTTTACTATATATTTTATAACAGTTCTAGAATAAAAACATATGGGTGCTGATCCTAAAATAAAATAACTTTTCCACATCAAAATGTCTGAAAAAGAATGGAGCTAGACTGTTAATCAATAACAAAAATATACGGCTGACAGCACATTGGAATTGGGTATCCTGAATTGTAGCCAGTCATAGATGTTATCAATTTTGTCCTTAAAAGCATTTAAGGCAAGTTTGCCAGCTGTCACTGCCAAACTAACTTTTCCTCCTGTCTTTGGAGTCATTTGAAAATCTTGTTGAATTTCATTTTATTAACAGGTTAACAAATCTATTACATTCCGGTAGAAAACTATTGACTAACTTTGAAAAATTATCCACTTTACCCCAATGCCACTTATATAGCACTTTTTCCGAACTATCAGAGAGTCATAAATGCTATCTGTCTTGTAATATGCTCTGTATAATTGGATTGCCATTGAACCCACCTCAGAAAACCACCCACCATATCTGTAACTGTCTGTTGAATGATTATAGTTTATTCCATGCTAGTTGTTCTGAGGTATGTGAAAAAGAGAAAGAAGTACTATGCCTTCTACTGAAAGAGCTAAGCTGAAATAACACTAACACCCCAGAAAATCTGTGAAATATCCATGGGAGTCTACTAATAAACTCAGATGGTATTCATTGATAAAAGTTCTTTAAAGAAGTCAAAGAAAAAGTCTTTCCAAAACACCTAAGGAATATTGATGCCCTAAGGAAATAGTGATATAAACTTATTTAAGAACCTTCCAGGAGCTGAGGCTGTAGCTCAGGGGTAGAGCATATGCTTAGCATATGCATCTTTGGCAAAAAGTCAGATACCATTAATTTATCTAAATAATGCACTGTGTTCATATTCTAAAGATGGTGTCCCAAGAGATACAGAGAAAAACATGGACAGTTATGACAAATAGCTTCACCATTTCTTTTCTCTCAAAGAATCTTTACAACACAACATAAGTAACATGATTATTACATATTTAAAAGAAATTAATTCTTAAGTAATTCTAAAAAATAAGTATGAAATAGAAACAGTATTACCAAAAGAAGTAGCATTTCTTTTCTTTTCTTTTCTTTTTTTATTTTTAAAGACAGGATCTCACTATGTAGTGCAGCCTGGTGTTGAACTCACAATGATCCTCCTGCCTCAGCCTCCAAAATCCTGGAATTATAGGCATGTTCCACCATGCCTGGCTCAAAGTTGCATTTCTGATTCTAGAAAAATACTGATGCTAACCCCTTTTGTCCTGGAAGTTAAGGTCTTTTCTCAAAATTTGCCCTAACAGTATGACTCACATTTAATTGATACAGGGTTCACAATTTATATACAAAAGAATTATGATTCAGAATTACAACATTGTAGTGAGATTTTAAAACAGTAATCTTGGAATTATTTTGTCTCTTGACTAGACAAATTATGAAAGAGGTGCAACAATAAATGCTGAGTTTTTATTCTTCACAATTCCCTAAATTACCTATTGCTCTGTATCAAAAATATTTTAATATATATGCTAATTCATTCCATTTATACTACTAGCTTCTCTTGGTTCATTGAAAATAAAGCTTTGTGCTGTTATCTGTTTATTTCTTCTTTGGAACAGAGGATCTTTTTGGTCTCTAAATAACTACTTTGAAAATAATGGTACACAGTATATTACCTATTGTCATTCTCTTATTATTTTGTTATGAAATTTTGCTTTTTTTTCATAAAATAAAGAATAAATACACCTTCTAAAGACTGCTAGCTTTACAAGTGCAGTTTTCAAAGAATGTACATTTAATGCTAAAAATATCTTCCTAATCTTAAAAAGTTAAAAAGCCTTTCTAAGTAATATTTGTGCCATTATTTTTATTTTGTAAGGGTCTTTTATTTTGTAAGGGTCATACTGTTATTTTTATTTTGTAAGGGTCTTTTTATTTTGTAAGTCAGCTTTCTTCAAAGCAATTTCATACCCAACAATAGCATGCGACATCAGTCTGCACTTCAATTATTTATTTTAAACTATTAGAGCTTCAGAGCGGAATATAATTTGCTGTTGTTCCACAGTAGAATAAAAGATAATACATACTTTATCTAAACAAGATAAAGACTTTTTAAAAATATTGTCTTACAAGGATTATACTATATGTTTAAAGTCAAATGTAACACATTTTTAAACTATGTATTTGCTTTTTGTTTTTTTTTTTTCCTGTACCAGGAATCAAACTCACGAAGTCGCGCTTGCCAGGCAGGCGCTGTGTCGCTGAGCTAAATCCCCAGCCCCTAAACTATATATTATCTTAAATATTTTTCTCTAATTATAGTGCTTGAGGAAAAATAACCATTTACATTTACTATAAACATCTTTTTTTAGATTAAAAAAACTAACAAGACAATGAAGACAAAATCAAAACAACACAAAACAACAAAAATGATACATGACCTCAAAACAAAATTATAAGAATTAACAATGGTTGCTACATTACATAGCATTATCTTCAATGAAGTTGCTCAGTCCACCACGTGTCTTAAGACATAAAATATTAAGGAAATTACATTTTAAACGTGGTTATAGTTCCTGAATATCATAAAGCTTGAGACAAGTTTTAATTATATAAATTCCATAGAATATATTTTACTTCAATTTTCAAGCAATAAAAGTCTAAAAAATAATCATAAGAGCAAAATTCTGAATAACATTTATGCAATGAAACTATCAGAGTCTGTACCATGTATTTTCAATTGAAGGAAAAAACAGGATAGTACAAAGCACTATAGCTATAGTCATAAAACCTTAAGCAAATAAACAAGTTGCAAGCAAGGAAAAAGAATATTGGAAAAATTAAAATGTCCTTTTTATTATTGGGAAACTACTGAACTTACTTAGGATTATATGCTCATCATGTGCCCTATTCATATGGAAACTAAACACTAGCATCACAGAAAATATCAAATTATGTGTAAATTTAATGATAAATTAAATCATATGTAAATTATCTACAGTGTTTTTGTGGAACCAGGATGTGGAGATGGCTGTAGTTGAAAACTTGTCTTGTCTTGGCCATCAGTTCAGTGAGATAAAACTGGTAGCTACCTTATTGAATAATTTCCTATTCATCTCTCCTGGGACACCTTCAAGAAGCCACTGTCATGGGTGTGGCTCCGTTTCCTAACCATGACTGGTCTCCAACACATTACAACAAATAGCAGCTAACTTAACTTTTAAACAGTTCCACTGGCATTCAGCCCTCTCTAAAATCTGAGAAGACATAGGAAAGCCAGCCTGCTTGGTGTGTGTCCCAGAAACACCTTCATCTAGCACTGGAAAGATCCCGGTGAACCTTCTGTGTTCTACCCATCTTTAAAGACAGCAGAAAAAAAGTGCATCGTCCCAATCCAAATATATCCGGAATATACTTACTAAACAATTGAAGCATCAGATGAAACATTCTGCATTTAATAAAATACAGAGAAGAGGCAGAAAAACAAAGAAAATGAGTTGTCCTGTTTCTACTGTTCTAGCAACCTGGTTTCCCTGATGCCTCTTGTCTACTCTGCACTCAGGGGAATAGAATCGGTCATCATGGGTAGGTGGTTGGGCATCAGCCAGGATACTTTGTAACCTTAATGACTGTAGGAATCAATAGGCAGGACTTATTTGTCCAGTACTAAGGAGGCATATTTGAAGTATAAAATATTTTTTGCTGAGATTGTCCAAAAGCTCTATAAAATGATCATAGATTATTGCCTGTGGTCATTCTTTTGCCTATAAAACTAGTTCAACTATGGGAAAATACTTTCCATGGATAAAACCTAACACATAATCTTTTTACAACTGTAAGGCCATGCAAGTTTTCTTCTAATGTTAAAAAAAATACCTTGCCCCTGAGTCCTGACATTCTAAAGGCAAAAGTGGAGATATGTGACGTAATTGAGAAAAGAAGGCAGCGCTTTTAATTCTAGCATGAAAAACAACCTTAACTCAGTTTCTTTAGCTGAATCTGATGACCAGACAGCATTCATATAGTTATAATCTTTGAGTTTGAATTAAATTGCTTGACCTTAAGTTATCTTTATATTTTCCTCTAAGGAATCTGAGATTCCAAATTGCACTTTTGCAACCAATAGCACTGAATTCTGAAAGTAAGCTCATCTTCTCATTTTTCAAGTGTGAATCTCTAACCTGTTCTTTCTTTTACACATGTTATACATAATGGGTTTATCCTCCTAAAAATAGGGCTTATTTCATTCATCTATTACATATCTTCACAAAAGTGGAGTTCTTGCTGATTCTACAAACATAACATTGCAAAAAGAACTACCATAAATCCTTTGCTTTTTGCATTCCCAACCAATGACCTTGAGTATCAGTGGAAACAATTACCTCATCTAAATATTCACAAATTCCTGTCTCTTCCTCTATGTTTATGTAGCCTCTCTTAAGTACTAAGTGATGTATTTCCCAATCTCTTTTTCCCATAACAAAGGATGGCAAAAGTCTTCACTTGCACACAGAGGACTAAGATTCCAATTCAGATTCATTTTCCACAGCTTTTAGGCCTGAACCACTGCAGGGTTAAAAATGCACTCACTTCGGGCTCGGGATTTAGCTCAGCAGCAGAGCACCTGCCTGGCAAGTGCAAGGTCGTGAGTTTGATTCCTGGCACTGGAAAAAAAAATAAAACAAAACAAAAAAATGCATTCAGTTCACCGTAAGAAAGAGCTAGTATCAACTGTGCTTTTGTGGAGCTCCAAATTAAAAAAAAAAAAATAGTTTAGAGTTTGGAAAGAAAAGGTTCCAACAGACAACTGCCACAGAAGTAAAATAGGTAAAAGAGTTATGAGCATCCCAGAAACAAGACCCAATTCCTCCCTCTCCAGTTACTCAGTAAAGATAAGTAACCCCAGCCAGCAAGTTTTCCATAGAACATGCTCAGGAGAGGGGCTGCACCTCTGCATTCCCAGACTTTGCTAAAACCCTCCCAACACTACCATCACCACCACCAGCAGGCATCTGAAGCAAATTGCGTGGACAGCTCCAGTTCAGTTGGCAGAAATCATGGGAAACTCTGGAAAGGTGGGGAGCTGGGGCTCAGACACTGCAAGTGGTGGTAATAGATTGAAGCCACAAACCTGTGCCTATCAGGGAAAAGACCCGAATTGCTAGCTGCATCCCCAGATCGTTCACATGTTGTATATTTGTTATCATTTTTTTCAAAATAGACTATAATTTCATTGATGATCTCCTCTTAGAGGTATTTGATTCAATAGCTATATATTTGGAAGGGTTGATTATATTAATATTATTGATTTCCTTAATTTTATTGCTCTGAGCAAACACTATGAATATGATATTTTTATATTTATAGAGACCTGTTTAGAAATACAGTCTAACTGTACATTTGCACTTCATTTGTCATTTGAGGTTGTACTGTCCTATGGATATCAACTAAATTAAAGTGATTGGTAGTATTCAAACTGTCTCTACCTTCAGTGTTTTGTTGTACTCATTTATGTTTTGTCTATTTATTCTATCAGTTTTAGAGAAGAGCTATTAAATTCTACAACTATGCGGGGCAAGTGCAAGGTCATGAGTTCGGTTCCTGGTGCGGGAAATAAAACAAAAAAACAAAAAACAAAAAATTCTACAACTATGGTTATATACTCATTCCCTTTAATTTGATAAATTTTACTTCATATCTTTTCAACATCTGTTACTGAATCTGTAAACACTGAGAATATTATGACTTTCTGAGGAATTGAGAGTTTTATCATGGTAACTGTTACCTTTACTACTATATTTTGTGTTTAAGTATATTTTATCTGACATTGATAAAGAAATCTAACTTTCTAATATCTATTGCTTGCATGGTATATCCCTTATTTATTTTCACTTATCTATATATTTATATTTTATACAAGCATGATGTTGGGGCTTGTTTTTATTTTTGTAATTGCTTTAATTCATTCTAACAATATTAACTTTTATTAGAAGTGGTTAATCCATTAACATTTAATACAATTGTTGATATGTTGGGGTGTATATCTACCATTTTATATTTGTTTTCCACTTGATTCTCCTTTTTTTGTTGTTGTTGGGTTCTCTATTCCTCCTTTTCTACCTATGTAGGGCCACTTTTAAATTATTTTTGAGTTTTACTTCATTTTTTCTGTTAAAATTTTTCTACATCCTAATTGATAGTTTTAGAAATTACAATGTATATCCTTGGATCTGCAAAGCTAATGTTACTACTTCATATAAAATGTAGAAATTTTGTACAAATAGGTTTATAATCCTCTATCCTTTTTTTTATAGTGATTGTTTTTATATAATTCATTGTTATTTATATCTAAATGTCCTCCCAAACACTCATGCACTCATGGGTGAGGCTTTGTTGGAGATGGCTCAATCTAGGATATATGATACTAGGATTAAGGGTGTGTAGTACTAAATTGTTCCCATGATTAGTTTAGCATAGTTCTGAGTGTTGATAATGAGAAGGCCCATCCTCAGTGTGGGTGGTACCACTTAAAAGGCTTGTAGCCTGGGTGGGATCAAAGGGAAAAGGGAGGCTGCTGCTGTTGCTGTTGCTGCTGCTGCTGCTGCTGCTACTCCTGCTTTACTACATGCTGCCTTCTGCCTGCCAAAGACTGTTTTTGCTCTGCAATGCCCCCTGTCATGCTGCCCTGCCTTGAAGCCAGCTATGAACTGAAATCTCTATGACCTGTGAGCTGAAATAAACCTTTTCTCCCTTAACTTGTGAGTGACGAGTATTTTGACTCATCAATAAGAAAGTTAACTAAGACATCCATACTTACCTATATGGTAAGCACCTCAATATAATGTTATACTTTTGCTTTAAATGTTTTATAGTTTATTAACATAAAGGGAATAGGCAAAACAAAATTTTCCACTTTATTCATCCAGATATTTACCTTTTCTGTTGTTCTTCATTCCTTCCTGAGAATCTGAGTTTCTACTCACCATCATTTTTTTTTAATTGTGAAGAATTTCTAAATATCTTATTAACAGTTATAAATTTTTAGTTCAGCAAGGTGAATAGGCTCCAGGGATCTAATGTAAAACATCATATCTATAGTCCACAGCATTGTATTATCCATTTAAATTTATTGAGGATATACTTCTAAACAAGTATTCAGACCACAATAAAATAAAAATTTTAAAACAAACCATTATATATGACAATAAACAACATACATCAGCATTTCTTGTAATACTGGTGTGCTAACAACAAATTTTCTCACTCTGTTTTACCTGAAAATGTCTTTATATCACCTACATTCTTTTTTTTTTTTAACTTTTTTTCACCTCATTCTTCTAGGATATTTTCAGTGAAATAGACTTTTGGGTTGATTCCCCTCCCACTCCAAGTACTTTAAAGATGTTGTCTTATTATTTCCTGGACCCTGTGGTTTCTTACGAGAAGGCAGCTGTTAATTAGATTGTTGTTTCTCTGAATGTAATGTCAGTTTTCTCTTCTTTCAAGATTTGCCCTTCATCTTTGGCTTTCAATAGTGTCACTATAAAATCACTCAACATAGGCTTATTTGTGCCCATTCTGTGCTGTTTGTATAACATCCTCCATATACCAAATGTGTCTTTCATAAACTGTGGGAAAATATTATTTCTGAAAACTTGTTATGGTTTTTCTTTTTTCTTTCTGCTTTTCCAGTTTCCCATATATGTGACTGCTCAATATTATCTCAAAGCTCATTAAGACTATTTTAGTCTTTTTTTATTCATTCTATTTTTCCCCTTGATCAATTTCCATTGATCTGCCATAATTCACTCCTTTCTTTTGTGCATTCATTCAGCTGTTAAGTCCCTTCTGTTCAATCCATCCAATTAATACACTTCTTTCAGAAGTGACATTATTGAAGCCTACAGTTTTCATCTGCTTCTTGCCTCATGTGTCTATTTCTATTAAAATTTTATTCATTAAAACACATTTATTCTGCTTCCTATATAAAAGATGTTTTTCATACTCCTTGTCTTGTAGTTTCAACTCCTAGTTAATCTTGAGTCAGACTCGAGATCCAATTTGACTTCCATTGAGAATGTGTTTGCTTTTCTTCATACCTTGGATATCTGTGGAGTAATTTTAAGTCACATCTTCAACATTATGAAAGTTAAGTGATGAGATCCTAAATCCTGCTATTTTTCTCCAGTTACTGTTGCTTCCTTTGTTTCACAAATTCATTTCTCTAGATGGACTTTTTGTTTGCTTGATTGTTTGCTTTGGCTTTTGAGACAGAGTCTCACTCTGTAGTCCAGGTTGGCCTTGTACTTTATGTAACCCAGGCCTCAAACTTATGGCAATCCTCCTGCCTCAGCCTCCTGAGTACAGGAATTACAGGTGTGCGCCAACATACCTGGTATAGATGGACTTTGTTGATTCCGCTTCTTATGCAAAAGCTCGTATATCATTTCACCTCAAGTCTTTTCTATACATATATGATTCAGGGGAAAGTCAGAGATGTAGTAGACAGAGTTTGAATATACTGCCTCAGTGCTTTACTTCCTGATTTTTCCAAATTCTTCAACATTCAAGATTTTGTATCCTAACTATTGTAGTTCCTCATCCTGAAACATAAGTGATTTTCTACCTGTGTCCCTACTGCTACTCTCAGTAGAAAACTGTGTCAGTATTAAAGTTTGCTGTGTCATTTGGAGGATGCATGGGCCTAGGCTACAACCTTCAAAAAATGAACTAGTAGCATAGCCATCCATTTCTCCTTTGTCAAGATAGATACACCCCTCATTAAAGTCTACCTACTTCTGTTCACTCTCCACTAACTTTAGAGAGTTCTGTTTTGTATTATTTCCAGCTTTTACCCTTGTTTTCTATGGGAAGACCTTCTCATAGGGTCTTGTTCCACAGTACACAGAGGCAGAAAAGCTTGGATCCTCTGTAACTGCTCTCTTCCTTCCCACCTCACACTCAATCCTTCCACAAGTCTTCCAGTTCATATTTTAGAAGTGTATCCCTGATCTGGACACATCCATGAAACTGCCACATTGTTTGAAACCACAGGCCTTTTTCCCCTGGGTGACTGGGCCTCTGTGTTGGTTACTTTTCTCTCATTGCTGAAATAAAATACCTGACACTCAAAATTAAGGAAGGAAAGGTTTATTTAGCTCACAGTTTGTGGAGGTTTCAGTCTATAATCAGCTGGCTCCAAGGCAGAGTGGCACATGAGAAGCAGAGGGCAACAGTTCACGGCAGTGGAAGACAGCAAAGGCAACAAGAGCAAAAGGGAGGAGCAGCAAGGAGCAAGCCTCTTTCCCTTCCTTATATTGTATGCAGGCTACCTACATATGGGTGTTGCACTCACACCCATAATCCCAGCAATGGACCATGAATCAATCACAAACTCTAGAAGGCTGACTCCATAACTACATGAGGCTTTGAGGGAAGATCCAGACACAAACCTTAATAACCTCCAAAACTCCTTGATATCCTAATACTCCCCATTTCCCTCACTCTTCTCCAGAGTTCTAGCCTTCTTGTTGCTTCTCAGAAAAACCCCTTTGCAAATGCTACCCTATTTCCAGAATGTTCTTCCTCAAGTACATCAATGTTTATTCTTTTGTTTCTTCAGATTCCAGACTAAATGTCATTTTTCCACTAAAGCCTTCCTGACCAGTTGTGTACAATAAAGACCTGCTTTTCCACACACATCTGCCTCTCCCATTCTCCATTCTTACCTGACCTTTTGCACTCAGATACACCTAACACATAACGTATTCATTAATGTTATTATTGTTTCTTGTTTTAGCTCTACTCCCTACAAGCTAAGCTCCTTTCAAACAATGACTTGTTTGGTTCTTTTCTATATATCCAAATCTGAGAACACTGCCTGTTTCATAGTAGTCATTAAATAATTTACTAAGAGATGAATACCATTTCAATTTCATTTTGACAATAACTTTTACTCACAAGTTTAATTCAGTAAATGGACTTAAAATATTTAAATCACAATTATTAATGTATATGATTTTATTTCTTGTCATACTTTAAACACTTAAAAATCATTTTATAACTCCAATATGATATACATACAGATACATACAAGCTGAGTTCTTTTAAAAGTCTCCTGAAACTTCCAAATCAACATCAGTTGTTTAAAAGCAATTTAAAGTCTTAAATTGGAATATTAAGTGTATTGCTACATCTTCTATGCATCATGTTTTTTATATATTATCAACGTAAAATGTAAAATATGTAGATTGGCCTGTGAGAGTAAAATATGCTCCTAAACTTAACATAAAGGTGTGGCTAATCCATACTTGATGTATATCACCAATTGCTTTAATCTGACCAAATCTGAAAGAATCAACTGACTGAGGAATGCACATTATCATTCCAGGTTAACCAAGTCTGCCTTCTCAAGCTATTTGAGAATCCTGGATGGAAAATTTGCTGTCACAATACACAGTGTTATAGTCCAGGGATCTGTGACTAGGCAAGTGCTCCTGGAAGTTGCAGGCATCCAGTGTAATAGTTTTCAGTCTTAGAGTAACACAGTGAGTCCCAATAGGAGCAACACAGAGGCTATGCAATTGAGATAGACATTGAGGTGAGACTGTTTATTTGCAAATCTCTTGGTTTAATTTAAACCTTGAGTAATGATCTTTCCTGGATTCATTGTCTTATTCAGTTAACTACGGTGACACCTCCGCTGTGATTTACCAGCAACCTGAGCATATTAAACTCACCTATGAACAACTGAACCAGACCACTGACCAAAGCTTTAAGGTCAGTTTCATGTTATAAATCACTGGTAGGGAGTTACTGAGGACTGAACCCAGGCCGCCTTTGCACTGAGCTGCATCTCCAACCCTTTTTTATTTTCTACTTTAAGACCGGGTCTTGTTAAGTCACCAGGTTGCCCAGCTTGGATGCAAACTTGAGGTCTTCCTGCCTGTCTCCCAGAGTGGTGAGATTACAGACGCACATCACTGTGCCCAACTAGAAACCACCCTTTTATAAACATCTTCTGAGACCACTTTTCCTTGATTGGTAGTGTTGTTTTACTTAGTTTAAACACCCTTATTTGCAAGGGTCATAGATGAATTCGGGTAACAGTGATGCTGGTTGAGTCACCAACCACTGATCTTCCTCTTCTCTGCCTTCATCATTCACTGTAGCTTCCCCAGCCCTTCTCCAGGCTATGGCATGAACTTTTCACCATCATTACTCTACAGTGTTTCTACAGGAAGATTGTTGGTCCTATATTTGTAATTAAGGTGGAAAAAAAATCTCTCTTATTTCCATAAAGGAGATCAAATTTTACTTTTACTAAGGAATTAACACTTATTTTGTCCCTATGTGTTAGTCTGTTTATATATGATGTTCCATGAATGTTTATAATGAAATAGGCACTGCCCAATTTTACAGGTAAGAAAGCTGAAAATTATAGAAAGTAAACTGATGGAGACCACTATGAAGCAGCTCTGAGCAGGACTTATATTAACCAATTAGCTTTCCATGTTTACTTGTGAGTCACTGGTCCCTACTGAGGACTGTAATGGTGGGTGAAGCCAAAAGGCCTCAAACGAAAAGACAAGGCCACAGCTGAGGACTTTTGGCTCCAATGCCAGCTGATCAAAAGGAGGCTGTAGCTGCAGGCATCTCACTCGTACAGTGAAGGCCTTCCTGGAGTTAACTTAGTTTCCCAAAATTAACATAAGTTTTACTTGGAGAATTCTGTAAAGGGTTTCCCAAGTCCTGCCCAGATTCCTGCATTTTCTTCAGTATTCCCCCTCCTTTATTTGAAAACCTAGCAAATATAGGCAGCTTAGGGAAGTCTGGGCCTTAACCCAGAGAATCTTAAATTTTGTAAGAGAGTTAGACCCTCCTGGAGCCCTGAAATCATTTCAAATGTCTCATTTATTTAAGCCTTCACCATCCACTCATTTGGGAGATTGTGGGCCTGATCAGCCACAATAACTAAGAATTATTAATCCAATAGTAAATTACCTAAATTCATATTGGCAGAGTCAGAGTATGAACTTGGGAGTGTGTAAATCTTCCTGCTCTATCAACATAGTGAAGCCATACACGTAAATTCCTGGAAATGATGAAGAGGTAAGATTTACAATACTGATTCTGTTTCAATGGTCAATTCCATGTGTGTGAGTACCAACACACTGAGCTGTGTCCAAAATATTCATATTCCAGTTTCAGGCTTTCATTGGCTCATAGTCAAATCTGGAAGGTTTATCAATCTCTTGATAAGTTTGTGCTCTTCCCTGCCTCTTCAGTGGCTTATCTGAGGACTCCCAAAGGGAACCAGATTTACTAGCAATGCATGTGACTTGGATGATGAGATCAATCAGGTCCATCTTGCCGAAAAGGCTCACAGCAAGATATGTTTTCTCTAATTGCAAAAAGTCATCAGAAATGAAGAATAGATAGCCATATTAAAGAAGCATATACACAGGACTAAGGACAATCATCAGAGAAAATTCCTACAGTGGGAATAAAGAAGCAAAGAATGTCAAGAAGTTAATGACAAAGGAAATCAACCTCAGGCAACCATCCAAAATTAAAGAAGGCAGGCAGTATGAGCATAGTCTAATAGCAGGTGGCATGGGTCCAATCACTAAAAGGAAGATAAAGGGGAAGCGTGATAGTTACAAGAAGGATTGACAAGAGTAAGATACAACCCCAGCCTAAGGGTGTGTGTGTTGGAGTTTGGAATAATGGCAAGGTTGCAGGACATGGTTTTAAATTCACTGCAATAAAAGTGGAATCCCAAGAACTCACCCTGCAGTGAAAGGTAGAGGGCTTATCACAAAATCAAAGAAAGTAGGAGTCCTTACACTGTCACCACATTAAAAGACGTATAGCTCCAAAGGCTGAGTTCTTATTGAGTTATATTTAAATTCTTCCTAAGAATAAATCTAACCCTGGCACTCAAGGAATTCTAGTGTGTAAGTTTCAAACAAACCGAAGTCCTCATCCTGAAACCCTATTTCAAAGGTTGTGTATTCCTGTGAATCCTGGCAGTTTATCCATGAAGTCCCAGACAGTGAACATTTTAGGGTTTGTAGACCACATAAACCTGTGACCACTACCCAACACTTCCACAAGCACATGGCTGGCTTGCAATAAAACATTTTTTTTTATGGATGCTGAAGTTTTAATTATAAAACTTGTGATGTCCTTAATATGATTCTTTTATTAATTTTTTCCTCCAATCATTTAGAAACATAAAAATCATTCTCAACTCACAGGACATACAAAAATAGGTGACAGTCCACAACAGGCCTACAGTCTATAGTTTGCCAACCTCTGCTTTGTGAAATACACACTGATTTATAGTCTCCTGTGAAACGGACTTTTCTAACTTTCACATTCACTTGCAGACCAAGGAGCAGTGATATTTCCTCAGCTGAATAATTTGTCAAGCTCTCAAAATATGAGGCCCTGCCTACTACCCATGTATTTTTTTCCTCACATTTTATAATCATTAAAAGTATTACAAAAATAATGTCCGTATCACTTCTGCATGATACTTTGACTTGCCTTTCAAAATGTGGTACAGTAACTGAGAAAATATCAGTACAGATATTTATGCAAGCATATATGTATACAATCAGTAGGTACCTTCTTCTCAGGATACCATTTCCAAAACCCAAGTTTTGCTATGATTAAGGTGTTCTTTCTTTCTCCTTCCTTTTGGAATGATCTCCAATAATTCTATCACAGAATGATTCTGTGGTGTCATAGGAATAGACATATGTTCCAGCAAACAAAAGAGAATTCCCCCTTCCACATGATCACCTGTTGACCTCTTATTACTACACTCATAAAAAGAACTCTGCATTCAAAGGAAATCACCACAATCTAAAATCAGTTGATGAGCTAATTAGTGATCACAACATTGGGAGAAAAAAAACCTTAACAACTAAACCTTTGAAAATCTTTCTGTGTCTTTCTATAAACAAGAAAGCTTTTAAAGGCTTTTTCATAGTGATTTGTATTCTAAAAAAACTTTCTTCTGATATCAAAGCATACGTGGTCATTGGTATTTATAATTTCAACCCTTTGCCTTAATCCACAAACCCTTTGGCCACTTCTGCTATGTTGTACCAGAAGCTCAAGGATTATGCTTCTATTCTTGTTCTTAGGTACTTGTTCCTTGCCACTGTCACACCTCTCCCTGTAAGAAAGTATGAAAAGGTTAAACACACACATCATCAGCCCTCCCTAGATTCATTCTTTCCTCAACACAAGAAAATCAAAGTCTAAATTTGAAAAGTGGGGAGTAGAAGAGATTTTAAAAATGACCCTTTAAAAGTAAAATAAAAGAAAAGGGGCTGAAATCAAGAAGTTTCCCAAGATCAAGGAATTTCCTCATTTGAAAATTTTGTATGGTTCTTGGCTCATTATTTATACTAATAAAAGGAAGGAGACACATAAAACAAATAAGATAAAATCATTAAAATTCTGCTAATGGTCCAACAGGAGTTTCAGAAGTCTGAGGGCTTATGTTTTAATACCGTAATTATTCCACTGTAATAATATATGTATCTATATATCTATCCAATTTGTTAAAATTGGCAAAAATATTCTGCAAAGCTACTTGTAAAGATACCACTTAAGAACACCCTAAGCTCAATAGTAGCTAAAATTAAACTGGGAAATAAATGAACAGATATACCATTATGCACAGATTAAACAATATAATAGCAGCTACCAATTATTAGACATTTACACCATGCAATATACTGTGCTATGTGATTTAAATGTAATTCTCATTTAAACCATTCAAAAATCCTACCAAAAGGAATACTTTGGTTTCTGGTTATAGAGAGTAGCATGTTTAAATTGAATAGATTTAAAGATTTTGTAATCCTCCTCTCTTCTGTTTTGGTTTTGTTTTGTTTGAGACAGGGTCTCGCTATGTAGTTCAGGCTGGCCTTGAACTCACTCCCAAGTACTGCGATTATAGTGTGCACCACATCCAGCTTCTCTGTTTTTTTACCTTTTGTGTTTTGTTTTGTTTTGTTTTGTACCTGGAATCAAATTCAGGGCCTCACACTTGCCAGACAGGCGCCGAGCTGCTGAGCTATACCACCAGCCCTCTCTGTTTGTTTATCCGGAACAGGAAACTGCATTCCAGAAAGGTGTGACTTGCCATGCATCATATCTCATCAACAAAGCTGTGGTTGGTAGACTCAAGTCTCTACAACTCACTTCCTTCTTGGTTCAATCTTTCAGCCAAGCTTTCGTGAAATGGATCTGTGGAAGATCCACAGTTAGGATCTGCATTACAGCCCTTTAGTCTAGGGACCAAGGCCCACTAAATACTAAATGTTCTCAATTCATTCAGCAATGATTTAGTGTGCCTGTAGCTAGGGGCCAACTATCATTTTAAAAGATGTGAACAGAACAGTAAGCAAAATTCCCACTTGCCCAGAAGAGTGTTTTTCTGTTAATATGGCTTTTAATACCCAAACTCCTTGGAAAACATCTCACAATAAAATATTTTTAGGACCAATATTTATGGAGGAAAAGTATTTAACTCTAATCTAAAATACAACTATTTCATTAAACATATGCATAAAGTCTCAAAAGTTATATTGTGAAAACAATTGTAATAATCAGAATCATATGTCAACCTTTTATAAGCCATGGTGTCAGCATGGGGTGCCTCTGGCTCTGAGAACAGATATGTTTTTGCACACATGGAAACCACTTACACTATAAAATTACATCATCCATTGGAAGCACAAAAAATTATTTCATGCACTGTATATTCTTATCTAACAGCTTTTTACTTACCTAGAAGTGTTTTGCTACCTCTTAGTTATATGTTGAGAAATTAGTTGTGGGTGATGAGTTAATGTATAGTGTATCATTTGTTTCTAACTATGAGTCACAGGCTCCCCAGTTAACCTTTTCAGACAGAACACATGATATTTTAGAATGGCTCACTAACATTAAGAGGCAGTCGCCTGGTAGAGGGAAAGCCTTGCTTTGCTGTAGTTTACATCCTAGAGAGAATAGAGAGATGGCAAATAACACAAATGAGTACATTGCCCAGTAGTTTAGATGGTTATGAATACTAGAAAGAAAAACTGAGGCAGAACTAGGGAAAGGAGCAATGTGGCAAAGGCAAATCCATTTTGGGTAAAACTCTCAGGAAAGACCTCACTCAAAAATGAATGCTTGCAGCCAAGCTTGGTGGTGCACTCCTGTAATCACAGCACTCAGGAGGATGAGGCAGGAGGACTGTTGCCCATTCAAGACCAGCCTGGACTACAAAGTGAGCTCAAGGCCTGCCTGAACTATACAGCAAGACACTGTCTCTAAAAGAAAGAAAGAAAGAAAAAAAACAGAAAAGGATGTTTGTAAGACCTGAGAGAAGTGAGGGAGCCAACCAGAGGTCTATGTTCATTGAGAGATTTCCAGGCAAAGAAAAACCTTTAAGAACTGCTTGGGTGCATTTCAAACAGCAGCTTTCCCAGAGTATAAGCAAGGAGAAAAGGTGAAAGTGGTGATGTCAAAGAATCAAGAGGAAGGAAGAAAAAGGAGGGTCATCTACAATTACAGTGGTAAGGATGGTGAAAACAACATTTCCTTTTGCAGTACTGAACCACAGTCACATCCCTAAGGCATTTTTATTTTCTTTGCACTTTACCTAAGATAGCAGCCTTGCACATAAATCTTCCTTCTGCTTGCTTGAGAAATGTGCAATCATAGGAACACAGTTAATTATAGGGAAGGTCTGTTTCATGGTCATTCTTATTACAGAAACCATTCAAACCCCACAGCACAAAGTACTATTTGTCAGCCTTTTCACTCTTCATTTCCTAAACTCATGTGTGGTACAGAATGATGTGAGGCGTGAGCCTGTACTTCAGAGGGCCAACACAACGTGAGACATTGGAAGATCTTGACAGATAGCACTGCAGAAACTGCCTTCCCTAAAAATCTTTAGGAATGGAATCCCTCCCAAAGGACAAGAGTTCCTCCCAAAGGACAGAGGTAGGTAGACTTCAATGAACCCTCTCAGCACAGTGATCCTATTATATCTCTGTGAAGGGAGAAGCGGGAGTAATTATTTAATGACTATAAAGAGATTTTATCTTCTTCACAGTGAGATAACATGCTACATAAATCATGTACAGATTGCTGTCAAGTTGAAATGTTGCTCAAAACTATATACCCCCTAACTGGGTAGATTTTTTTTTCTTTAAATACCAGAAGGCTTCTGTCATGAAATTTAATTTGATCTTGAAATGCTTAACAAAGAGCAAGACATGAGGGAAGCAGAGGTCAGACCCAGACACATGGGTTGGGAAGAAAATGATGATATACATTCTAGTGACAGCACTGTGCTGGCACAGAGGCAGATGCAGAGAAGACACAGGAACTTTGAAGGTGAAAAGGAGGTTGAATCAAAGAGGTAAGCCTAACAATAAGAAAGATTTTAAAATAACATGTTCTAGGAAAATGGTGACTCAAATCCTCTTTGAGATGATACCAGCATATTTCTTTCTACTTTAGGGCATCTTGAGTTTGAAGAAGGAAAACTATCATGAAAGGAGTTTAAATAAGGAGGGGAAAAAAACCCAATTGGAAACTAATGGCCCGTGACTTATCACAAGAAGAGAAAACAAACTGATAATAATGTCCTTGGGAAAAAAATCCCATCACATCCTTCCATCAGGACATCAACTTGTATTTTATTCTTAATTGTAGAATCAAGTTTAAAGAAAAAAACTTTAAAAATTACTAAATATTTCTAGAATATTACTAAAAATTACTAAGATGGTACTAAAAATATTCATAGATTTCTTCTCAGGAGAAAAGAAATGGAAAATTTTAATGTATGAAATGGATGTGGTGCTAAGTTTTAAAGCAAAATATTTAAAAAGAAACACATTGACTAACTGTGACAAGTGTAAAATAAATTCTCTTTGGAAGAAAAACTGAGTTCTAATTTGGATGCCAACAGCACTAATGACCTCACATTATTCAGCTGTGATTCTAATGTCTAGGTAGTTCTCAAGGGATTCTGACATTAAGGAAGTCATGAATGAGGATGGAATGTATCTTGTAGTTAAAACCACTTTTCTCTGGTAATTAGAACTGAGAAAAGGAAAACTCCATTTATTGGATTACTATTTTTCAGAAGCTACCCTTTAAAATAATTAGAAATGATACTCTCCATAGAGCTACAAAGTATAGTCTATGTACCCAGAGAGTTCTTAATCACGAGTCCATAAAATGTCCATGTAGAAGCAATTATACTACAATAGAGAAGGAAAATTTTCTTCCTGACAAGAGTAGGACAGGATCAAAAGCACTTTTTTAACCATAGAAAGAAGTACATCACAGAGTGTGCTACACAGATCCAGGGGACCACTTCACTGCTTTAGAGGAGGGTTCTAAGAAATGAAAGAAAAATAAAAAAACAGAACTGAAAATGGTAGTGGTTCTGCCTAAGGCCAACCACATTTTTACTTTCTGTTGAAGTAAATGGGACCATAAACTATTATAGGAAATGGGTCATTTTCATGCAATTGAAAATATGATTCTCACAGTAATTCTCTGACAACCGTTTGTCAGAGTTAGTTCTCTTCCTGGAGTATCATATGTGAAAACCCTTGTTACTAAGCTGTATGGCTGTCCTCTTATGTCTTAGAATCAGGACTAGATCAAGACTCTGGGGTCAGAAGCAACCCTTACAGTCCAACCTAGTGAAGGCAGGGACTTTTTTTTTAATACATTTTCAAACTATTGGACGCAAACATGCTGAAACATAGAATGTCTTGTAAGTCAACGCATAAACCAGATGCTCATGGTACCAAGAATCTCAGCACTGAGAGGTACTTGGAAGGTGAGAAAGCTTAACCCTCTATTTTCTTCTAACTTCATAAATTTGGAAGCTGAAATTCCAACAAAATTAAAGCACCTTGAACAACAAATTCTTAAGAAGTGTGTGATAAGGAATGGTTTTAATTAGCTTGTGGCAGATTTAGAAATAAATTCCAGGCTTTCTTGTTCTTTCCAATGTTTCCAACATACTCTGTATGTACACGCCCTTGTCCTCATGGCTAACCTGCCATGTGTGTGACCCCCCTTTCAGGCACTCCATTAATTAGATTTTAGGATTGAGGAGAAAGTTATTTCCTTTTACTGCAGGGGTATGTGTGTCATGCTTCAAAATTACAAATGTGTACTGTGGTTCAAAGTCTCCATCCTCACTGCTATTACAGTTCACTGGGAGCCAGAGCTAAATCATGAGCTGGTAATACACAGTAGTGTTCTTTTAAAATGATGAATTAGCAATAAGTGATTTTCTTCAATAAATCCATAGGTTGCCATATGATAACTTAGAACTTCTTATTTGAAGCTTATAAAAATAAGTTATAATCATTTTCATTATCATTTTTGGAAAAAAAATGACCTTGTGGTAATATATGTTAAATCTGTGCTACATCTGGAAGTCACTTCTCTCTTGACAAACAGACAAGACAGTCAACAGCCGGGCCTAAAGCTCTCCTACGTCAATCAGTATAGAAAGCTTATGTTTGACTGTGTTTCTATCATATTTTCTATCCTCTCAAAGGACAGTCAATTGGTTAACAGACAACATAATTTTTATATCAGTGACTTATTGATATCGTCATCCCAGTTTTTGCTTTCTATGAGCCATTAAAATTAAGCTGTTAGAAATTATAATTGTGTATTTTCTCCTAAGTGCTACAGACAGTCACAAGGTAAACATCAGAAAAGCTTATATTTGTGTTATTTTGCAATTAATGCTAGTATCTAGCATATGTACATTTTTTTAAAAAACTAATTTATTATATTAAATAAATGAAATTCTGTTCTTTGACAAATACCTCACTGTCTTCCTGTTCATTATGCATTTCTCTTCTCTATCATCTTTAATACTATAAATTTTCCCCACTAGTTTTAGGTACACTATCCTCATAAGTGTATTTTATTTATATATGTGTTTGTTATATTTTCATTGAACTTTAGGAAATTACCTCATGTGCCACTAGAATTAAATTAACCCTAACATTCATATTAATTTCCTTTTTTAAAATAATAAGGGCAGAAAAAACTATTGCCATATGTAATTCTAATAGTCATACATAAGCAAATAATCTCTAAAAATATTTTTATAAACTTGAAGTAAACTAAGTCTTCTGAAGAAACTTTTGGCAGTCAGATTTGGGTCTAACCAATGTACTGGCTCATTTTCCTCTAATTAGGATCACTCTGAGAAAATCCTTCAGGGAGAAATCCTACAACAACAGGAAGTGATTTTGCTTCGGTTACCCAGGCCTTGTCTTCTCAATTAATTGTAACCATGTTAGGGAAAGTATGGCTCCTGAAGCAATTAACATACTTCTTGGACAAAAAGAGTAAAGAAATCAGCAAAATTATGTTGACTAGGTGACCTAATACAGTGCACAGAGAGCCAACTTATTATTAGATATCATTCTGAAAATGAAAGGTAATACAAGAGAAACTGATACTGATTTACGGACAGTTAAGGAGCAAATTTTTATACCATCCAAAAAAGGTTTTTTATACATTTTAATCAAAATATTCTTTAAATAACAGAAGGGCAATAAGCAGTTTGCCTGTGTGTCTGGACCCAAAGGATTACCTTATTTCTGCCTTTCAAACCACTTCAAATACAAAGTCAAGCAACTGCGCTTTGTACATCCCAATCCTGATTCCATTACTAGCCTTGCATCTTTCAGCTAGTTACTTAATCATCTTACCCCTTTCCTCATTTGAAAAATGAGAACAAAACTGTCTTCGAATTCACGAAATAACAGACAAAACTAGGTAGAGGAGTTTTCCAACATACTCTGGGAGTTGTTCTGAGAAAGAAATGTGATAATATATGCAAAGTATTTGTAGTGATGTCTGGCATGGAGTAATTACTATAGAAAACTATTGACTACACTTGGTGTCATTAATATTCCTCCTATAACCAGGTAGTCATACAGGTCTCTGTGCCCCTATATTCTCCAGTCTCAAACGACAGGCATGTACTGTCACACAGCTCTGGAGGACACAAGTCCTCAGCAGGGTTGTTTCCTTCTGAGCAACCAGGTTGGCTCGAAGGAGAACCTGTTCTCTGTATCTGTCCTACCTTCTGGAAATTTCAGCCATCCAGAGTGGCAGTTGACTTTATATATTACTGCACTCTGCAATCACCATCACATGTTCTCCACTGCCTATTTGTGTTTGTGTCTAAAGTTCCCAATTTTTAGTGTGGAGACCAGACATTGAATTAGGTAGCCTTGGATTAGGGTTAGGGATCTCCTTAATCATAGTTAACATCATTTTAATTTAATTAAATCTGCTGTTATGGCTTGTGTCTGGATATCCCTCTGAAACCTCATGCAGTCATGGGGATGGGCTTTTCAGAGGAGGCTGAATCAAGAGTTTGTGACTGATTCATGGCCCAATGCTGGGAGAGAGGGTTCTAGTGCTACCCCCGCCCTAGGACAGGCATCCTGCACACAATAAAAGGGACAGAAAGAGGCTTGTCCCTGTCCCCCGCTGGTTGCTTTTGCCATCTTCTTTTCACCATGAACTGTTTCCTCTCTGGGATGCCTGTCTGCTAAGCCACCGTGCTTTGGAGCCAGCTGATTATGCGCTGAAACGTCCACGAATTGTAAGCCAAATAAACCTTTCCTCCTTTAACTCTGGGTGTCTGGTATTTTGTCTCACTGGTGAGAAAAATAACTAAGACACCTATAAAGATCCTACTTCTAAATAAGGTCACATTTACAGTTCCCATAGTGGCATGTGAATGTGTCTTTCATGGGTGACAAAATTCAACACAATAAACTGTCCAACTCTCTCCACATTCTTAAAATTTTCTCCCTCTCCTCTGCATTATGCATTGCTGATTTTTCACCTGCTTAGCTAACTTAAATTTTACAAGACCCCCCAAACTAGTGCATTCATCTAGCTTCATATGGCAAGAAGTTGAGAACTTAACATTGCCAGTGTCTTAGAACTTTCTGCCAAACCAGACTCTGAACGACTAAAGGCGGAATGGATCTGAGGCCATTTCCATCCTTCCTGGTAATCACACATTCTGCTGGACAGAGTAGATCCTTCCTCAATATTACTAATGGTATTGCTACTTTTTTAGTTTCATAAATTGTGCCTGTGTGCATTGTTTGCCTCTGTTCATGAAATAATTTCA
Source organism: Chinchilla lanigera (assembly GCF_000276665.1). Classification (NCBI taxonomy): domain Eukaryota; kingdom Metazoa; phylum Chordata; class Mammalia; order Rodentia; family Chinchillidae; genus Chinchilla; species Chinchilla lanigera. Next base: position 29,730,485 of record NW_004955411.1, read on the forward strand.
GAGTGAAGGAACAGCATATTCAAACTGTACCTTATTTATGATACTTATTAGACCAGGGAAATTAGTTTGAGAGCTCTTTCATAAGCCTTTTAATAAAAAGCATGAAGTCCCTGGTCCTCATTTGAAAGCAACTTAAAATCTAGTTGGGAAGACAAGAAATAGGGAGGGAGTAATTAGAGGTTAAAAAAACCTTTATATCTTGTGAGACTGTATAAATATGGATTAAAGTTATAAACTCTAACCTGGAAATACCTAGAAAATACGGTAGTATGATAGGGGGCGGATTTGATGGTACAAATGATAGGTGCAAATTAAGAACAGGAGATCAAAGATGCTCTTTAAACATAAAACTGCTTGCTTTTAAGTACTCGCTTTTCAGTCCTGTGGATGGGGGTGTTTTCTTTTGTTTTATTTAATTCACAAAATAGATGTTGATGTCATTTGATTATTTGACAAACAGAGTAAGGATTTACCATTAAGGGGGTTTGTGGTCTGGGTCTCTCTGTCTGTGTCTTTCTGTCTTTCAGGGAGTAACAGAAATTTTTGATTTGCTTACATAAATGTCATGTAGTATCCAGATGCTGCAAAGACCTTGACACCAGTGGCTCCTCTTCTCACTGGCTAGAGCAGCACTGGAAATCTCAGGGCCAGAGGAACATCCGTGACTATTCCCTTTGGGGATTCTGACTAAACAATTCCATCACATATGTTAGAGCTGAAAGCTGTCTGCTCAAGTTTTAACTCATGGGTCCTAGTTCTCTTGGACCACACAGGACTCAGTTTAATCCCTCTTCCCAATGACAACCTCTCAAAGAGCAGAAACCAGTTATCGGTCTCCTTGCAGTCTCCCCTCCTAGCTTAAGCTGTATGATATGTTATCAAGACCCTTTCCCTCCTGCTCCTGCTCACCTGTGTGTGCAGCACCATGTCTGTCACTCTCTTGAAGGTGATGCCCAGAATAAGTAAAACTTGCAGGTGCTCACTGACAGCACAGCATATTTATAGCAATAAGGCCCCAGAAGTAGCTCCCATTGCTTTTCTCCACAGCAAGAGCACAGGTCCTCATGATAGAAATTTCAGCCCTCTAATTAGACTATTTATCACTACAGTCTTCATAGTATCCTACATCCTTCCATCAAAATTATGATAACAGACAGCACTTCTATAATTCAAAGATCTTTGGAGGTCCTTTATTTGCCTCATAAGCATCAGTAAAATTTAATTCCCTAAGAAGACAGGAAAATGTGGCATCAAATATCATTTTGGCATCATATTTTGTTCAATTTTCCCCAAATTCCTGCTTATTATGGGTTATACTGTGCACCCCCTAAGTTCATATATTGAAGTACCTCAGAATGTGAGCTTTAGATAAATAGGATCATAAGCACATGTACTTATGATGAGGTGATTAAAGTGGGTTCTAATCTGTTGTGAGCACTACATTTAGAAAAGTAGAAGAATACCACGCTAAGAGGAGGACATTCATTCACACACTGAGGAAAAAGACCTGAGATTGATCCTTCAGAACCTTCTGTGATCCTTCACCACTCTTAGGAGGATCTGACACTGCCACTGCCTTGGTTTCAGACTTCTAGCTTCCAGAAGCATGGGACAGTTTCTCTTAAGTCACCCAGTGTGTAGTACTTTTTTGTGGAAACCATAACAAACTAATAAACCACTGTTACTTAGTCTCTACAAGAAAACAGTCCCAAGCTCCAATCAATAAAGGTGTGGAAAAACACTCATCAATTAACTTTAAAAAAACAACCCCCAAAATTAGTGGCTTAAAGAAACAACCATTTATTTAGCAGATTGGAAAATTGAGCTGGACTCAGCTCTGCAGTTCTTCTAGGCTCAGCTGTTTTCAGCTGGACACGGGCATGAATAGTCATCCGGTTAATGTGGGATACACTCAGCTAGGACATCTGAGAGTAATGAGACTTCCTCCACGTGGTATCAGCCTCTAACAGGAGGGTCCATGAGCCCCAAGAAGCAAAAGGAAAGTCCTGCTTTGAGGGAAACTCTCAAACCTCTTCTTATGTTCCACTTGTTCTTACCCTTTTAATCAGAGCAAATCATAAAGATTTACCAGATGCAAGGTCTGGAGAAACAGACCACCCCGTTAGGGGAGGAATGCAAACTCACACTGCAGAGGTGTGGGTACAGGGAGACAAAGAACATGCAGCCATTGTTGCAACTTTCACCTTCATTCATTCTTTACTAAACTTTGCTGTGATCCCCTCAGAAGCTGTGAGGCACTGTGAGTTTAGTAGTTGTATAAAAACACACACATACAAAGCAGACACTGTCCCTGCCTCTATGCTATAGATTACCTGAGGAGATGTTTAATGTGAAAAAAAAAGTTTCTTATAGCAAGCAAATGAAATCAATAAGAAAGTGAGAAAGAGCCTGAAGAGAAGAGGTATCTTCTAGGTGAGCTGATGATCTTAGTCAGAAATGATTTTTCCCCCTACCCTAAGGGACATTCAGCAATATGTGGAGGCATTTTCAATCACAACTAAGGTACAGAGCTACTACTGGCATCTAACAAACAGAGATTAGGAATGTCGTTAATCACCATACCATTCACACGCTAGCTTCTCACAATGAATGACTCTCCAGGGCAAAATGTCAACAGTTCTACTATTGAGAAGCCCGTTTAAGTCTACTTTTTGTTGTTGTTATTGTTGTTTTGAGACAGGGTCTCGCTGTGTAGTTCACACTGGCCTTGAACTATGTAACCCAGGCTGGCCTCGAACTCACAGAAATCCTCCTGCCTCAGCCTCCCAAGTGCTGGGATTACAGGTGTGCACCATCACACTCAGTTTTTTTTTTTTTTTTTTTTTTTTTAAGGATAAAAGGAGGGAAACATTAACAGACATACAACATTTTACAACATATCACAAGCACAATACAGACAATACAGAGTTACAAACAAAGTGGTAG
>NW_004955411.1:29739930-29842341 GCF_000276665.1 Chinchilla lanigera
AATCGCGGTGGTATGAGTCCGGCCCACACTCGGACCCAGGAGCGCTGCAGCTCCCGGAGAACTGGCTGCCTGGGCGCAAGGCGCGGGGGGCTCCACACTCAGTTTTAATCTACAGTTTTAACCAATCCTTGAAAACCTAGGTATTATAGCTTCTTCTCTTATTTCTGCCCCTTTCTTTTCTTTATTTTAAAGACAAAAAAAAAAATAACAAAGGCAAAAAAAAAAAAATAAAAAAGAAATAAACAAAAATCCTGTTTTGATACAGGATTTCAAAACAAGATGATAGGAGTTAACAGTGGTTGTTATATCACATATTGTATCATTTCTGCCCCCTTTCCTGAGAGGATCAGGATAATTAAAAGGAAAGCTTCAGACTGTAATAGCAGCCAATCTCTCTCTTCCTTGATACTGTCTCCTAGGCATAGGAATGCAAATACAGGAATGTCTCCACCCCTCCTTCCATGTTAGGAGCCCCAAGTCCAGATGGGTGATCTCCTGTATAATTCCAGCTCATGTCTCAACCTCTGTTCTGTGTTGTGATTGCACACTGCTCTGCGTGCCTCCCATGTTAAAGGCTTCTGCAGGAGAGACTATGTTAATCCTCTCTGGATCCTTAGCATCCATAAATGCATTGAATGCAGCATTTGAGAAGCAAATCAGAAGAAATACGTCACACTGATCACCACCACATTGCCAGGTAAGGAAGGCATATTATGTGTGAACCTACAAAGATGTCTAAAGCAGCATTTAAAAGTACTCATGTACTTTGAGCTGTGATGCCACTGGGAATATCAGTGAGAACACAAAATTATTCTTTTCATGTAAAATTAAACTGCTATTCTATGAATTACAGACCTGCTCTAGGAAATCCTGATTTTCAAGGGGGCTGCTATTTATGGCCATGATCACTATTTTTGGTTACCTGGATATGTTTATCTAACACTTGGTTAGTGACTTTTTATTTAATGTCTTCTCTCTCTTTTTTACTCACCTGCCTAAAATATGTTGATTTCTTTTTTTTTTTTTTTTTTTTTTTTTTGCTATCTTTCTGGGTTGATAGTCATAACATTTTACTCCCACATAGTTTAATAGTCATAAAGCTGTCATTTAACAATGCTTCTTCCTATATGGAAACATCTAACTTATCCACTTAGCATCGTTAAATAAGTAGGAATTATCTAGACTTTATTTTGGCATGCTGTTGGGTAAAACCTTAAAACTCCAGCCTCCATTCCCAAACCTAGTTTTATTTGTCACTGAGTGGGCTGCACTGATGAGAAATTCCAGAATTTAATTTAGTGAGGCACACCCTTGCCTTCCAAGGTTCATAAGTCAGTGTTCAGTCCTATTTAGCCACATATCAAGCGAAATCACAAAATCTAAAAGTGGGTCTGGTTGCTGGACATAGGGGAAGAAAAATATTTTGCAGTTTGGATTCTGAGATTGGGACATGTTAAAGTCAAAAACCTTTAAGAAGGATCAAAGAAAGAGGGGAGGAGAGAGGGGGCAGAAAGGGATCTACTAAAGCGTTACAGAAGATGCTTTCATGAGCAGAAGTTAGTTTAGGTGCACGAGTGCGACTGGCCCTTTGGCACTTCTTCTGGACATCTCTATGGAACTGAACTCCACTGCAGTAACTCCCAGACAGCTTCCGTAAACTTCATTTATTTCTCAAAGCTCCACAAATAGGTGTGGCCATTTGGGGCTGAGAGTTACTACTTAATCACCAAATTGCTTCCTCTTATCCTGGAACCTGCAGAAGTTCTTCACTTCCAAGCCTCCCTCAGAAGCAAGCAGCGGTGACATTCACCACACGCCATGATTCATTGGCTTCCCTCCTTCACTGGCTTGACTCAGATGAGCACAGTAACCTTGGAAGCTTGTGTCCAGAGGAGCAGAGCACAACAAAAGAAGGAGCCTAGGCTGCCCAGTCACTGCTTGGAGGACAGCTGTCAGGAGGTCAGACGCACAGTCATCTTGGACGTCTTTTTTTGTTGCATGAAAATAAATTTTATGACAAGTTACTGAGATGAGTGTATTTATCTGTTGTAGCTGCTAACTTTATCTTAACTACTGACCAATCTCTGAGAAAGCATTATCTAGAGAAATTAAAGGGAAAGGGAAATTTATAAAGGAAAGCAATAGATAACAGGAGCTGTAGTTATTCATCGATTTTTGTTTTATATCAAATGTTAATTCCTGCTATGAGTTTATTATTATTCTATAAACTAGAGATAGAGAAGTAAATAAAACAAAGTATCAGTCTGCATGGGACCTATATTTTCATGGAAGGAATGAAGAACAGATAAGTGATGTATAAGTAAACTGTATAGAGTTCATAGATTAAATGTATGTTAAAGAATAGGGAGAGACATAAGTCCCCATGGTAGAGAGCAGTGGATAGGACATGTGACTCACTCTGATGGAATCAGTTTCACCTACTGTAGAATTTAAGTAACACCAGGGTCACTGACTGACATGGGGATATCAATCATGAGGATAGTCTTGATGGCAGGTGATGTTGTGGGTCTATGACATTGTACGGAATGCCTGGGTAGCCTAGAGTGGCAGGATTTTGTAGGAGAACCTAGAGATACCAGGATCCATCCCCCACAACACTGTGTTCTACATAAAATAACCATACTATTCCTGATAAGGGAAAAGGGGGCTGCTATACAATGCAAAGATTTACAAGCAGAAGAGGTAAAGAGAAACCAAAGCAGAAATATTTACCTTCAACTTTTTCCAATCCACATGAAAGAAACTTTAAAACCTATGTAGAACTGGAGGGTAAAAAATTTTCAAAGGAAATTTTAATTAGAATTCTGAATGGCATGAAAAATAATAGTATAGTGATGGGAACACATTAGTCACAGTTTCTACCCATCATAAGTAAGAATTAAGGTCAGAAGCAAAAGAGGAGATAAGCAATACTTAATATTCATATACACCTGATGTTAAGAAAACTCTGCACACAGAAACCCAATCTAATAAATTGGATAACAGAGTGATTTCTTGTGTTAACCAGAAAAGGATTTAATACTGCAAAAGACCTGCTTTAGGTTTATTTGAAACACAGAATTTTCAGTGGGTGTCTATCCCAAATGTATAAAAACTTACAAAGCCAAGGACACTGTTACATCCAAGGGACATGCTTCTTAGTATGCGTTTTTAATAGGAGAATTTGGGAAAAGCATCGAACAGAGACACACTGCAGAATCACTCGCATGTATCTGTTTCATGTATAGACAATAGACTTAGAAATATATTCCCTCAACCTTTGTAGGTCAAGCATACTACATTATTCACAAATGTGTATAAAATAAACACACTGAAATTATACTTTTAAAAATATGCACCACATAATAATATCCGTTGGTTTCTTGAAAGGAACTGTTAATGTGTAATTGTTCAGTCTTGCATGCCTATATCTGGTTATATGTGCAACCATTTTGAAGATCACATTAGGTAATCTAGCAACCATTGTTAATATCCTATCACCATGTTTTGAAATTCTGTACCATTTTTATTGATCTCTATGCTGTTTTGGTTATGTATTTATCTTTGTTATTTTGGGTTTTTAAAAATGAAAAACAAAATTTCTATGTATATATAAGGATAGTTGGAATAGGAATATTGCTGATGTCTGTGGTTTATTGAGAGGAACAGTCAATGCTTAAAATTTTCTTTTTTCTTGACCAATTTCACACACTTGTATCTGGTAATCAGAACAACTGATCTTGAAACAACACTATGCAGTATAAGAACCATTGTTGAACTCCTACCATCTTGCATAGTGAAGCTCTGTATCACTTCCAATGTTGCTGTCTTTTATTGTTACTGTCTTTGGCTGTTTGATCAATCTTACATTCTTATGTCTGGTGGACTGAGCAACTTTGTTGAAGATAACAGTATGTAATGTAGCAACCATTGTTAATTTCTATCATTTTGTTTTGAGGTTATGTATCATTTTTGTTGATTTTGTGTTGTTGTTATTTTGTTAGTTTTTTAATTTTTAAAATAAAAAAATATTTCTTCATTAGTCAATCACTAGAAACAATACTCTAAGGAACTTCCATTATCATTCAGTATTCCAAATAATCAGAGAAAAGCAAAGTGAATCAAAAAGAACTGAGCAATGTCCTAATTAAAAATCAATTTCTTATCCATATGGAATAGAGATTTAGAACAGCTATGGAGCATACTGCTGTGAACTATAGAAGTTGAGGTAGCAGTTTATAAACAATTGAATTAAAATTAATTAATAATCAGAGTACCTTCAGTAATCACATGGGATTTGATCAGAATCCCGAGAAAATAAAATCTTTAGATGTTCAAATCCCTTACATAAAATAGAACACTATTTCCATATAATCTATGTACCCACTCCCAGACAGTACTTTAAATCATTTCGATGTTACTTATAATACCTGAGACAATGTAAAGCTATGTAAATATGTGTTATGATATATTATTTATGAAATAATGACAATAAAAATTCTGCACATGTTCAATAGAGACACAATATTTTTCTAGGAATATTTTGTTATTGGTTGACTCCAAACATGCAGAAACCACAATTCTAGATGGTTGACTGAACTAAAGCAATATCCATAGGGAATATTCACAAGCTAAAGGAAAAAAGTACAACTTCTAGGCTTCCGCTTGGGGGTTGCTGTAGGGTAAAAGAGAAAGAAGAAGAGATTCAGCTAGAGAATCCCTACTTCAGCATGCTATTAAAATTAGAATTCAGTATAAATTGGGAGATTGGCTTTCCAGCTAATCTTCTTAAAATTTCATGAGATTAATTCAACCATGTTAATTTTACAGAGAAAAACACTTAATCCCAGAAATATAAAGTGACTTTTCCAGATTTTTGCAGCCAATTAACGTTAACCCAAGTTTCCCTTGCAAGATCTGCTAAATTTCCAGTTGATGGTGGTATTGTCTATAATAAATATGCTAGAATCCATAGTTTCTACTGGAGACACAGATTATAGAGAATTATTATCACAGGAATATTTAACATAAAATTATGTACTTCTACCTTATGTTATGTACTTCTACCTTACTGTATACCAGGCACAATTCTAAACACTTAACATTGAAAAGAAGTACTATTTGGAACCTGTTCCACAGACTAGAAAGAGAAACTGAGAAATATTAATTTGCTTTTCCAAAGTCACACAAAGGAGTAGACAGTTTTAAACCCAAGCAATCTAATTTACACCATTGCTTTTAACCATTCCAAAAGAATGTGTAGTATAAAGATAACAGAGAGAGACCACTGATACAGAGCAGGATGAAACAAGGCCAGCAAAGCAAACAGAGAAATCAGAGATGGAAATACCGTGAGATTAAAATAGGCTCATCTGCGGCATCCATCCATTCATTCAGCAAATGTTTGCTGAATATCTACATGTGACGTTCTCTCTCTAGTCAGTGGGCAGTCAGAGTAGAAATTCTATCTACTCTTACAGATCATATGTTCATGCTCAATAAGCATGAATTATATACATGCAGAAAAAAATCAGGAAATAAGAAGTACTATATCACGGAGAAATTTAAGCCTGGTGATGGGACAGAGCAATGAAATGGCTAACTTACATGAAATAGCCATGACTGAGCTGTCTGAAGAGATGATTGCTGGTATCTGAAAGAGAAGAAAAAGCCAACCATGAAAAATTAAATGGAAAGAGTATTTCCATCCAGAAAAAACTAAGCCAAGTCTGGAGGGAATGTGGCTGACATGATTCTCAGCCACTCAGTGGACAATGGCTTAAGATAAGGTTGAAGAGAGAAGGACAGATCCAAGTGTAGAGAGAGAAATTTTATTTCCAGGTCCACTGAGAAGACACTGGAACATTATATGCAGGAGACAGATAGGACCTGAATTACATTTCAAGACCGTAATGCAGCAGGTTGCTTTTGCCGGGAAGTTCACGAGGGGAGAAGCGGGGAGCAGGATGAGCAGCAAGGAGGTTTTCCAAGAATTCAAGCTACTGGAATGATGATAATGATCTGAACAGAGCTGGGAGAGACGGAGACAGGAGCAGTGGATTCCAGGAAGACATTCGGGAAGAGGACCCAGCACAGCTTGCTAATGTGGGGACCAAGTGCAGATGAGAAAGTGGGGGCACGCCCTCGGCATCGCACGGAGCTCGGCAAGGACGAGAGTCAACAGAACAACATACTCTTAGGGGGAGAAACTCCCATCTGAAGCTTTTCCAAATTATATAGAAAAAGAAATAATAATCACCGGAAAGATACACAGCGAGGCTTCAGTTCAAAGACAGCGTAATAACAGTCTTTTAGAGACGATTATACGACTGCTACATTTGCTGTTCAGTGATGAGGGGAGCCTGACCAAGGAATTCAGATAAAAAGTAAACAGGCAATACAGAAAATACTTTCTAAAAGCCAGAAAAATAGAGCAAAAAAGGACAGATTCCCCTCCCTCAAACCAGATTGAAGCCTAGGTGATTTCTTTACTAATTTAATTTTTATGAGTCCATTTGCAAAAGAGATTTTGGAGGATTTTCTTTTAGCAAGTACATCAGAAATCACCCTGTTAAATGAATATGAGCCCCTTCAAAATAACCACTCTGAGAAAGAACATACTTATTCTAATAATACTGATATTACTCAGACTGTTTTTTTGTTTTTTTAGGTGTTTTTTGGAACCACTCTATCAGGTAGGCTATTTTCAGAGCCAGTAGCACATCCCCAGAGAAACAAGTCCAACTCCCTTGATGGTAGGTTTATTCCAAGTTAGGCTGAGGTGAGCAGCAGAGACACTGAAGGAGCTGAGTTCTCTCACTGTTGCCCTGAGGTGTTCTCATGAAGAGCTCAGTGAGGAGGGTATGTTCTATGGTGTGTGCAGGCCTTCACAAGCACTGAAGCGCTTGGACACGATAGAATTTCTATATGATAAGCCTGATGGACAGGTTAACCTTGTGGGTTGAATTTTTTACAGGTGAAGCCATGGATATCAAAAAAACAAGTTCATATTTTCCTCAGAGGCAATTTTTATGAGCGTATAGTTGTTTTCTCTTCTCAGAGCAGGGATAATGGTGTGTTCCACTACAATTGTGAAGGTTTTTTATATCGTCTTAGATATAACATGGCATGCTATTGATTTCTGTGTTTCAAGTATAACATGTTCTCACACCTTGGCTCAAAAGTGGAGCACGGGGAGCCACAGAGAAGATTCCCCTGTGTCTGTTCTTCAGAGCAAAGGATGTGAACAACTTTTTAGAACTTGCTGCACCTCTGAGATTCATTTTTAAGAATCCCTACACATCTTTGTCTAAATTCTAAAAATTATGTACCTTTCCCATAATTCACTGTTTATTTGAATGCACCAAACATCTGACCTTTTCAAAGATTCTGTGAATTGCAGTGTAAATGAAGGAGTGGTTCCAACATTCTCAGGCACTTTCTTTTTCTCAGATTAGAAAACCCATCGACAGTGCTTTTTCCCATAAACCTCTTTCTACAGAACTAGTTTTTCATTTGCTCAGTAATACATGAAAAATGACCTGAATTATTTGCTCTCAAAAATTAATGTCAGTCTATACGTTACCACAAACATATAATTCTATTCACTCCCTTTGATGGCACATGAATACCTGACCAGATATGAAAGCATTGCTGTGGAAGGTGAGAGGTGGAAGAGATCTTTATTACTTTTCTGACAATTTAAATTTAATTGCCCATATATTGAGATTTATTGTACAAGATAAACTACATATTTATGGCATTTACTTTAATTAGTTTCTTAATGACTTTACTTCCAGTTAAGGTGAACTTTTTTAAAATCAATTTTGATTGATTTTTAAAAAATCAATCCTAGAATAATCCCTTTGTAGGTTTAGATACCTCTCACCTTTCCCTTGTACCCCCAAATGAATACCACTTGCTCAGGAGATTTTCAAAGAGTTAATGACCTGAAAATCTGATATTCACATGGAGGAAAAATTTACTTTCAAGAGTAGTTTGGGCTACTAGGTTGTAGTCCAAAATGGAGGAGGCATGGAATAGCTGATATAATGGAGCAAAAGGACCTTAGAATTGAGTTTCCGTGGTAACAGTATAAACGGTATGATCAAAAGCTACAGTGAATATTTGACTTTTTACTTAATTACACTAAAAGACACATTGTCATTAATCTCCCTCAAAACACTGCCCTCATTTCAAATACACTTATCCCATCACTACAACCACTTTCTCAAGCGGTTCTGCAAGCCCTCTTTCATGTATGTCTTTAGTTGTGCTGACATGGCTGGCAGGATGTCCTGAACAGATACAAAACCTTTATCAGTCACAATCATCTTGACTTTCAGGAAGAGCCAGAAGTTGCTTGATGCCAAATCCAGTGAATAGTGTGGATGGGAACACTGTAATATTTTTATGAGCTTGATTTTCCATTGGATGACACTCAGCAGCAGCATCCACCATATTCTTGACCATAGAGTATAAAAGCACTCAGAGAAGAGGACTTCCGGAATGGCCTTAGAAAGTGACAAGAGTGACAGGATAAGTATGTTCAAATCAAGAAGGAGTATTTGAGCCGAATTAATGGCAATGTGTCCCTTACTATAAAAATTTTTATGTGAACACATGTGATATATTTTAATCACACCTCATTGTTTCCTGCCAGTTGGAAGTTGACTCTGAAATAGTTTGGAAAAATTTTGATATGACGCGAAACTTGTTTGCCACAAATGAAAATACAGAAGAAATACAATCTTCAGCAATCCCTTGTGGCTAGCATGTAGAGAGTAGTAAAAAAAAATACTTTTATCATGAATATAAATGAATTACTTTGATACAACTTGAGATTGACTAAAAGTTTACTACCAAGACTCATTTTGATTTGAAAGTAAGCAAAGGTAAATTAAAATCTTATTTTCCTTTTTACTTCAATACTATTCTTAAAGTAAATCAGAACAAGTCCAAATTTAAAAGCCAAGGTTCTCACCGGCAAAGCGCCTGCCTGGCAAGCACAAGGTCGTGAGTTTGGTTCCTGGTACTGGAGAAAAACCAAAAACCAAAAAAATAAATAAATAAATAAAAATAAAAATAAAATAAAAATAAAAGCCAAGGTTAGTTATAAGAATGTGAATTTTTCTTTTTTTAATTTAGAAATGAATTTGTCATTTTACACTTTTTTTATTCTTTTTATTTGAAAGAGAGTATTTTTCAATCTAGCAAACAAGATTAAAAATAGATTCATCATTTAGAATTTAATGAAATTTAGGATATCCCTGCCCCTATGAACATGTGGCCACTATGATACCCTACCCTACATTATTACTGTATGAATCAAATTATAAAATAAGTGTGTGAACTCATTTAACTAAGGAGATACAAATAAGCAATGTCTTCTTGTTGTAGACACATGCAGCTTTCCACTGTTTTGAAGAAATGTTTTCAGAAAAATACAACTGCTTGATGATTCGGTTGGATTTCATTATAGCAAAACTGTTACCCATATGCTATTTGTAATGTAAACAAAAAGTTATCAATTTCAGAAGTGTTAAAACAATGTATGACTGAGAGGTGAATCTTTCTATGTTTAAATTAAACAAATACAGCATTGAGAAGTTACCATTCCCATAGATGATCACACATATCCATCCCTTCTTCATGTGCTTTGAAGCCTCCTATGGAATTTCCAATACCCTATCCAACAGAGCATGTATTTGTTTAGCAAAACCAGCTTTTGTAGGGTACTTCTCTTTCTTTCTGTTGCATTTTCCCCACTGTCCTACCCCTATTTCTTTTCATGATGCCCATGTAACCTGTTTGATAGCTTTATGACTTTGGCTCATGATCATTTTACTTATCATTTCACTTTGTGTAGCTTTTTGGTTGCTTTTTTTCAACTCTGCCTCCTCTTCATAACTCTTTTCTTTTTGATGGCTACTCAAGACTAGCAAGTCAAATAATTTGATTTAGTTTACATAGGTTTTTTTAATTTTGTGATTGGTTTCTATTCTTTCTTAATTTTCTCGCTTTTCTGACACATTTTTATAGTAGCCCCAATTCTCCAAGAAGTAAACAAAATGTGCAAAGTTTGTACTAGTGAACATGACTGTTTTAGACCAAGAGAGCCAATGAATGATTTGCAAATTTTCCTCTAGGGAAAGAAAACGGTTGGAGCGAAGTGCCTGAGGCTACTAATAAAGGTAAGGCAGAATCAGGACTTGGGCGGAAGTGCCAGTCTTTGCCAGGGAAATGTGGCTCACTTCCATATGCCCATATATTTTGAGGGTATTATAGAGTAAACATCCTCAGCAGTATCCAGCCACCGTCTTCTCCCATCATAAGACTCATGGATTTTCTGCTCCAGTGCCCTGACACTCCTTAGAATTCTGCCGCTTCTTAACATTAAAGTCATCAAGCTGCAACATTCACTTTTCCACTACAGGTGATCAGTGCATCTTTATAGCCTTCCTTGAAAATTATCTTTCTCACATTTGGCCTGCTTATTATACTTCCCAGTCTGTCATCATTCTTATACCTCTTCATCACCATGCAGTTTCAATCAAACCTAGCAGCAACCAGCTAACTCAAGTGTCTTAAAGGCATCATATGGTATGAAGGTGCCTCCAGGACTGAGCCTTTGTTCTCAGTAACAGCCTTACTAGTTCCTTCTTCACTTGCTCCAGAGTCACTCCTATTTCCTTGAGTGCTATCTCCCAAAACACCAGAAAGATGGGAACATCTATTAGAGCTGCTGGTGATAACTACAGGTGAGCAGTAGCATCACAGTGACTAAGACTGATCTCAGTGGAGGCGAAAACATTCAGATGGTAGTTCTAACATTTTAACAATATGAGACAATAGGATAATATTAAAAATTTTGGAGTTGACTAGCTTTTGTTGCCTTGGAGGCTTCAAGAAAAATCTTCAGGAATATGAACACCTGAAGGATCACATTATATCTCCTTTCTTTTTACATAAATTACCCTGAAAATAAATGAAAACAGGCAGACTGGGATGAATATAAAAACCAATAAAATATTCCACCAAAACTTCTTTGAATATGACCATTAATCCATTGAATAGACTCCCTTATAACTCAGAGGGTGGGCCTGGAAGTACTTCACCAACAAAATAATAAAAGCACTCAAGTGACGGAAGACTGCCTGAAAAGACAGAGATGATAATGTATGGATTGAGACCATCTTGGCCCTTGGGAGTGGTAGCTGCAGATAAATCCTCAGACAGCTGTTTTTCACGCACATATTTTTTTTTTTATTTTAGAAGTAAAAGGAGGAAAATACTAACAGACAGACAACATTTTACAAAATAGCAACGGATCAGTACAGACATTACAGAGTTACAAACAGAGTGGTAGGGAATTAACAATGCTTGTTGTATTACATATTGATATCTTCAAAGTAATTTCTCATGAAAACAGATATAGACATACAAAGCTGGTCAACCAAGGCCTCATTGACAGTTTCTTTCAGCAAGGAAATACAAGACAGTAGAACAGCCATGTTAACTATCCTGCATATACATATATACAAACTTTCTCCTTCTTTCCCTTCTCTTTTCCCATATCCCAGTTACCCTTTACCTTTGAGTGCTTTCCTATCAACTCAGTCTCACCCACATATTTCTTGAAAGCCAACCGTTCTCTTTGTTTTGCAGAGCATCTTATGATATTAGAAGTGACAGTGACATTAGTAATGAATCCATCTTCCCTGTCATGCTGCCCCACACTCTCATTCCTGGTCCCAAATTATTATGAATCATATGGATCCAATCCTAAATTTCCAGCATTACTGCTAGAGGAACCCAAACTAAGACACAATAGACTATAATTAGCTCTACCCAATTCTGTTCTGTTACCCCACATAGTCAGATGATGCTGAGAAGGACAACATGTCAGAACTGAAACAACAGTGCCCAGAGAACATTAGGCCAGCCCAAAGTCCCCAAAATACCTGCATCAGGGCCTATGACACTGACACAGCAAGCCTAATGTAGAAAGTGCTTTGGGATTTTCCACTACTGTTTTCTATCTTTCACTAGCTCTAACATTTACACTGGACTCTAGATTTCTGAATCTAAGGCTCAGCTACAAAACCCAGTGGTTCCAAAAAACTCCTACGAGAACAAGGTAAAAGCAGTGGTCAGCTCCTGGAAAAATGAAGGGCTGAGTTTATTCCTGAGTTAGAAATTCAAAGGGAATACAGTGGGACTCCAGTTATCAGAAAAGATACTAGATGAATAGGTGGTCACAATGACAATACAGAAATGTTAGAATTAGACTCTAATTGAAGAACCAGGCTTAAAATAAGGCTGCCTTAAGTGTGAGTCTTGTGGTGCCTCATTCCTAAAAATATTTATAACAAATCCCCAACTGGGGTCAAGCCCAGGCTGTGTAGGTCACTCAGAAGGGAATGTGGAACTAACAAGGCCCTGTCATCCTTTGTCCTGGCTTCTAAATTTCAGAACCTTGAGAATCCTGTAGAAGATTCTTCTGTCTTAAATGTGGGAATGAGGCCAACATACTAACCCTGCATTCTTCTTAGAGATGTTAAAATTCTTCTATGAATTAAGCCTTAGAAATGTCTCTCTCCTTTCTCTCATAGTAGTCTCATAAGTACTTTTATTGTATGCTATATATATTAGGAATGGATCTTAAAAAGTATTTCACAGACCTTTATGACAGTACTTATAACTTATTTCCTGCTACATGTCATCTTCACGTTTTTGTCAAGGTCAATATTAGCCTAAGTTTTGTCCGTAATCAAAATTCTGATATTTTTCTATTATGTTAATCTTTTACCTTCTTTCTCTGTACTACACCCAAAGTTGAACTTCACCTGAATATCAGCATGCTAAAGATTATTTCCCCACTTATAACTACTTAAACAGCATCATCCTGGAGCCTGTTCTTACCTATCTTTGTAAGTATTTAAGGTACATATATCACCTACTTACAGTACCACTTCATTCACATTATTTGTCTTTATTACTTCAGGTTGTTTCCCTATTCGTCTTCATTTAGTCTATAGTTCATGTTCTATGTCACAGTGTCCCATTCTAATCAAAATAAAGCAACGGCTTCAGCACTCTGCTTTCCCTATCTGATAGATAAATC
Source organism: Chinchilla lanigera (assembly GCF_000276665.1). Taxonomy (NCBI): domain Eukaryota; kingdom Metazoa; phylum Chordata; class Mammalia; order Rodentia; family Chinchillidae; genus Chinchilla; species Chinchilla lanigera. The sequence continues at coordinate 29,753,057 of NW_004955411.1, forward strand.
TGTGAACCGAACAACTTTTGAAACGTCCCCATAAAGCCAATTTCAGATATTAAAACTGTATATTCACAAACTCACATAAATTTTTCCTTAGTGAAGTTGAGACCTATCTGCAGTGATCAATGCTGTATGTTTAATCTATGAGAAGCTGTCTCTGTTATTTAGGTGCTGACCTAGCTGTGATGATGCAAATGCTAGTGTTTTTCTTTATGAAACAAGATACTGATGGTGACATAGATAAAACCTCCTCGGAATCACTGTGATGGTCTCTTCTCAAATTGTATGAAAGTTGCTCTCTGGTATAATGTCAGAACCAGAAGAAGCAAGTTTGGGACACGAACATACTGAAACGTGATAGAAAAATATGGTGAATATCTACTTTTTAAATGTGTGATAGTAAAAGACACATCTCCATTAATCCCATTCAAAATTCTCCCTCTCACTTTGTACACACTTATCCCATCATTCTTGCCTCTTTGTGAAGCAGTTCTGGACATCCTCTTTTATAAGTGTCTTTAGTTGTACTGTCACAGCTGCCTTAATGTCACAACTCAATTCAAAACCTTTACTTTTTATGGTCATTTTAACTTTGGGGAATAGACAGAATTTGCATAATGTAGATCTCATGAATTAAGTGTATGAGGACGTACTATATAGTTCTTATTTAACAGAAACTATGGTAAATATTTTGAATTGATTCAAGATATTAAGGCAGCCACAAGAAGACAATGAGAAAGAGAACTTCCAGATTTTCTTCAGAGAGTGGCAAAAATGATGGGATAATTGTGCTCAAAGCAAGGAAGAGTGTTTTAAGGGGACTTAAACGCAATGTGTTTTTTACTATAATGTTATTTTAAATTTTTCATTTAAACACTACCCTTATTTTGTGATCACACCATACTTGTGTAACCCTGCCCTTGGGTAGCGTGTAATAGTGGGGGTTGAGGAAAAAAGATGAAAAAAGCTAAGAATGCTTATTGCAGGAAAAAGAAGATGGAGTCTGAAGATAGATATAAGAGCCAAATGTGAGTTATTGACGGTTGGAAATAATATGATTAAAGCCCTCCGAACAGCCCATGTCATTACTGAAATAAAGTGAAATGCAGAATCTCAGAAAGACAGCAAGTTGGTTTTTAAGATGACAGACAGCAAAAATATATTTGGGGATCAGTTTTGGAGATAACAGGATTATGGGGTTAGAAGCCCAATGAACAGGGAGCTTGCAGGAAATTGATATAAGGGGAGTAGATGGATACTCAACCACAGGATGACTGAGGCAGGAAAACGGGAGCATGTTCACATGTTCAGTGGGACTTGAAGACTCATTGGAATGATACGACCAGCTTCTTTCAGTTTAAAATTTTGCCGATAACTTTCATATGTGAACCACCGTTGTCTCTCAGTACTTCCTGAGTCGCCGTTTTTCTTTCAGCACCCTGTAGACATTGCTACACTGTATTTAAAAGCTGAATATTGCAGATGAGAAGTCTAAGGCCAGCCTAATCAATTCCCTTTGGGAAACTTGTTTTCTGTATGTGCAAAAAAAGTTATCTCAACCCTATACTTTATTGATGTTTTATGTAATTTTCTGGGGATTCTTAAGTAATTTTAACCTGTAGGTAAAACCCATTTTTAAATTTTAATGGTCTTTATATTTAAATTTGTTCATTCAATCAATTTCAGTTGCCTTTTTGGAGGCATTATTATGCTTTATAATTCATTTTCTGTGGCTCAAATCCACATCCCAAACTTTCTCCACCACTTACACTTTTCAATATCATCCTCTATGTCCATCACTATGTTTTCAGGAGTCATTTTTATTCTACTTTTAATTTTGGCTTTATTTCTATGATAATTTATTTATATTTCATTTTTCAAAAGCTCCATAGTGCATATTCTATTGTTATATAATGTCTTCTCTGAGCACTTCATTTTGTATTTTACTTTATATTGATAAATATTTCATTACCCTTTAAAATATAGCAATATGTTTCTTTACACATATCAAAAAATTATCATGTATTTTACAGTAGCAGTATTTTTATGTTCTTGGTGTTTCGTCCTATTTGCTCCTTTGTTTTATGGCACCATTGTTTAGACATGCTGCAAATTACTCTTTGGTTATTATTCATGTGTGTGTGTCTGTTGCTAGAATTTGAACCCAGATTCTTTGCACAGAACTGCACCTCTAGCCTTTGATTGGGGAGCACCATGACACGGTCTTGCTATGTGACTAAATTGCCCAGGCTCAACTTCAACTTGTGATCCTTCTGCCTCAGACTCCCAGTGTATTGGGATTGATGCAGACCACAATGAAGCAGCTCTGAGCAGGACTTATATCAACCAAATGGCTTTATATGTTTACTTGTGAGTCATTGGTCCCTACTGAGGCCTGCAATGGTGGGTGAAACCATGAGGTCTCAAAGGACAAGACGAGGTCACAGCTAAGGACTTTTGGCTCCAACCCCAATTAACTAAAAGGAGGCTGTAGCTGCAGGCATCTCACTCCTCCAGTGAAGGTCTTCCTGGAGTTAACTTAGTTCTCCTAAATTAACATAAGTATTACTTGGAGAATTCCATAAAGGGTTTCCAAAGTCCTGCCCAGATTTCTTCATTTTCTTTGTATCTCTCTCCTTTTTTTGAAAACCTAAGAAATATGAGCTCCCCAGGGAAGTCTGGGTCTTAACTCAGAGAATCTCTAAGTCTGTAAGAGAGTTAGACCCTCCTGGAGCCCTACAGTCATTTCAATTGTCTCATTTATTTAAGCCTTCATTGTCCACTCTTGCAGGCCTAATCAGCCAGCAATAACTAAGGGTTATTAACCCAATAGGGCTTACAAATTGTACCACCCCACATGGCTTTACTTCAGTTTTAAAGCAATTACATTTTTCTTGTTAAGTTTTTCTAGGTGGTTTACCTAAGAAATCATTAGTCTGGACCTTTTCTTCAACTGTAAACAAGAGATGTGGACTTTGGCTCCACACTGAGACTTGTAGGGCAACTCCTCTCCATCTTCCCATTCCTGATTTCATGTGACACTTCTTCCAAGTTTGTAGTCCAGAGTCTTAGTTATCTCCTTTCATAGGAGATAAAAAATATGTTTGTATTTCTGCTTTTTTCATGGTTTGGATGGTTTGGGATAGAGTAAGAGAAAATATTAATTTCTAATTCTAAATTGCAAATAAGAAAGGTCATTTTTATCCAATTTTGTTGGGCAATGTCTCTGGTACACAATCCCCAATGCCCACAACTTAAGGAAGAAAGGTTTATTGTGTTTTGCTTCACATCTTCAGTCCACAGTTAGCAATGCCAAGGCAGAAGGGGCATTGTGGAAGGGTCTGGAGGGGAGAAAAGGTGCTCACTTCAAGGTGATCAGGAAGCACAGAGAGAAGGGAGGAGCTAGGGAAGATGTACCCTCCCCCACGAACCTGCCTTTTCTGGCCAGGACTCACCTTCCAACCACCCACTCAGCTTACCAGTCCATTATTCCCCTGATGAGTACAGTGCCCCTACGATCCAGCGACCTCCCACAAGCCCGCCTCTGAGCACATGAGGCATTTGGAAGACACTCGATATAAACAGCGAAAGACAAGTCAAAGAGTCTTTCTCTGCCTCCATAACACTGAGCTCTCAAAATGGTCTTGTACTATTACTTACACTGGCCCTTATGTTTGATTTTATACCATCATCATTCACAAGAAATTTAAGATGTTTATTTTGCATTAAACCAAGAAAAAAATCTTAGTGCTCTGCTGATTTTGAAAAAAAGATTCCTTTTCATCAGTCAAGGATTATTTTTATTGATGAACTGAAGGACTCTTAATACTCTGCAATGAGAACCTATGAAGATTTTCTGTGAGAGGGAGAGTTCCTAGCATTCAGCCCCTTTTGGGAAAGGGTCTACTTAGTAAAGCTATAAGATTTAAATACTCGCTGCACATTTACCTTCGTATTTCTCCTAAAGTGTACTTTATACAATCTGCTTGCTGCATTCTGTTTCATAGATATGAAAGTAATCTTCCTGCAGAACATGACAAAAATCTCCCCCCAAGAAGCCTATATTGACATAAGCTATTTGGAGTTTCTTAAAGACGTTTCATGGAGATGTACCATCTGGCATCTGGCATCTGATATCAACAGTTACTCTTCATAAATAGTATCATCTTTCTGTCTGTCATGTACTACTAACATTTATTTTTTTCTGCCCTTGCTTACTGCCTTATCTGGGGTTGGAATCCTAGCAAGAGCATGATTTCTCTGACACACTTTGCAACTCCTTCCTTTGTGAGGTATTATATTTTCATTATTTAAGGTCAAAAGAAAGGTAAATAGACACATTCAAAATTAAAATCATTTATACATTTCAATTCCTCATAAAACTAGGATTGGAAGTCCCATTTAACCCAGCTATTCCCCTTCTAGGTATTTTCCCTGAAGAACTGAAGACATCATACCACAGCGATGTATGTGCACCCATGTTTATAGCAGCACAATTTGTTATAGCTAAATCTTGGAAACAACCCAGATGCCCATCCACTGAGGAATGGAAAAAAAAGTTGTGGTATTTTTATACAATGGAGTATTACTCAGCTATTAAAAAAAGATAAACTTGAGGCTTTTGTAGGTAAATGGATGCAATAGAGACCATACACATGAATGAAATAAATCAGACCCACATGTGTAAACATCATATTGTCTCCTTGGTGTAGGAAACTGAAAGACTAGGTAAAACTCAAATAGTACAATAGATGATAGGAAAGGGAAAGAAATTGCTCAAAGGAAGGAACGACTGGGATGAGCGAAAGAAAAGAAAAGAAAGAAGGAAGGCAAAACATAAATATATATATATGAATAGGTGCAACATCTGTATTGCTGTTGTCTGATGGTGTATTGAAATGAACAGTTAATGCTCACAATTTTTTATGTTCTGATTGACTGTGCATGCTTGTGTCTGGTGGTCTGAGCAACTCATTTGAAGGTGAAAATATGCAATGGAATTACAATGGTGAACACCCACCATCTTGTCTAGTGAAACTCTCTAATATCTCTAATATTTTATGGAAGAATTATTTTCTTAATCTCTTTAACAGTTTGAGCAATCTTTCATTCTTACATCTGAGAATCTGAGCAATGTAGTTGAGGATAGCAGTATGCAACGTAACAACCACTGTTGATTTGTATTAATTTTGTCTTCAGACCCTGTATCACATTGAATGTTTTTGCTTTGATTTGTTCATGTTCATAATAATGGTATGCTGCTACTGTTCTATTTTTTTGTTTGCTTGTTTCTCATGTACTACTCTCTTTAAAATCAAAAATATTTTAAAAAATTAAAGATAAAAATTTCAATAAAAGAGTAGATAAACAAGAAAAACAAACAGTAACATTCCTCTGGTGTCCACAGTTCTGTGGTAGTGTTCTACTCAGAGCTCAGAACTGTGCTGGGTAACTCGGTAGGGTAAGTGCTGGGTGCAGGGCTGATCTTGGCCTCCGGATGTGGGGGCTGGGGCCATTCCTTAGCCAGCAACTTTCTGGATGTCCCTGAGCACCCTGCCCAGCCCATGTCTCCTTGTCCTCTTTGTCTCTGCATGGTTCTCCCAGTTCTGGTGGTGCCCTTGGACAGCGACAAATCAGGCTACTTACAGTCCAGTGTACAGTCTGCCCCTTTTGGCCTAGCACAGGGTCCTCTGTTCCACTGGCACCTGTCTCTCCCTTGGAGATTGTGAGGGGAGTACTGTAGGCCAACTCACAGCCCCTACTGCCACCATGGAGATAGCCCAAGGCTGCTAGGTCCCACTACTCTCTCCTCCTTGGGGCGGGGGTAGGGGGTGGGGTGTTGACTTCCCATTCTTTGCCTCTCAGGGGCCCAAGACTGCTTACTTAAACCTTCCACTGGCTTCCAGTTTATTTTCCAAACATTGCCAGAAATATTCTTTCCTATCATTTTTTACATAGTTGTCTATATAATTTTGGGGGAAAAAGAATTTCATAACTAAATTGTGATTAGCAGTTGTCTGAGACCCAGTATCTTGTCTTGAGCACTGGCTATGGCATTCAAAAGCATGTACCTCCATCACAGTTGAGACCTCAGGGTTTCATGATGCTGTGACACCCCAGGGCAAGACTATATCAGCTGAAGACGTCCTAGTTCCTTGAGAACTGAGTAGTAGTAAAAAAAGGGTTTCACCTTGGAGAAAGGACAAACTCCTTCTTAACCTGCCATCTCTCCCCGTCTTTCTCATCAACATAAAGACCCTCATTAACATAAGATCACAATGCCCTGCCTTCTGAGTCATCTGATATCCCCTTCACCATTTTCCTCAATGAAAATGTGATGGATAAATACCGAGGTGCCAGCTGCCCCATGGCCTTTTGTTCCCCTGGAACAACTGGTCATCCCAGATCCCAGTTACACCACCATCGTGTCTCTTGCTCTCTCTTCTCATTATGCAGCGTAACACTCTGCAGAACACTGCTGTCCACTATGGGAGTCCCTGACCATCAGTGCTCTAACATCTGTATCATTTAGAAAGTCACATCTATACTGCAGAGGTTTCCATGTCCACAGCCTTATGCATGCAGTTCAATTCTATCTAGAATGCTTCCTTTTCCCAATTTTTGTCATTTTTGCTTGTTTGGTTTTTTTCTTACATCCGAATCACCTATCATGTTGTAGTTCAAAAGGTACTATATTCATGAAGTCTTTTCTGATTCCCCAAAGATGTGGTTTTTCAAACTAATACTAAACTCTTAATACATATTCTTCCTCTCTATCATTCTTGTCATGCAATCTACTGTTTGTAGTTATTTGTGACTTTGTTTGCACCATTCCCTGAAGAAAGCATCTATGACTACATCTTTTAAAGCCAGAGACCACTGAGAATAGCTATTTATGTAGTCAATGCCTTATAGGCTAAACTGAAAGAATGTTGTAACAACTATTTTTTTTCATTCTGATCTTTTAAGTACCTGGCATTTCTAAAATGAGAAAAATTATTGCAAAGCAGGAATGTTATTAACTATTTCTATGAGCTAGTCATTATCTCATGATCATAGGATCACCGCTGCCAGGTAAGTAAGAATTAGTCATTACCTTATGTCCAGAATTATAGTACAAGTATTTTGAGGTATACCCCCAGATCAGAATGACCTCATCAGTGACTTTGGTGAATAACATGTAGATTAAATTATATTAACTGAGTAGGAACACATACTATGTAAGACTTTGGAACTCAGTGCTAACATTTTGTTTCTTGAGATTCCTTTGTTTGTTTATTTAGTCTCCTTAGGAATGAAAAGAAGGGGGATTCTGTTGTTCACTCAGATTTAATTTATAGAAATAAAGTATTTACGTGGTCACAGACCTGCGTGCTTCCAGCTCTTTGTTTTGTTGCTACTCTGTGCTGTCATCTCCTAGATATTATGCTTATTACTATTACTTACACTACTATAGACAGTAATATTGCATCTGAATTACTAATAGAGGAGAGCTAATATTCCTCACAAAGAGATAACTTCACACTGGAAAGGTGTTAATAGATAAAAACCGTGCAATTTGCTAAAATCAGTATGATATCTTCATTATATCTTCTGAGCTCAATTGGGCCAAATTTGACACTCTAAATTGCTATAATTTGGCACTCTCTGGTTTTATTATTAAATATAAGCCTAACAATTTATATATTTACAAAGAAGAGATAACTTTCCTAATATTTTTAGCAGTTAGTTATAATTATATGTGGTGCTACAATATCATTATATTCATTGGAGACCATACAGGTAGACTTTTTAAAAGCAGATAGAGCAGGAGGCACAGAAGAACTAATTTGATAACATCCTAGAGATAGAGAGGTCAGACTATGCTCAGGGCAGTGGCAAATAAAACTTCATGGCCAGAATTTAAAACATAAGGGACAGCTAGAGATAAAACTAGAAAGACAATTTGGGTTCAAATTGTAGAAGTCTTTGAATGACAGGCTGAGGAATATTTTTTTAAATCTGTAGGCAACAAGGAGATATTAAAGGTTAAGACAAGGGGGTGATATAATATGAAAAGTTCTCAAACTCTGGAAACAGAACACATGAGACATCAGAAAGACAAAGGCAATAAAGGTAGGGAAATCATTTAGAATGCAATTTCATATCAATAAATGTGTTATAAGTAGGATGCTATAAAAATATTGCTTGTGAATTCCGTGTTGTTCTATTGCAAGGACCTATGTCACTCATAACTTAGGGTATAATAGGATGGATTCTTGCCAAACCAAATATATTGGGAAATCTAATATATTAATCAGGCGTTGTTCTTCACTCTCACCAACTAAAATGTTCTTACTATAAGTTTATGTAAAGTATTTCCCCAAAATAAATAAATAAACTTCCATCCACTGATTATTGTCTGTAGCTGCTGTCACACGATGACAATAGAGTTAAATAGCTGCAACAGAGTTGGTGTGGTCACAAAGTCTGAAATTTTACTCTCTGACCCTTTACAGAAATGCTTTGCTGGCCAACTACTATCTTTTCTTGGTGGGGCCTTTTTTGTTAGCTCCCGAACAAGCACCTCATAAATGCCTCGTGGTTTCTTGCTAGTTTCTTTCTGGTCCTGAGTTTCCAGTGCTTCTTTTCCATCTATATTCAGTGCAACAGGTAGAAAGGTACTGATTCAGGAGTCACCAGACATGTGTTAGCTAAGACTGGTCAATGGACACTGCAGCCTTTGTGAATACTTTAGTTACCTATGAACATAATGAACAACAATAAAAGAAACTATAGGAGGCAGTAAACAAACAAGTGGATGGGATAGAATTGAAGATAGACTATGTCCTATGTTCTCATCAAAGCCTGTCTCATGACACACCAAAACTTTACAGCCAAGTCTTTGGTGAAATTCCCTAATGAAACACAAGACTGGAAAATGGTAATGCCTCTGTTAACACCCTTCCCATCTAATTATAAAAATGCAAAATAAATATGTATTCAAGAGGCTTGTAATTGTGTCACTGGTAGCTGGCTATGCCAATAAGTGTCCCAGTGATATCAATGTAATGTTTTATTATGGAAGCCTGTAAGCACAGCTATTTTCCCTCGCTGTCAGATGAAGAAGTAAGCAGAGGGCTCTCATCAAGACGATACTGACAGCAAAGCTGCTCTTTATTGCCATAAAGCAGGCAGGTGTTTCTGGCAGCTCACAGTCCCTGATATACTGAATATCCTTCATAATTTTGCATTAAAAGATCATCTTTATTCATATCTCTCCATGTTCAAAAAACAGATATATGAAATTGTGGTATATTCAACCGTGTCAGGAATCCAGTGAAGAAACACATTCCTTCTTTTATATGTCTACACACCATGTCGCTGTGGTGCACTTTACTTTGAAACTATAATCTGAATGAGCAGTGATAAATATAGCATGGAGCCACCAAAATGACAGTCAAAATGTGGCAAAATAACACATTGTCAGAACACTCAGAATGCAGTAAAAATGTGGAGAAAATATTTGAACTACTGTTTTAGCATTTCTTTGAAAGGGGCCTTTCTATAATACTACAAAGGAAAACTTAAACCAGTACATATCATTGAACTCTTAAGGCAAACAGCCGACAGCTAAATTACCTTGATATGTGGGGAACTGTCACCTAACACTGTTTAGTGTATGTTTCACTCTTTGTTCACACAGCCCTAGGGCTCTGTACACAGGCCCAAGAGATCAAATGGACTCCCGCTCCCACCAGAGTCCATAACAAAAGATCCAAGAAGAAAGGCTGTATCGGCAAAGACAATGAGATGGACATAGATTATTAAAAAGTAAAATGCTTTCACTCAGAAAATAGCTCAGATAGCTAAATATGTGAGCTGTTTAGACAGAACAATTAATCTGTTGGTTAGTTTCTCTGGTATGCGACAGCTTTAATTCCAAAAAGAATAATGCCTAATGTCATGCTGCAGAATTTGTACATGGCTTTCACTAAAGAACTTTGGTTAATAATCCTTTCACATCCGCAGATATCCAGGTGAACAGGAAAGACCATAGTCATTGGATGCAAGCTAACAGGGTAGAAATCTAGCTATCCTGCTCATTCTACATAGACCTGGGACAAGTCACCTGGCATTTCCCAGCCTGTTTTCTCCAGGAATTGTAACCACCTCACAGAATCATTGCAAGAATTTAATAACATTTTTAAATCAAGAAGCTATTAGCATGATTATACTGCTAACCTATTATTTGGTCTTCTTAACAATTCAATGAGGGAGAAGGGTATGTATTGCAGTTTATTTTGTCTATAGAGCCTGCCAAAAAATGTATATATACTTCAGGAAAAGAAAATTAGTCTTTATGTTTTTTCAACAGATAGTGTTACCCTCATACAGGGAACCCTAAGGGACAGAAATGACCCACTACACTGCCAGCCCTCAGAAAACCCACTATACTGCCAGCACTTTAAAGAATAAATCAAAAAATGTGTATGCAGCAATCTCATTGACCAAGGTCTGCCATCCTAAAACATGTCTGGAAGCTAATGGCCACTACTTTGAGAACTTCATGAAATTACAGAGGTCAAAGATAGATTGTATTAATCTCATGATGTCTCAATAAATTTAATATTAAAATATTTACACAAGTTTTTCTTTCCTGAAGTGTGTGTGTATATATATATATATATATGAACTCTGTATCCATCTATCTATCTCTATCCATATATCCACCCACCCACCTGTGCATGTCACATATCAGTTCAAAGACAGAGGCAGATAAAACCAATTCTCCCTACACCTTGCTTTGTTTTTTTCTACTAGAACATGATGACAAAGTCACTCAAATTACATCCAGAATGCACTGCCTTGCAAATAGTAGGTAGGTTTGCACTGTTACTCATGAGATGACCAAGTTTTGCCTTTATTGTGTCAAACTGTTGATCAGTAAAACGGCAGAAAAACTTGTAGCCCAATGCTAATGCTAACAGAATAGCAAAGATGAAAGGAGAAGGTGGTCTGATACCAGCAAGAGTGGAAGCAGATCACCCAAATCTCAGCTGGTAAAATAAATACAGGACTAATGTCAGAAGGAGATGCACTTGGGAAGTAGACAGAATTTTGGCAAAGGTAAGTGAAAGAAAGGTGGTCTAAGTGCATTTGGAGAACAGAATAGCAGGGATTAGTGGAAATACAAAAGGAAAAAAATCAGAAAGACTATTCTAAAGTGTAGAAATAAAAGTTCTGAAACTGTTCTGCCAGAGGCAGACCCTCTGTTTCAGGCTAATTCACTCAGCACTGGAAGGATACTTTGTATCCATGGAAAGGCCATGCTCAAGAGACAGTACCTGAGACCAAGTCACAGCAGCTGGAGTCCCATAAGAGATACAGTAGCTGCTGGAGACACCCTTGAAGGTAGAACACGGGAGGATGAAATAGCCTGAGTTCTTTCTCTCTGTTCACGCTCATATCTCTCTCCAGAGTTTCCCACTGGCCAAAGCCAGAGAGAAGCCAGATTACCTAGAAGGCAAACAGCGTGGCCAGGTTCTCCCTCTGCAATACAAAGTAGGCAACTGAGACTGCACCATGGAGTCGAACAGATAGACTGCCACCATGGACAGCGTCCCAAAATATTCTGTCCATGGTGCTTTTTCTTCTTCCCCTCATCCCTTTGCCTAATAGAACCAATAAAAGTGTTTCTGCTCTTTAATGGTTTGAGCAATCTTTCATTCTTACATCTGAGAATCTGAGCAATGTAGTTGAGGATAGCGATATGCAACATAACAACCACTGTTGATTTGTATTAATTTGTCTTGAGACCCTGTATCACTTTGAATGTTTTTGCTTTGATTTGTTCACGTTCGTGATATCGGTATGCTGCCACTGTTCTATTTTTTTGTTTGTTTGTTTCTCATGTACTACTCTCTTTAAAATAAAAATTTTAAAAAGTGTTTCTGAGTCAGTATCTGTGAAAAAGGGTTAAGTGTTTCAGTGAGCTCTGACCTTAAAGGAATTGGCAAAAGTCATCTCTATCTTACTTTTTTGAGGGTCTAGCACAAACTTGCCACTTAGCACATTTTATTAATGAATTAATTTAAAGAGGTAAAGCACTATATACCTTTCATTAAAGTCACTTTGAATCAATGCAAGGAGCGTTAGTAACATCTCTAGGATATTTAGAGGAGAAATTATAAGATGAAGTTACTCAAAGATAAGAGAATCAGGAAAACCTCAACATCTAAAGTAAATGTAAAAAAAATATTTTATGTAAAATTGGAATCAGGATAAGAAAAGCAAAGCCAACAAAATCAAACTCATCTTCAGTCACACAAGACTTCTCACAATCTCTTTAAGAACGATGTATCTGAGATTTTGCTTCCATTCTAGTTTTGTTCTCAAGTCTCTTGTTCTTTGTCATTGTTGATTCTTCAAATGAATCAGTGTTGAGGTGGTAGTGAGATTAAAAGTTATTGTCTCTGCTGGAAAGACTGAATATTTCTCTTTGTACTCTGCCTAACACTGAAAAGAGAAGCACTTTTGCTACTAATCCCCAGTCTCTCCTGAGCATGGGTACCAGCCACCCTTAATTAAGTGGACCACTCAAGACACAAGAAGAGGAGAGGAGAACTCACGGAATACTAAGATTTTCAAACTGAGCATGGTGGCCCAAACCTATAATCCCAGCTACTAGGAGATTTAGGTGGGAGGATCATGAGTTCAAGACTAGCTGGGTAATTAATTTAGCAAGACTCTGTCTCCAACAAACAAACAAATAAATAGAAAAAATACATATATTTGTGATGATGTTCTCTGAGATCTGTCTGCTATAATTTTCTTGTGGTTTTTATAGAGAAGAGGAGAAATATCCATTGTGTGAAATGTTGCTCTCTTTTTTTGGTACCTAGAATCAAACTCAGTACCTCATGCTTGCCAGGAAATGTTGCTTTTACAACACTGGCAAAATCAGTACAGTGGGTCAAGAAGCCTCCTCCTCTCTCTTCCAGATTTCTGTCTCCCCATTTATGGTTACTCAACCTGTACTTAGAGTTTACACATTCAGCATGATCACATGTGATGTTTGCTTAGTTGGTATTCGTTTTCCCCTGCAAGAACGTAAGCTCTATGAGGACAAAGACATGATGTTTTGTTCACCTTGAAAAACATGTGCTTAGTATTTATTGTTAAACTAATAAATGCCTTAAAGAGTTCTGTATCCTGGAGAAATTGGTAAAATAGGTATTCACTGATGAGTTACCATCTCATTACTGAGACACAATGCCTGACACCTACAACTTGAAGGAGGAAAGGTTTATTTGGGCTCACAATTTGGACAGGTTTCAGATCATGGTCAGCTGGCTCTAAGGTAGGGCATCATGGCAGAGGGTCATGGAAGGGGAGGCTTGCTTATGGCACAGAAGCAGAGAGGGATCAAGGAAGAAAGTGATAGACCCTTACATGCCTTGCCCCCAGCAATCCATCTCTTTCAACCAGGATTTACCTCCCAAATCACATTTAGCTGTAAAATCATCAGTAGAGTACTCTGCTATGTGTGTCACATTCTTATGATCCGGTTACTCCCAAAAGCCTACCAATGAGTGCATGAGGCTTTGGTGTGACATCTAGATATAAACTGTAACAAGTATATCTAATCCAGATCTCTTTTATTTATGCCCCAGTGCCCATTGCTGTTCTTACTCTCTGCTTTTCTTTAGACATGTTGCTTAGTTCATGTAGGACCCTTATATATATTTGCACAAACTCATTTTTGCATCTGTAAATGCTTCTGTTTAGTCCACATGTAAGTATAAACTAGGTTCTATGGGTGCATCAGTATGTTCTGAAATATTCTGGCTGCCTTCCTTGCTGACTGACCACCAGCAGCTTAGATCCCTGGTTTAGCCCCCCTGCACTTTCCCTATGCAGGCTACTCTTTGTGCTACATCTGTGTTTTCTGCTACACCATTCTCTTCTTCCTGTTTAGTGTGCTTCTTTGAAAATCAAATGTAGCATCTTTTGCCAACTTCTCCCCCTGCCATGGCAAAGCATCTCGATTTCCTGTAATCCAACATCCCTTGAAAATCACTGACAAAGTAAAGGATTCCTAAGCAGTTCCCAGTGACTATCACAAATTTCATATAGAATATAAAAGTATGCTATAGAAAATTAGTGTTAATATTCAAAATGATATTTTGATATGGGCATAAACCTACAGAATTCATACTGGTTTGTTTAATACTACAATTAATGACCACAAAACAGCAGTTATTACACCCCAAGCTATTAACAGTTATATTATTAGACATATGGCTGGACAATTTAAACCACTTAAGTTTTTTATTTAATTTGATTGTATAGTAAATATGAAAAAGAATACTTCAGCAAATGCATATATATGAAACTGCAAATTCTTACATTATGTGAGGAACTGTTATACTACTAAATACCAAGGAGTTATCAGATTTCTACACATTAAAGAAAAAGAAGAACATTTGACTTTTTTAAAGAAACAAATGTTTTAGGTAATGTTAAAGGAATATCTACATTTAAAAGTCAATCAATTTTTCTTCTTTAATTGGACCTCATTCATTCTTACAAATAGATAAACTGTAAATATAGTAAGTGATGACAGGAGCATTTCTTCAAACCTCTAGTCTATCTGGGACCTAAGTAGAGAAGTTCTACAGAAAAGTTGTCCACACACAATCTAAGAAACACATATTATCCTGCTCAGGCAGTTGCAATTGAAAAGGAACAGTAACAGTTTGCTACTTGATTCCTGTCATCCCTTGCAATGCTGGTGTTGAAGAATGAAGCCTATACCATGGCAAATGCTTGTGCTGTGGTTGACAGTGCCTTTGAAAGAGGACTGTAGAATTTTAATCAAAGTCAAAGAAAGCAAGTGCCTGTGGCATCCCAATTTTCTGTTAGGTATGTACTTCTGCTGTCCCCAAGTTAAGCACCAGCTTCACTGCAATTTGGAAGACAGTACACAAGAAGCAAGAACAAAGCACATTTCAGCTGTATGAAAGATGACAGGGGAGGCACCTGGCTTTCACAGGCATCAGATTTAGTACTCTCGGTTTTCCAGATCCAGTCTCTATGCATGGACCAGACCCAGCTGCAGCAGGAGCTATGCTAAAGAAGCTGCAAGGTTTGGTTGGAGGGTCATTCATTGAAAGGATTCCAAACCTGACTCTCTCTCTCTCTTGGGGATTCTCTGAGGTCCTTTCCTTTAAGAAAAACCATGACCAGATGCAGCAGGTGTGGATTCTATTGAAACAAAGCCCATCTGTATGAAATATTCATCTTCCTGCACTTTGAATGATTTCTTTCTTTTCTTCCTCGTGGAGTAAGCAAAAATATCACCTATTTGGAGAGTCCATCCCTGGGCACATACATTTTTCCAGTGGAACTGAATTCCAAGCCATTCTCTTTTACTGTTTGAGTATATAACCTCTTGGGGAGTCAGAAACAATTCCTCACTGTACATAGACCCAGCAATTAGTAAGTGTACTCTAAGCACCCACGGGTCATTTGTCTCTTCTTTCTTCCTTAGTCTTTCTCTCCCATCTACCTAAGACTAGTTTTCTGTCAAAAACCTAATCTCAAAGAAAATGTCCTTACTTTTGTCAAAAATTTTATCTCTAATAGTGTTATCAAACATGGCCACCCAAGTAGGAGGAAAATATTCATAAAAAATACAGAGTATCTTAGGATCCCAGCCCTTTCCAATATTTAGAAAAGCATACTTAGAGTTACATTTCCTGTCTTATTACTCAAAGTATCAAGAGAAAATGGTTATAAAGTGATGTCACTTTCTCTGTAGTACCAGAGACCTCTGCTGTATGGTGTGGCAGGAATATTTTCCCATACTTTTGATCTGCAAGGTATAAAGTCATCCAGTGGCCAAGCCAAAGAAAACTGCTCACAAATATAAAAAAAAAAAGCAACACTCCAAGCACTACCCAAATCCAAGTCTAGAGCACAGTCTGGCAGTTTGAGCAAAGTCATAATACATTAGAAGCAGATAAGCAGTATACAAAGGTTGAAATGGGCACTGGAATCGTATTATTGTTTATAGGCAGGTTTTTGAGAGGTAACTGGGATCATGGGTATGTAATTTTGTCTTGGTTATTTTTTTCTCATTGTTGAGACAAAGTATCCAATGCCCAAAATTAAGGAAGGAAAGGTTTATTTAGCTCACAGTTTGTGGGGGATTCAGTCCATACATGGCTGGCTCCAAGGCAGAGTGGCACATGGTAGAGGGCAACCATTCATGGTGGCAGAAGATAACAAAAAGCAACCAGAGCAAAAGGGAGGAGGGGTGGTAGGCAGCCTCTTTCTCTCCCTTACATATACAAAACTACCCACCCCAGGGCAGGTGTAGAACTCACACCCATAATCCCAGCATTAGACGATGGATGGATCATAAACTGTAGAAGCCCACCCCTATGTCTGCATGAGGTTTTGGAGGGACATGCAGACACAAACCATAACAAATACTCATTAGTGCATTAGTCCATTGGTGAGTTTAGACTTAAAGGTGACTTTGAGAGGTAAAGCTTTGGGAGGTCACAGGAGGTGGGTCACTGTGGGTATGGCCTGGAGGAGTTTATCACCTTCTTCCTTTGAAAGCTCTGCTTCCTGCCTGCCATCCCATTAGCTGTTCCTCCTCTGCCATGCCCCTCCAACATGCCACCCTTCCTTGGCAACTATGGATTCAAACTTCTACAAAACTGTGAGCCAAAATAAACCTTTACTTTTCAAGGTGTGGGTGACAGGTATTCTGTCTCAGCCATAACAAAGTAACCAGGACAGACCAGAGCAACACAGCAATGGTTACCCACAAAGAGACTTTAGTAGTCCAGCATTTGAAATTTGTCATAAAATGCCATCAAAAAGTTGTAGGCAACAATGTTTGAGTAGACTTTAAATTTTGAATGTTATTAAAATCTGAAGCCAATAAAATTAACACTGAGTACCCAAGGAATAACCTAAAACCCAAAAAATAAATCAGTGTGGAAAAGATTTAACTTATATAAATTTAAACAATAGCCAAGTTTTTGTACATACAAATATACAAATACCTGATACATGTGCTTAACTATGGTGACATCTGAATAATCTGAAGCCTTCCCATTGCCCTTAAAGTGAGGGCTTTGTACAGAGTACCAAAAAGCTTCACCTTGCATTCAAATCAATAAAAGGCTGCTGTTATATATCACATATTATTCCTAAACCCTTCCAAGAGATGTGTCGCTGTTTAGGGAAAAAAAAAAAAAAAAAAAAAGCAACAGTTTAACTGAAATTGAAAGTGCAGCGGAAGTACATATTGCATTAACTTTAATTAAGCCATCAGAGTTTATTTCAAGGCTACTTATATGTCATTTCTTAAAACCAGCTTTGCAGGGAAAAATTCCGTTTACTAGTCTGATTATTCTTTTGCTAAAAGAAGGAGGAATCTTGTTCCAAAAGAGACACAGTGGGCAATCCGACTCACGGAATGAGCTTAGCCACTTGTGAACCCAAGCTGTCATGCTCTCTTACACCCTACTCCTCCCGGAGGAGCCTGCCTCAAAGCTTACTTCCTACCACAGTACAGTCACGAGGCCACGATGGCAGCAGCTTGCCACCGGGGACTGCACACAGTAGGCACTAGTCATATGGTTTCTGCCACCAAATTATAGTAAACACTAGGAGTCACACAGCAGCAGAGATACAATCTTAGAGATGTCATTCCAACCACAGCCGTGTAAAGCTGCTGGATTCCAGGATGCTTGCCGTGAAATTGGTTGTCCTCTAAATGGTTTCATCTAAAAATGTAATTGCTTTGTTCTGGGTTCAGAACGGCATGGGAGGGAAAGCGTGATTTCCAGCACCTACTGCTGTTGCTGACTCCACCTGCCAGTACAAGGGCCGGGAAAACAATAAAGTTGTCTTCTTTTATCTCAATACCAGATAGATTTTCTCTCCTTGGCTTCCAGACAAAATTCACTTATTATAATTATCTTCTGAGCTAGCAGTGACCACTATCTAAAACTTTATAAACGTTCCGGTGAAACCTCATTGAGCCACCACTTACATCAAGCTGAGCAGGTGACTCGCCTCCCTCACTGCCGCGACGCAAGCATGCGTGTGATGCGTACGCACGGTGGGAAAGAAGCCGCGGTGGAAACCCACGCATTGCACAGCGCACCTGAAATTCCCCTTTGGCATATTTCATGAAATCTAAGGTAGTTGACATTTTAAACCTAAAGGAGGAGAATTTTGGACCAGAAAAGATAAGCACTGGGTAATTATACTCCTGACTGCTATTTACACTAGATAATTTAATTATTCTAATGTATTGTTAGCCATGTAAAATTCTTCCTAACTTAAATATTTATATTGAAAACCCACTGACATCTATAGAGCCATCTGTAACAATTGTATTCAGCATTTCAAATAACATTTGTTATTCGTTCTGCCTAAATCTTTGTTTGCCTCTTCAATATTAAAAAAAAAGAAAACTTATTAAAGGAGTGGAATTTAATCATTTGCTTAGATGCACTGAAAAATTATATTATTTTGACATGAAATTTTAAGAGATTAACTAGTTTTAGATTAGGAATAATATGGAATAGCTCTGAATTCATTTATACACATGTTTGCATACAGGCCACTGAAAATGAGCAAAGTGAATATTCCTCTTTCAAACTATGTAGTTTATTTATTAACTGCATTATGTAATTAAACTATTAAAATCAAGGCTTTGGATACATTTGTCTTAGTTTAGGTTTTACCTACACACAATAAAAGGTATGATTAAAAAATATAGTGAATGTTTAAATTATAAAAATTTATTACAGTAAGAAATATATGGCCATTAATCCTTCTCAGAATAGTCCTCCTTCCTCCATATAGTTATTCCATCATTCTTGCCACTTTGTGAAGCAGTTTTGGAAGTCCTCTTTCTTGAGGGTTTTATAGTTACACTGTTAAGGCTACCTTGATATCCTGAATCAATTCAAAATGCTTAGATTTCATGATCATTTTAATCTGGGAGACAATCATAAGTTATACAGTGCCAGAAGGGGTGAATAAGGTGGATGAGGACTCACAAGCATGTTTTTATGAATCTGTCTTTCTGTTGGATGGTGCCTGACAACAACATTCTTGATACTTTTGATCACACTTCTAGAGACACTCATGAAAGAGGACTTTCAGAATGTTGAGGAATGATGGGATCCATGTACTCGAAATGGAGGTAGATTGAGGGGGATTGGTGACAATGTGTCTTTTACTGTAATAATTTTTTTAATTTAAATATTCACTATACATTTTGATCATATCATAATGTTACTTTAGAAAAACTTCATATCACCCTTAACAAATTGATGTCATGTACATCTTTTAATTTCATTTTTTGTATGGTGTTTTCTAGATTCTAGATCAGGATATTTAATCTCAAGTAGGTTAAGTGACTTGCTCACTGTCTCACACAACTTAACAGGAGGATCCTAGACTTCTAGGACGGAGAAAAAAAGGCAGTGCATCATGGAGACCTGTGTTCCTGAGGTCAGAACCCCCAAATCCTCAGTGAAAGTTACAGTGGCAGGATCCAAATACACATCAGCTGTAACACACAGCAACACAAGTATGCAGGTTGGAAAATGGCAGTGCCACTATAGACAAGCCCAGGCCAACCAGTGTACACCTGACCAGACTGGAATGCCTCAAGAGGTCTCCCAGCAGCTTGAAATAGCATTAGGATTTTATATGCTGGTGAAAGACAAGGATATTGGATGAGAAAGGCTTATGAGCAAGCTAATAGAACCAATGGGTCTTGGGTTTGCAATCCTGAGATGTCACAGTAGCAGGCTAATAATGATTTGTGTAACAAGGAAAGCAGAGATAACTGTGCTTCTCAGTAGATACCACCATGGGGAACTGGCCATGTTACAGAGCCCAATCCATGGCATCCATGGTAGAGATACCACGTGCACAGATCCCAGAACCAGATATCCTTTCTGGGTTGAAAAGTTCTGAACTGAAAAGTAATACAGTAATTGCAATAGACATATTTTGATTTTTGTTTGGCTTTGGGCTTGGGGTTGGGGCGGGGGTCTGTTTTGCCATAAGGGAAAAAAATAGAGGTATAAAATAGAGAATGTTGTAGTTATAAATGAATAAAGTTCCAATAAGTATCTCTAAATACGTGATCTAAAATTTTGTTACTTCTACACAAAGGGAAAATTAATTGCTTTTTGAAAAGGAGAGAGGGCATTTTCTCATCTGAATTTCAACTTGAATGTATTCCATGTCAAACACAAAAGATTAAAAGTACTACTTCTTAAAGAAAAAATAGCCCTTTGAGATCATTGGCAAAGCACACAATTTCGACATTCTTTGTTCTAACTTGTAACTGCTCATTGAGGAAACATTTAGGTTTTCAATGGACTTTTCTGTATATAGTAGATTTCAGGCAATACCACCTTTCAGATGTTAAAGTATAGAAAACTCTTTCTCCTTCTGCAGACTTTGCATAAGAAGATCAATGTTCCACTGCTGGATGAGAGAGAAAGGACAGATACTGCCACCCCAATATTGCAGCATACCTCTCCCAGCCTTACGAAATAATATGTTTAAAAAACCCATAAGTGGAGATGGAGGTTTAGGGAACTATAACTCATCCACAGATAATAGAACACAAAATATGACAGTGAAACATAAGTCACAGTTCTTTATTTTTTCCTGCCAAAGAGTAAACTTTATATTTTTATCAAGAGAAAACAAAAAAATTGGAGTCAACCCATGATTGCCATCTTGTGGAGCGATCCAGTACTACCCGGCCAGAATATTTGTCCCTCACGTGTTTCAATAAAAATTGCCTCAGGAGATTCCTCCAGCACTACTTCCATTATCTGTTTAATGTATCTATCTGCATCACAGGTGACCTAAATGCCTTGGGTTATCTCCTGTAGGTACCAGAGAGAGCGGCTGCCATTGACTGAGCTGTAATATTTTACATACTCAGTCAAGTTACCAAAACACGCCTATGATTTTAATTTTCTAGGTTAAAAAGTCCCATATTCTAGGACATTTTTACTACATTCCTGTGTTCCATTTCTTAATTGTTTCTGTATTTCTTAAAACTCAGTCTGCCTATGTTTTGTGAGAGTTTTGGTGAAAGTGGTTCTGGTTACTGCTATGTTGTCCGTTTGTATGTACTTTTTAAGATGTTTGGCTTATTTGGGGGGAACACCGTAAGACTTCTGCTAGAGCGGGACTGGATCTGAGGGTTCTACTGCAGCTTCCATCATTCTTAAAGAAGCCCAGAGCCCTAGAGCAGCCACTTATGCCTGTCACCAACAAAATCGAATTATATTGTGTGCACTCCAGATTTCCCCCCATTGTATTCCACTCACAGAGTTAAATCCACCAAATAAATACACTGTAAAATAATTCTAAATTCCCAAGCTATTGGGCAGTTTTATAAACTTGAGTTTCCATGGCTTGAAAGCACAAGGAAACATGCTATTTCATATATATATATGCCTCATAATTGATCTTGGGTAAATATTGTCAGCTGAGCTTTCAAAATGAATCAAACATAACAGCTCCATAGCATTGCCACACCTACATCCAATTCCACTCCAACACTATTCCTCACTTAGATTCTTACACGACCCTCTGCAGTCCATTCTCAACACAGAAGCAAGGATAATCCTAGCAAAGCACAAACCATATCATTTCCTCCCTTGCTTACACCTGGCCATGGCCTCCAACCCTCAGAATAAACGCCAGAATCTTTGCTGTGATTTGATACACCTTTAGCAAATGGCCACCATTCTCTCTCCACCTCGTCTCCTGAACGCTTCCCTGAGATTTTGCCTTAGCCATGAAACTTTCTGCTGCCTCGGGATGTTTTGCACTTCCTACCCTCTCTGCATGGAATGTTCTCACCCCAATATCTTCATGGCTTACTCTCTCCCAGCCTTCGGGTCATTTCTCAGAAATCACCTTAGTGAGGCCCTTCCCTAGAAATCAAAAATCAAATACCATCCTTTCTCCCATTTTATATCTTCCTATCTTGCTACATTTTTACTCCTTAGCATTCACAACCTATTAGCAAACACCTTGCCTCTCTAGTTTTCTAATGCCTTCATGACGTATTTGGAATTTGAAAGAACCCATTTATCATCTCACCATTCTGTTGGTCCAAAGCCAAGGGACCTTAGTTGTCTCAGGAAGCTGAAATAAAGGTGTTAACTGGCTTCGCTTTTCTCAGGAGACTTTAGAAAGAATCCACTTCACAATTCCAGTGGAGTTTTGGCAGAATTTAAATCAAGGTGTTCGCAAACAGACTTCCACGTCCTCTTTGTCAGCCAGGAATCAAAACATTCTCATCTTCTAGATGCTACCTGCACATTTTAGCTCCTAACACCATTCCCTTGCATTCAAAGACAATAATGGGAAGTCGAGCCCTGATCACGCTTTGAATCCTCTTGACTTTCATTTCTTCAGGCCCGTCTCTCTGGTCTTCCTCATCTACTCCAGCTAAAGAAAATTCTCTGCTCATTAGGACCCGAGGATTAGATTGGGCTCACCTGGAGAATCTAGGATAAGGTTCTTAAATTTAATTGTAACAGCAAATCCCTTCCCAGCAGTACTTAATTAATGTTTGATAGAATAACCAGTTGATGAGGATCCTGAAGAACTGTGTTAGCTTTCCATCACTCTAACAAAATACCTGAAAAAGTCAATGTAAGCAGAGGCAAATTTTATTTTGCCTCACAGTTACAGAGGGCAGCCCATGGTTGGTTGGCTCCACTATTTTAGGCCCTCTGGTGAGGAGGACAACATGACCAGCAGGACGTAGTAGAACACACCTGCTCACTTTATCATAGCCAAGAAGCAGAGAGGAAGGATAAATATCCCAAAGTCCCCTTCAGGGGCACAGGTGTCATGACATAACTTCCTCCCATGAGGCCCCACATCTTAAAGCTTCCATTACCTCACCAAAGCATCATAGTCTTACAACCTGGGCTTTAATGCATGAAACTGTGGGAGATGCCCCAGATCCTAACTATGAGAGAGACCATTTTGGGGCTGGGAATTTAGCTCAGCGGCACAGCGCCTGCTTGGCAAATTGCAAGGTCGTGAGTTCGGTTCCTGGTACCGGAAAAAAAAAAAAAAAGAGAGAGACCATTTTTAAAATTCTTCCTCCCATGTTGACAGATTACCACAACAAGTAGAATATAAATCCCACAAGGGCAGAGATGTTTCAGTTTTGTGTAGTGCTGCTTCTCTAGCATCTAAAAACAATGCTTGGGACAAAGTACACAAAGAACAAATAACTAGGAGATGAATGCATTTAACCCAAGGCTTCTTAATGTGAAAAAATGACAGCTGTGCAAAATGATGTGTAAAAACAGTGTAGTGAGCAAGCATGAACACTTTCTTCACATTTTCATCAAGTTCTTAAAATGAGGATACCTCTGGTTTGCCTGGGACAATCCTTCATTATGTCTCTTCTTTTATTATAATTATTCACTGAATCCCATTCACCCTCTCAATGAAAGATGTTACATATGTATTCTAGATCCTCAAAGGTATCCATGGTCCAACAGAAGTTTAAAGTCCTCTGCAATCTTTAAGCTTTTATGCAGGACTGTATTTAAACAGGAATGGGTGTCTACCTTTTTCATAAAATACATACCTGTTCTCTTGAGAACACATTTTAAGGGTTTGAATTGACAAAAATTGAGATAAAGAACAAGAAGTATAATCTAACCCTTAACACTGACCAATTAATCATCTCACCAAAGTAACCATGTCTGAACTTAGACGACATGGATGGCACTGGATATGCAAACAAATATATGATACTGAGGACTTGGCCACAATACCTCAGGTGTGACAATGCATTCCATATGCTCAGTGAAATAATGGAGCACCTGTGTGCATGACATTTTCTTAGAAAAACTTTCACTAAAGAATTCTTGGTTTAGTATAACCTGTGACCTACAGGCTGTTTGGCCTTTTTTAAAAATTTTATGAATATTAATTATAAAAATAAAGAAAGTTTTGTTAGTTATATACACTAACTATATTAAAAACAGTGGTACCTAGGTTTATGAACTTAAGTTGTTTTACAACTTGGAGGAAAATGCCTATGTTTGTGTGGGGAAGATGGCTGTGGTCATGTTTGTCATCTGATGTGCAATTTGTAAGTGGAAGCAAAATTTTGCCAAATGCTTTTGTTTTCAAATGAAATTGTTTGCAAACAGAAGCATTCATGAACCATTACTGTATTTTATATGTGTCCCAAGACAGTTCCTTTTTCTCAATGGGACCCAGGCAAAGCAAAATGTTGGACACGCCTGGTTTAGAAGATAATTTTAATGACAACACCTTGATCAGTTTTTTTAAGTCTTAGTTATATAGGATTTAAAAACCCAGAATATGTTTTCCTTATACTTTAAAACTGAATATTTTTATTGCACAAAATATTTCAGTTATCTGAAGTCTTTGCTTTCTGTCTGACAAAGTTATATATTATGGAAGAAAACTTGATTGGGGTAGCAGATAGGGGTTGCTTATTTATCATCTTGTGATCACTTTCTGCTTTTAAAAAATTTTGGTGCTTTATTCACTTTCTTTAGACCAAAAAATTTTATTATGGCCTCATGGCCTGATCACCTCATGTGCAAATTTAAAGGCAAAAGATGACCCATGCTAAGAAAATTGACTATCTGTCTACATGATTAAAGTGTTAAGAGACTTTGTATGGTTTTATAAATCTGTCTCTCTACACTCATCCTAGGGGTGTGGGAGAGGCTTCATTTACACACTGGATATTTTGCACTTCAATCAAATAATTTTAAATCGGCCACTCTAAACAAGGAATGTATATGTGTATTATGTTTTATCTGTAAAATGTATATCTACTGAAATTATAAATTCAATGTCTAGTGACACTGACAGGGTAACACTATCATTCAGAAAAGAATATCAGAATAAAGCAAACTTGCCCCTCCCTCAAGCCCATGATTCCTGCATGAACCCATTTTCAAGACTATTAGAGAAGAGGAAAAGGATTAAGGGAAAGGTAAGGGAGAGTAGTAGAGAAAGTGGATATAATCAAAGTATGTTCATGTATGAAAATGCATGTATGAAAATGCCACAGTGCAACCCATTACTCTGTATAATTCATGTGCGCTAAAAAAAAAAAAAAACCTTTTTTTCTTTTTAGTCCTGCTACCCATCTGACATGGTCATTTTTACCAATATGTACCTGTGAACACCTTTTTTCCCTTTATGGTCAGAATTAGTTCAGGTCCTATGTTAAGGAATCCAAATGGGGAATGTTCTACTGACATAGCCCTGTCTGTAGTCGGTCAGTCCCTAGGATTGGGAATGCAAACACTTGGGAAGGGAGAAAGGCATTCTTTAAAGTGTGACTCCCAAGATGTGGTATTGTAAATGGGTTAAAATCATAGATGGCCAATACACATAGTTTCATATTTAATAGTAGGTCTAGAGATCTCTGAAGGTGACCTGAAGAGCTCTAAAACACAAAGGAACTGACAGAGAATAATTCAGGTTGTCATCTGTGCCCCAATATATCTTCTTCAAAAGCAACTACTGAAAGAATAATAACATCACAGGCAGAAGCAAAATGCTGTCAGTCTGCTAAACTGTGGGTGGCGAATCTGCTGCAAGATGAATTGCCAGCCAATAAACTCATCAGGAACACATAAGCCAGCTCCAAAGCAATCCAATCTTACCCTTCTTTCCTTTTCTTTACCTTATACCTACCTTTTCTAAAATTGTATTAATATAAATTTAACATAAATTTTACTGCCGTAACCTTTTAAAGTATACAGTTACCTGACATTAAATATATTCACATTGTTGTGCTACCACCATTACTATCTAGCCACAGAATTCTTCTCATCGTGCAGAACTAAAATTGACCTATTAAATACTTACCCCTTATTCTACTGCCTACCCACATTTATCTTTTAAAATTAACTTACTGAGCCTGGGCATGTAGCTAAAAAGTAGCATATTTGGATAGCATGTAAAAGGCCCTGGGTTCAATCCCCAGCACCAAGGGAAAGCAGGGAGAAATCAGCAGTTAAAATTAATTTGTTTACTAAAAGCCTATGTTCCTTAAATGCAGGGGTGGGGGAGTAGATATAAAGGACAAAAAATCAGAGCCCCTCCAAAATAAAAGACCTACGCTGAATATGGGCAACTGAAATTAATAGATACTTTTCATAAGAAGTACCAATGACCAACAAATACATGAAGAATTCCTCAACATTGCTGGCCATTAGAGAAATGCAAATTGAAACAACACTGATTTTCCATCTTACATCAGAAAGAATGCCTGTCATCAGGGAATCAAATAATAACAAATGCTGGTGAGGCTCCAGGGAAGAAGAAACCCTTCTACCTAGCTGGTGGGAGTGGAAATTAATACATACACTAGGGAAATCAGTATGGAGATTCCACAAAAAACTAAAACTAGAAATTCTATTGGACCTAGTTATTCCCCTTCCCAAATGAGTTAAAGATATCATATTACATTGCTTCATTCATACTGATGTTTATAGTAGAATAATTCATAATAGCTGAGTCTTAGAAGCATCCTCTGTGTCTATTAATACATGAATGGATAAAGAAAATGTGGTATTTACACACACTGGGGTACTATTCTGCCATACAGATAAATTTGAATCATATGTAGGAAAATGGATGCACCTTGAGACCATAATTATTAAGTGAAATAAATCAGACACACAAGCTTAAATATCACATGATTTCTCTTATATGAGAAGCCCAAATTATAAAGAATAAAAAATTATAAAGAACAAAAGAAAAGATTGATCAGAAGAAGTAGAAAGATAAATCTCAAATAGGAAAGGAATAGAGATAAAGGGAGGGGGAAAATGGGGGGAAGAAAAGGAAATGAAAAAAATAAATATAAAATGTTATACACATTACCACCTCTACACAAGGAATGTGAGCATTATGGACTTCACATAGGTACTTTAAAAATATCTCTAGACATGAATAGCTGCGATGACTGTATTGCTGATGTCTGATGGTGTACTGAAATGAACAGTTAATGCTTACAATTCTTCATGTTCTAATCAATTTTCATGCTTGTGCCTGGTGCTCTGAGCAACTGATTTGAAGGTAACAATATGCAATGGAATTACAATGGTGAACACCTACCATCTTGTCTAGTGAAACTCTGTATTATCTCTAATGTTTTATCGAAGAATTATTTTCTTATTCTTTTTAATGGTTTGAGCAATCTTCCATTCGTACATATGGTAATCTGAGCAATGTAGTTGAGGATAGTGGTATGTAATGTAACAACCAGTATTAATTTGTATTATTTTGTCTTGTAACCCTGTATTACTTTAAATGTTCTTGCTTTGATTTGTTTATGTTTGTGATACTGGTATGCTGCTACTGTTCTATTTTTCATTTGTTTCTAAATTACTACTCTCTTTAAAATAAAAAAAAGTCTCTAGTAGCTGTATCTTTTCTTTTTGAAAATTCCCTTCTAAAATAAGTTCAGTTTACCATTATTTATTACCTAATCAATCAGAACTATTTTGTTTGCTTATGACAGAACCACAACTCAAGGATTTAAGGGGAAAGTATGGAGAAAAAAAACAAACTTTTCTATCTGTAAAAATGGTGGACATTTCATATAACTATAGAAAGGACAAGAATATATCTGTGGTTTCAAAACAACAAGAACTGAAATATCTGTAAGGCAACATCTGTAAGAAAGTCTGATATTTGCTAGTCTCTGCCTCTCATGGTACCTCTTTTTTCCTCTAGTGGATCTCAAGCAGGAGACTGAGTTCCCCTTATATGTCACAATGTTTAGAGATACTTTTGTTTGTCACAACTAAGGAATGTTACAGGAATTTAGTGCATACCACGAAACATCCTACAATGTCCAGGATGGCTCCTACAACAAAGAATTTTCCCCACACATCATCGTACTGAAAGCAGGAAACTGGTCTGCTCCACATCTATTGCGTTCATGTATTGAGTAATGCAAAATCTTTCACTTCTAAGCATCTCACTGGGCACCCATCCAATTAGAACAGGACTGAATTTTACCCCTAGTGTCTGTATTTTAAAATTCCCCAGAAAAGAATCAAGTTAGATTTATCTGAGTCAATTACCAAACAATGCAGCCATTAATGCAGCGTCACAGAGCCCAGGGTGACTGCAGAGAGACCCTCCCGCCGTACTGTGATGTTCCCACATGGTAGACAGTGAAAGGAGTTGGGAAGATAGTTCATATAAAGTAGAAATTTCTCAGTGACTAGACTTTTTTTAAAGGTCTTAGAGCTGTTTCTTTAGCAAATTCTCTAAAACAAACAAACAAAAAAATCTACAACCAGAGCATGTACTATACCCAAACTATATATTTAGATACTTTTTGTAATCAGCTAAAGTACTTAATCATTTACTCTTAAGCAGAAATTATTTGACTAAAACATAAATTAATTCAAGTAATGAGATATGCAAAAGAGAGGAAAAAGCAGAGATATTTATATGGTTCGCTTTTGAAATTGGCAAAAATAATGAATCTTTATGTCTGCAGCGATAAAGTTGGATTCTTCTTCTCTCAGTATCTCCATCTTCTGGTAGATTGCTTGCAGATCCACTGAAATTAGATGTCAGTGTAAATTATGGTGCAGGCCTTTTACTAGCCAAGGCTATGAAGGGTAGACACATAAAAACAAGGTTCTATTGAATGTAATTGCTTCTGAGCTTAAAATTCTTAAATGACAAAATTGGTCCTGATGTGGTATTTACATCAGTATTCCCCTTAATTGACACTGATTCACTTGGGGACATTTTTCTTTCTTGAGTGGTTTTATTATTTTTTCTTCCAAATTCTTAAATTCTAGAACAGGAAAATCAGCAGCTTGTAACTTAGACACATCAGAGAAGAGAATGACAGCATGAGATGGTAGTAGAGGAACCAGAGATCACCAAACTTCTTATGGGATCTGTGTCCCTATAAAGTTTGAAGTGAGAAACTAAATCTGGGCAAAGAGCATTTGAGATAATACTTGGATGGAAGTTAGCACTTTCTTGAACCTTGCTAAATTAGGAAGAAAACCCCATTTGCAAACATTTCCATTCTTGTCTATTTCAATAAGGCAAAAGATGAAAAAGCATGACCCATAGGGCTCCTGCAAGAAAGAGATGCATGATTCTGTCTGCTCATTTAAATACTTAACAAGCCACAGGGAAAAAAGAAGACATCCCATTTCACTGCCCATAACATATGTCAGTAAGTCATAAAAATAAATCATCCTGTGGACGGCTTGTGAACATTGCTTAGCCTCCTGTGAGACATTAGCGCTTGTTCTTAAGCCAAAAAAGCAAACAATCCAACTGTCTATCTAATATGTGTTCTTCCCCTGCCATGAGAAACAGTTTCCAGAAAATAGAAGGTAATTAGTTAATTCCTACCCTGGCTTTATGGCAAAGTTATAATGTGCTCTCTGTCTAGGTATTAATTTTATCTTACAGAACTTCTTTTAATGAAAGTAGCCTATCTAGGTGATATTTTTAGGTTTTAAAAAAGTAGAGAAGAAAGGTTTTTTATGCTTTCTATTGTTCAAATTAATAAACAGGTACCTACAGGTGTTAGGAACACCTAATGCTGAGTGGTAGACTAATTTTCAGATAAAAAAATATACTGAATAAAATTATTTCTCATCCTCTTGTGCCTAAATTTGACTAAAGCTGAGGAACAATGTGCTTTAAAATATTTCCAAGAACTATCTAGCTGGTTTTGAGAGAAAATATTAGTTTAGACTTGAGTGTAATATCAAAAGCAGAAAATGGGGTCTATCTAAGAAATTGGAAACCTAAATCAATTGTTTCTCTTGTGATTCTTCCTGACAATACGCTTCAACTGGAAGGAATGTTGAATCTGTTCCCATCTAAATTAGAAGCAGCAGCAGGTGACAGTGCTGTCCAGGACATATTTCATTGTGTCTCCCCACTCTTATGAAGGGTAGAGGTGAAAGCAGGAAGCATGATGTGGCAGGGATAGCCACAGATATACTCAGATATGTATTCAGAATCACTTGGCACTAGGATTCACTCACTACCACCTGACATGGAGCACCCTCACCACTGCCACACCCCATGCCCACCTAGCCCCACCCCCAGTTATTTTCTGGAACAGTCCCCAGGAAAGATCTCAAATATTTAGAAATGAGCCTTTCTGATGAACACAAGGCATTGGACTTTGCACCCCCACCCACTCAGATTCTCTTTACTGATTTCTGCTATATGGTCTATGTGCTCCAGCCTTTTGCCTGACACCCTTGACCCAGGTGATACTGCACCACTGAAGCCCCAACATAGGGTACTCAGCCAACAACTGGGCTGAATCTACAGTGGTTCTATTGCCCCAAGACTGTCTCAGCTGCTACTATAGCTGTAATCTCTAGGGACAATGATGGCTCTGACTCCTGTGCCAAGAGTGGTGAAACCTACAAAGGCACCAAGCATATCTCCCATAGGTGGTAGCACTTCTAGTTCTTGTTCTGCTGGACTTGGAAGCTGGCTACTCCCCTGCCCTGATCTCATACATATGAGAGTTGCACCACTTCTGAGCGGGGTGAATATGCCTCTGCACTGTTTTGCAAAGTGGCCAACTGCACATCATGCTGGATCACAAAATCAAAGTTGCAAGGATGCCTTCTCACCCATGTGTAGTACTGTGCTATATCCGTACCAAAACAGTTGTTTCATGTTTCCAATATCTTACTTGTGAGGAAGTAGTAAAGGAAGTCATAAAGCTAACTAACATCACATAATGTCTCACCACCAGTCCCTGAGGTTAGTCATTAAAGTAACATTTCAGGCAGTGACTCTCCATTGAAAAGCAGAATTTTACCAAGGCAAGTTGACACCAAGTGTTTCATGTACCAGAATACAATGTCTGAAGCCCGGTGGGAAATAATGTTTTAGTTACTTATCTCATTGCTGAGGCAAAATATCCAATACCCATAGTTGAAGGAGGAAAGGTTTATTTTGGTTGACAGTTCATAGAGGTTTCAGTCCACAGTCAACTGGCTCCAAGACTGGGTGACATGGCAGAGGAGAAATAGTCCATGGCAAAGTAGGGCAGCAGGAGGCAGCAAAGTCACAAAGTAGCAAAGCAGCTTCTTTCTGTCCCTTCATAATCCATCCAGGATACCTGTTTTTGAGTGGTGCTAACCACATCCAGAATTGGGCACTCAATCCCAGCTCCCCATTTTCAATCCCAGTCTCACACACCCTAATCCAGCCACCTTTAAAACTCCCCACCTATGACTCCTTTTGGGGGGAACATCTAGATCCTAGCCATATCACACAGCTTAGGCTTCATTAAGAAGGACTAGAAGCAAATGCTTCCTGGCCATGTTACATTCAATATTTTAAGTTTAAACAATTAAAATAAAACACTCTGAACATATCCTTACCACTGTACCTGTACAGAAAAACGGTGACAAATTGTGAAGGACTTGTGAGAAATCAATTAAAATAAAGCAAAACAAAGTAACAGAAAGAGAAGAAATCAACTACATAAAAAGAGCACAAAGGAAAAATATGAACAATTTATCAAGTTATTTAATACTATTTTATAATCTCTGTCTCTCACATACACACACACACATGCACACATGCACACACACACACTGTGACCACATTCTCTATATCCAGTCATATGAAAAACCAGCTGTGGGATTCCTTCACTTTCTACCCTCTCTTTTATCCCATATAAAAATAACAACTTTCACTTCATTATTCTCCTTACAAGATATAAATACCCTATCAAAATACTAGGAAGTAAAATATAAAATGCTTCAAATTAACCTTTGGCTTTGAAGCCATGGAATAATCACAACAAAGAAATTAAAATTTGAAACAGTAAAGAATGCCACATATACCTGATCACTGCAGCTGGAAGCTGGGCTGGGGGATGGAGAGCCAGCAGTGCAAAAATACTCCGGCTTCAAGAAGAACGAATATAAAGTAATTATGTTTTAAAGGACAACGATATAAGCAGGCTGTGCTGTTAATATTCATTTTTAGGCTATTTTTCCCCTGATACCCATGCAAGATTAAAGTCTTAAGAGCTTGTTCCTTCTCTGCCTTCCTTCTCTACAAATGCCTGCCTGCCTTCGGTTTTGCGATTTAAATCAGGCATGCATTTTGCTGCCCAGGATGGTTCAAGCACTATCAAAAGACTGAGCACTCAGTGACCTGAGCTCTGTGCCCTCTTCCTGCAAAGTATAATACAGTTCTTTCACACTGATAATTGTCACCAGAAGGAATTCATATTAGAAACCTTAATCTTTCACCAAAATTCTCTCAGTGGAAGCCTATAATCTGTCCATCCTCATGTATTCAACTGTCAGGAAGAGATACATTAGCCTCACCTGCTCCCAACAGAGAACCACTCACCTATTCTGCTGTTTTTGTCTCCTGCCTTAATGATTGGAACTGTTACTATCATCTCCTTCCGCACTTTGCTCAAACATCCTGGTGCTGTCATTTGGCTAAGTGCTGAATGCTAACAAAGATATGTGATTTATGCTGAATTTGAGTTTCCTTTGGGGTTTTTTAACACCAAAACTGAGTCACTCTTCTTCCTCCCCTCCCTTTCTAAAAAATCTTACCACTTCAGTTATATTAAATTTTCCAACAAAGCCTCTTGATCACAGCTATAAAACCGATTCCAAAAGGTAAATAGGCCGACAAAGCGATCCCAGGGGTCTCTGCGGCAGAGGACGCCGAAGCTCAACGCCAATTTAATTCCAGTTGGAGTGGTGGCTTCTCTTCACTATGGAAATTTGAAACGAGTCGGTAAGGGTCAAATCCAGTCCCTATTACCAACCACAAACTAACATTTTTCTCACAGCAATTTACTATCTGTCATGAACCTTGCCAAAGGACAAACTAAAAAGACAGGAAAAAAAACTGAACAAAAATATCCTAAAACATTCCAAGCATTGTTTATATTTGGCCTGCTTCACCATTAGTAATGAACACATTGTTGCAAAGAATAAGGCTTCAAGAAGGGGAGGAAGGAAGAAAGGAGAAAGGCAGATAAAGAAAGAAATATTGCACTTTTAACCGTCTTGACTGTCACTGCCTCTGGAAAGGCAGAAAGCTCTATTGATAAAAAAAAAAAAAAAGAAAGACTTCCAAGCCAGGACTGAATATAAAACTAAACCATAAAAAATCAAGTCAATAGTTAAACAAAATCACCCCATTACTTATTCTTAAAAATTAACTTAATCCAATGTAAATTCTCTAATTCCATGTTCATAAACATATATTTTTCATTTTTGCAACTGTAAAAAAATTACAATCACTTTCTCATACACTATGGTATCCAATACTTGCATAATGCTATGAGAGAAATAGTCTCCATTCTAATAAGTGAACTTAATCAAAACATAAAATGCTTATAAATTATCTGTCATAAAAGGTGATACAAAGGTGGGTCAGCAAACAAAGTACTATATTGAATCTTAATCACAAGTTTGCTATCTTTAAATTTTAAAATGCTCTTGAAGTTTTTGCTCTTTTGGTAGCAAAAATAAGAAGATTTTTAAAGATAGGCCAGAAATAAAGAGAAGGACTCTAAGTCTCCCGCTTGAGCAGATTAATTCTGCTTGTATGGAAATAACTATAGTATCTAAATGTCACTCAATGGTATATAAGCTTCACTGGCCCATAAAAATATCACTTTCCTATGAATGAAAAACAGGATTAAGATCAAAGAATAAAGGCCATATTTTTAGAAGTTGGAGATAAATTATTTAAAAATATGTGAGTTGAATAAGTTGAACTTAAATATAAGAGAAGGTATTCTTACTTGAAATATGTATGTTTTACGAGGTACTACATTTATGCTACTGCATTTTAAAATAATAATTTAATTTCTACATTTTGGTTATTTATAAGTTAGTGCCAATTGAGTTTCTTGATATAATCTAATATTTTTCTTGATTCTTTTGTTTAGCTACTGTATTTATAAATAATAGTTAGAAGTTAAGTAAATAGCTCTGAGGGACCAAAAGTGAATAAAATAAGAAGACTTTAAATTATGCAGAATATCCTTGATCATATGACTAGCAACCATGATGTAAGGTAGTCCTACCTTCTGAAAGGCAAAGTTTTGAGGGCAGAGTTTGGTGCAAGTTCTTTATGCCTGCTTATTACTTAGGTAACATAACCAAGGATTTCCAAGATAGGTTTTGTTATCAGTAAAACTAGAATAATAATCTCTACCTTGCAAATATTTTAAGGTCTGGAGATAACATGCTAAGTTGCCAACATAATACCTAACATAATACCTAATCTTCAAGAAATAATAAAAAAAAATTCCTCTCCTCTCCTCCTCCTCCTTTTTCTCTTGCTCCTCCTCCTAAGATTCATTTTGTTTCCATAAAAGTAAAGGCAACATCTGGTTGTTTTACTTAGTAAAATATAAAAGTAAACAAAACTATGTCACTTTTTTAACTCTCAGAAGAATGAAATAATATTTGGAATACTGTCCCCACCATGTCTTCAACTCAGAGACATCAAAAATCAGCATTTTATTTTCAGTGCAAGCAAAGGTGTCACTCTGCCAAATATGTTAAAAGAGAAAGCTTCAAATACATTAGGAGATTGTAAGTAACCTTCAGCTTCACCAGTTGATGTTGGCATATGCTGGGCAACAAATTAAGTCTGTTAAGTCTAGGAATAGCAAGTTTATTTAACTAAGTGTTCAGAATTTTGTATACCTCCTGTAACACATTAGGGCCAAAAGAAACACTCATGATTTAAAACCATGTAAAAGAAGAAGTAAAACTATAAAATATCAAACTCTTTACTTATCACTAGTTTAATACTTTTCATATTAACTACAGGTTTCTAGTATTTTATTTATCCAACATGAAAAAATTATTTACTGAGTTTCAAATATGCATAAGGCAGTATGTGAGATACTAGCGATGCAAAATTCAGCAGGACAGACAGTCTTAAATAAAATTACTTAGGAAAGTAACACAATGCCTAGCACATAGTAAGGTCCCTATAAATCAGTAAAGTCACAAAACAGGCATACGAAGATGCCAGCCACTTAGGTACACACACACTCCCTTGCTGTCTTACACACACACACACACACACACACACACACAAGCTTTAAAGTCTCACATTCCATCCTCCTAGAAATTCAAAAGAAAAAATGAACTTTCGTCAAAGTATCTTTCACTTTATCTTCTTTTTTTAAAAAAATCTGTCAGCCCTTCATAAAATAACCTTTCAAATTAATGAAAAAGTTGTTGCTCCCATCAAAGAATCTTCAAACTTTCTGTAAATTGGCAGCATTCTGCTCAAGCTGTTTAGCTCCCACAGAAATGAGTCTTTGAAGTTGACAAGGTGTTTGTGGACAAAGCAGTAGTTTGCTAAAAAACCATTACTTTTGTTTTGCTCAAGACCTGGTTAAGCCTGATTTGGAAAGAACAAAGCCTGAGTTTCCAAAACTGCTGCTGGGCCCTGCAGGATGGACTTCTTCCCACTGAGTGATGTCCAAAGGCTCCCTGCACAGTGCTGAGAGCTATCGATGCATGCTATGTACTTCCACCTCTCCTTTGCTTTGTCTTAGCTAGGTAAGGGTAAGAGACAGCTACCGTGTTGAAAGATCACCAGCCAAACACACTCCCCTCCCATGAACGTGCCTTGGGCAACAATGCAAAGTTAAGCATGTGAGTTTAGAAAATCTAGACTACAAGACTAGGCAACATATCCATGTTAATAATAAAATTAACAGCTACCATTTATTATGTGCTTAAAAGTTAGTGTACCTCGTACCCTGTACCATTGTCTTAGTCACACAGAAGAGAATGTCAGTGTTATTTGGGAGTGGATCTACTTCACCATCGGACAGCTTGTGCAGGGAAAGTGTTCTACATTCTTGCCGTTTCCTTCCACTGGGAGGGTCTCCATCAGCTTTGTCCTCCAGGCCTCACTCCATTTGCCTCCCTCACTCTGAGAGCATATAACATCTCTGGTTGGTGAATTTAGCAGGGAAAAGTAAGAATTCAAGGCCCAATGTCTGCTTATTTGTCTTCTTTCAGAAATAGACCCACCAACAGAGAGCCTACCTCCTCTGCTCAGCCTGCTCCACTGCTTAGAGGAACACTACCACCTGCTCAGCTGTATCCAAGCTAGCAGGGCTATGCTTGAGGATTGTTCTTAGGGATTGCCCACAAAAATACATCTTTTTGATAGGTTCATTTTCTAATTGCTGGCTATTTTGGTATCTTTCCCAATAAGCTCAAAATTTGGGAAAGGATAACGATGATATTTTACAGGACATTCCCTAAGATTTTGACCCTTAGGAAAAGTACATAATCTTTCAGACCCTAATTTTCTTAACTGTAAAATGAGAATAATCATAGTGCCTATCTCAGAAACACACTGTGATCATAAGTAAGACAATATATATCATGTAAGTGAAAGGCATAGATTAAACACACAATAAACAGCAGTTATAATTATTGATATCATTATTTTATCATTTGATTAATCACCTATTAGATCTATTTGTTTTCCGATATTAAATAGATTTCTGTTAATACTAAAGGTACTTTGCAAATGAAACTTGTACCACATAATGAGCAAGGCACTCTCTGGGACACAAAAGCAGATAATAGTATCTAAATTACAGGGTTTACTTGAGAATAATACTTGAGAAAAAATATATTTGGTGACTAACAGAGTCTAACATACAATAGTGAACAATAAATTGTTACTATTATTACTATTTTTTATTTTTAAGATAGAGCCTCTAAATATTTTCATCCTTATCTCTCTCTTGTCAGTTATGTAAGCATATTTAATGTTTATCATAAGTGACATGAGTGTTTCTTAGATTTTGATAATTATTATCTTCATTTAAATTCTCAAAATAAATTTTAAATTTGTCTAGTATATTAGTAAATGTTTACTATAGAGATAGAATCAATATAAAATATATGTAATCATATAATGGATTTATTAAGTAGGCTTACAGAATCACAAAAAAAAAATGAGTCCCTGCAGAATCAGAGGCAGAGGAATCCAAAATGACCATCTGTGGGCTGGAAAGCCAAATCCAAGAGCAGTTAAAAATTGAAGGCCTGGAAGCTCACTGCAAAGTAACCACTGTAGGTCTGTGTTAAAAAGCCGAAGAGTCTAAGTAGGAAGGCTGAAGAGTCTGTGCTGGAAGCTGAAGGAACAGGAGAACAACATACAAAGGCAGTGGTAAATATCCAACTGTCTCCAAATTAAAAGGGAGATTTCCATCTTTCCCTTTTTATTCTGTCCAAGCTCTTAGGCTATTGGTTAGTACCACATACATC
Source organism: Chinchilla lanigera (assembly GCF_000276665.1). Classification (NCBI taxonomy): domain Eukaryota; kingdom Metazoa; phylum Chordata; class Mammalia; order Rodentia; family Chinchillidae; genus Chinchilla; species Chinchilla lanigera. The sequence goes on from NW_004955411.1 coordinate 29,790,472, forward strand.
TCAGCTTGTGGCCTATATGCCAGTCATCCCAGAGCATTACTAATCCACCAGGTAAGTCTAATGCAAGTCAAGTTAACATATAACAATTAAGGATAACATCTAGTATTTTAAAATTCATTTTATTTATACATTTTAGATCTACATAATGATAAAATTGATCATTGGGATATGTACCTATATATATCTTGATTCTTCTTTATTTCCCATTCCCCTCCCCACCCTGCAACCCTTCTTCCCTTGTTTATTTACAAAAGCTTTATTTCCATTTTATCATTCTGTTCTATTTTTTCTTTTCACTTACTTCTTTTACCCATCTCCCCCTGCCAAGTTACCCTTTATATTTGAAAATTTTCTGTCCATTTATCAATATCTATTGTATATTTTTTTCTTATTTACACTTTGAATTTCTCACACGAGAGAAACAGTGTGATATTTAAGTGTGTGTCTCATTTCTCTCACCAAAACTATGGTCTCAAGGTGGTTCCATTCACTTATAAATGAGTCAGGTTTTTTTTCCTTTATAGCATAGTAATAGTCCATTGGATAAAAATACCACATCTTGGGGAGTGACACTGAGTATTGGACAGCTTTGGGAGCCTCAGTGAGCCACGCCCCACCCACCCCACAGGAGCAACACTGAGCCCTAGACAGCTTTGGGAGCCTTGGTGAACCACAACCTGCCACCCCATCCTCCAACATTGCAGGAGTGATGCTGAGCTCTGGACAGCTGTGGAAGCTCCAATTCACCATGCTCTGCCCCCTGACAATAATGGGAGTGATGTCCTGACCCCAGGACAGGATCAGGAAACTTAGACTGGGTTTCAAATTCTGAGGCCCAGTGAACCTCAGAAGGCTCAGTGAGCTGCCTTCTGCCCCGCCTCACATATACACCATTGTAGAGGTGATGCTGAGCCATAGTGAACTTTGGGAACTTTGAAAATGACAAAATGAAGGAGCAAAATGCAATCTCAGACCTCCAGCCCATCCAAAACAAGTTAAAGAGACACTGACATAGCAGAACATGAAAGTCACAAACCTGAAATCTCTGAAATGATAGCAATGAAGAAAAGAAACAAATCCATCAGGCTACAGAAGATATTAGTTCAGAAATAATCTCTCAGGTAAAAAAAACAAAAAATGACAATCATAATGAAAGAATTGCTCAGCACATCTAAAGAAGACATAGATTAAAAAATACAGGAGCATAGAAAAATATTGGAAGCTTTGAATGAATAATGTAGGAAAGAATTAGAATGCATGAAGTAGATTCAAACAGATATTCAGGAAGTTAAAAATTCCATTGAAAGTTGGCAAAACTACTTGAACAAAACTGAACACAGACTTTCAGACCTTGAAGATGGCACTGCAGCTATCAATTCTGAAAGGAAAGATATCTTAAAAGTAACGAGGAACCAGGAAGTAACAATTCAACAGCTGCAAGATGATGCAAACAAAAACAATATAAGACTTATAGAAGTCAATGAAACAGAGTCAACATAAATAACATAAAACGACTATTTGCAGAAGTAATAGCAGAAAATTTCCCAAGCATGGGAAAATAATCTGACATATAAGTGCAGCATAGTGAACTCCAATTATCCATGACAAAAATAAATCTACACCCAGACATATAATAATCAAGATCCCAGAAATTCAGCAAAAGAACAAATATTAAAATCTGCTAGAGAAAAGAAACAGATTACCTATAAAGGAAAGCCCATTAGAATTATGGCATATTTCTAAACACAAACCATCAAGTCAAGAAGGACTTGGAATGAAGCGTTTCAGGTCCTGAAAGAAAATAACTTCTAACCCATATTGATACACCCTGCAAAACAATGTTTCAAAATTAATGGAGAAATAAGATACTTCCACAACAAAGAACAACTGAAGAAATTAATGACCACCAAACCAACCCTACAAAGAGCATTAAAAGATATTCTAGAAAGAGATAAAAATGACCACAACATCAAGAACAACAATAGAAAGAAGCACCAAGCAGAGCAAGGCAGTTAAACAGAGGGCAAAGGTGGGAAACAAACAGCAGGAAAATAACAGCATGAAGATAAGCCAATATATATCAGTTACAATCATCAATGTAAATAGCCTCAAATCAACAATCAAAAGAGGAAGACTGGCAGAGTGGATCAAGAAACAAAGTCCAACAATATGCTGTACACAAGAAACACATTTAACTCAAAAGGAAATTCATAGACTGAAAGTTAGAGGATGGTAAACAATACTCCATGTGACAGGAACCCAAACAAAGAAAGGGTGGCTATTTGGTTTGCAGACAATGTGAACTTAAAACCAAACCAAGAATGATCAAAAGAGATAAAGATAGTCACTACACACTTGTTAGGGGAAAACTGCAAGAGGAAAAGAAAATAATCATAAATATCTATGCACCAGAGCTCAGCATCACTCCTGCAATGTTGGAGGATGGGGTGGAAGGTTGTGGTTCACCAAGGCTCCCAAAGCTGTGTGTGGCTCAGTGTTGCTCCTACAATGGTGGGGTGGGGTGGGGCGTGGCTCACTGAGGTTCCCAAAGCTGTCCAGTACTCAGTGTCACTCCCCAAGATGTGGTATTTTTATCCAATGGACTATTACTATGCTACAAAGAAAGAAAATCAAAGTACATCATCTTTACCTCAAATTAATAAAAGCTATCTATGACAAACCAACAGCCAATATCATACCAAATGGACAAACACTGAAAGCTTTCGCTTTAAAATCAGTACCAAGACAACAATGTCCACTCTCACCACTCCTATTTAACATATTTCTGGAAACATAAGTCAGAGCAATTAGACAAAAGAGAGAAATAAATAAGGATTGGAAAGGAAGCAGTGAAATTGTCCTTTTTTGCAGATGACATGATACTATACATAGAAGACCCCAAAAACTGCATGAAAAGACTTGTAGATTTAGTGACCAAATTCCGTAGCATAGCTGGATACAAAGACAACGCTCAAATATCAACAGCATTTCTCTACACAAACAGCAAATCACTGACAAAAATAGTAGGGAACCACACCTTTCACAATAGTATCCAAACAAATTTAATAATTAGGAATCAATCTAATAAAAGAAGTAAAATATCTATAGAGTGAAAATTACATTACTCTGAGAACAGAGATCAAAGAGGATTTCAAAAACTGGAAAGATATTCCTTGCTCATGGATAGAAAGAATCAACATTGTGAAAATGGCCATACTCCCCAAACTGTTATACAGATTCAAAGCCATCCTGGTTAAAATACCATTAGTTTACCTCACAGATCTAAAGAAAAAATTCCTAAAATTCATCTGGAACCAGAAGAGGACTAGAATAGTAAAAGCAATCCAGGGTAACAAAGGCAAAGCAGGAGGCATCACAGTCCTTGACTTGAAATTATATTGACACTACAGTGATAAAATCAGCTTAGTACTGGCAAAAAAAAAAAAAAAAAAAAAAAAAAAAAAAAACAGACCTGAAGATCAATGGAACACATTAGAGGTTGCATACACAACTACAAACACACTCACCCACCTTATCCTTGACAAAGGGGCCAAATATGTTCACTGGAAGAAAGATAGCCTCTTTAATAAATGGTGCTGGAATAACTGGCTTTCCACATGCCAGAGGCTAAAATTAAGCCCATGTCTATCACCATGCACTAAATTAATGTTGAAATGGATGAAAACTAAATATGAAAACAGAAATACTAAATCTACTGGAGGAGAGACTAAGTCGAAATCTTGAAGACATAGGGGTAGGCAGAGAGTTCACGAGTGAAAGACAAACTGCACAGAAAATATTTCAAAGAATCAACAACTTGGATCTCATCTTATTGAAAAGTTTTTAACAGCAAAAGAAATCTCCAATAGGGTACAAAGAAAACCCACAAATAGGGAAAAAATTTTAGCTGACTGTCCCTCAGAAAAAGGACTTCAATCTAGAACATATAAAGAATTTTTAAAAATCAGGCCCCCAAAATTCAAAGACCCAATCCAAAAATGGATGTCTAAGACGAATACACACTTCTCAGATAAAAAATTTAAATGCCAAATAAATATATGAAAAAATGTTCAACATCATTGGGCATTTGAGAAAGGCAAATTTAAACAACACTGATATTGCACCTCACTGCAGGAAGAATGGCTATCATCAATAAGTGAACCAGTAACAAATACTGGAGTGGCTGTGGCAAGAAAAAGACCCCTCTCCAGTGCTAGTAGGAGTGTATGCTGGTGAAACCACTGTGGAAATCAGTGTGGAGATTCTTCAATGAAAGAGGATTAGAGATCCCATTTGACTCATCTTTTTCTCTTCTGGATATTTTCCCAGAAGAATTAAAATCATAGCACAGTGATATATGTGACCCCATGTTTATAGCAGCACAATTTGTCATAGTTAAATCTGGGAAACAACACAAATGCCCGTCAACTGAGAAATGGATAAAAAAGATGTGGTATTTTTATACAATGGAGTACTAGTCAGCTATTAAAAAGATATATTCAAGGCTTTTGTAGGTAAATGGATGCAACTAGAGACCATACTCTTAAATGAAATAAATCAGACCCACATGTGTAAACATTATATTATCCTTCTAGTGTAAGAACCTGAAAGAATAAATAAACCCAAAATTTACAATAGATATTGTAAAGGGAAAGAAATTTCTCAAAGGGAAAGAACAACTGGGATGAGGGAAAGAAGAAAAGAAAGAAAGAAGGAAGGGAAAAAATATATGTATATACACAGGATAGCTGGGATAATCATACTGCTGATTTCTGCTGATCTATTGAAAGTAACAGTTAATACTTAAATTTTTTCTTCCTTTATTTTTTGACCAATTTTGCATGCTTATCTCTGGTAATGTGAACAACTATTAATTTGAAGACAACAAGTTCATACATCACTGTGGTATGATATTTTTAATTCTTTCAGGAAGATACAAAGAAGGGGAATAGCTGGGTGAAATGGAACCTGCAGTCCTAATTAGTTGAGGAATCCCCACACTGATTTCCACAGTGGTTACACCAGTCTGTACTGCAATCAACAGTGAAGAAGAGTTCCTTTTTCTCCACAGCCTTGCCAGCATTGGTTATTGATTGATTCTCTGGTGACATCCATTCTTTCTGGGATGAAAAGAAATCTCAGTGTTGTTTTAATTTTCATCTCTTTAATGACTAATGATGTTAAACATTTTTTATGTATTCATTTGCTGTTTGTATTTCTTCATTTAGGAAGTGTTTATTCCTTTCAGATGACAAGTTTTGGATTGGATTTTTAAATTAGAGGTCTGACTGTCTTGAGTTTTTTATATTTTCTATATGTTAGCCCTTTGGCAAATTTATTTTCCTATTCTATGGGTTGTCTTGTCACTCTGTTGGTGGCTTATTTTGCTGTGCAAAAATCTCTTTAATAAGATGGGATCCCATTTGTTGATTCTTTGTATTATTTTCTGTGTGATCACGATTTTTTCATAAAGCTTTTGCCTACACCTATATATTCAAGAGTTCTACCTATTATATCTTCCAACAGGTTTAATCTTTGCATGTGAAAAGCACCATTTATTAAAGAGGCTCTCTTTCTTCCAGTGAATGTGTTTGTCCCCTTTGTCAAAGATAAACTGGCTGAGTATGTTTGGAGATGTCCTTATTTGTTCCATTGATCATCAGGTTTTCTTTTTGCCAGAACCATGCTATTTTTATCATAATGGCTTTATAGTACAATTTCAAGTCAGGGATTCTCCCTGCCTTGCCTCTGTTGCCCAGAATTGCTTTTGCTATTCTAGGTCTCTTCTGGCTCCAAATAAATTTCAAGATTGTTTTCTCTAATTCTATGAAGTATACTGTTGGTATTTTAATTAGTATTGCATTATCAAATATATATAGTAATTTTAGAAGTATGGCTGTTTTCACTGTATTGGTTTGTCATACCCAAGAACAAAGGATATCTTTCCATTTTCTGATATACACTTCAATCTTCTTTTTCAGAGTACTGCAGTTTTCAATGGAAAACTTACTTCCTTGGTTAGATTGATTCCAAAGTATTCTATCTTTTCCAATGCTATTGTTAAGGGTGTAATTTGCTTAATTTATCTCTCAGTGCACTTGTTATTTGTGTACAAGAATGCCATTGACTTTTGAGTGCTGACTTTGTATACAGTAGACTACAGAATTTGTTTAATAAATCTAGAATTCTCTTTGTGGAGTTTGGGGTCTTCTATATAGGGTACTGTTGCATCCACAAAAGATAATTTAAATTCTCCCTTTGTTATCCTTATTCCTTTTATTTCTTTCTCTTGCCTAATACCTCTGGCCAATATTTCCAGGACTATATTGAATGGAAGAAGAGATAGTGGACATCCTTATCTTGTTTCTGATTTTAGAGTGAAAGTTTTCAGTTTTTGACCATGTAGTATGAGGTTGGCTATTGGTTTGTCATAGATGGCTTTTATCAGAATGAGATAACGACCACATATACCAATTTTCTGTAGGGTTTCTATCATGAATGAGTGTTGGACTTTCTCAAATACTTTTTCTGCATCTATTGAGATTATCATGTGGGTTTTGTCCTTGATTCTGTTCATATGGTTTATTACATTTATTGATTTGTGTATTTTGAACTATCCCTGCATCCCTGGGATAAATCCTACTTGTTTATGATGTATAATCTTCTAGATGATTTACTATACTCTGTTTGCTGTGTCTTATTTAGGATTATTGAATCTATGTTCATTAAGGAGACTGGCCTATTGTTCTCTTTGTTAGTCAAATCTTTCCCTGGTTTTGCTATCAGGATAATGCTTACTTCCAGGAATGAGTTTGGGAGTATTACTTCCTTTTCTATTTCATTAAAGAGTTGTATGTGGAGTAGTGGCATTAAATCTTATCTAAATTTCTTGTAGAATTCCACAGTAAATCCAACAGGATCTGGGCTTTTCTTTGTTGGTAGGTTTTTAATTATATCTTCAATTTCAATTTCATTCATCTTCAATTACATCTTTCAATTTCACTGGATTGTTTAGACATTTTATATCTCCTTGATTCAGCTTTGGTAATTCATATGTATCTAGGAATCTGTCTATTTCTTCTGTGTTTTCCATCTTATTTGAATACAATTTCTTGATGTATTTGTGATCTTCTGGATTTCTGCAGAATCTGTTGTGATTTCACCCTTGTCATTCTTAATTGAATGGACTTGAGGGTTTCTTTTTCCTGTTTGGTAAGGTTGGCTAAGGGTTTGTAAACTTTATGTAACCATTCAAAGAACCAACTCTCCAATTCATTGCATCCTTGGATTATTTTATTAGTTTCCACTGGATTAATTTCTACTCTGATTTCTGTAATTTCCTCCCCTGTATGATTTTTTTGCTTGAATTGTTCTTTTTTCAAAAGCTTGAGGTTCAATATTAGGTTATTTTAGCTCACTCTGTTTTCCTGATGTGGGAATTGGCTGCTATAAATTTCCCTTATAGAACTGCTTTCATTGTGGCCCATAAGTTCCAGTATGTTGTGTTGGCTTTTTATCTTCTCATAGTCTATAAACAAAGTGGTGGACCTCAGAAGGGAGGGAAGTCACCCACCCCTTATGTGAGGGTAAAATATGCTGGCATGCTGCAACATTCTCTGTTTGAAGGAGGGTAAAAAAGGGGTCCATATACTCAAAGTCTATCCTATGTGGTTCGATTCTGCCACATTATCTGAGTTCCATCCATTTTTTGGGAACTTCCTGAAGATGGTAGCTCCGGCACTGCATGCAGGTAGAAGTCCCATAGGCAGCCTTGTGGAATCTTCACCTTCTTATAAACTCATATGGCTATGTTTTGTTGGTCTACAAATCTCTTATTTTCAGTTAATTTTGCCATCAGGTTGTATCCCTTCTTTTCTTCCCATTAGATGTTTTTAGTTAATTTTCTCTGGGTATATCCAATGTGGCTCCTTCTCTGTTCAGCCTGGTTGAATCACCCTCTCACATCCAGTTTAAATAACGTTTAGCACTGGCATTTCCCCCCACCCAAAAAAAAATGTAGAAAACTTCTTTCAAAGAAAAAAAGACAATAATAAATCATATATACCTTAGTTTTAGAGACTTTGGCAATGCAAGTCATACAAACCATATGCTATTACTACCAACACTGGACAACAATGAAGAAATCTCAGCTATGAAAAAAGCAAAGTCATTCAGAAATCCAAATCTTCTCTCTCATTTCATCAAAATAATTTTCAGAGGGCAAGAAAAGCATGCTCTCTCTGAAATGAATTGAACTAAATGACACATATATACAGCAGTGTTGTAGAAAGTTCACTAAATCTTCAAAACACAGAAGGGAAAATAAATAGCCTATCATGTCTATGAAAAAGATTTGAATTCAAGTTGAATCCTTTTACTAGGATTTGAAAGATATAAACTCCTGTTAGTCTTCAAAGGCACATGTTTAAGTGGAGATTATAAGCACCTAAGTTGATTTTCCCCTTAAAAGTACAAACACTGTAAGTACATTGGAAATATTTTCTGTTGTAAATGTAGGAATATTTCCAAGGCATCAATTAAAGTTTCCAATACTATGAATACTGTGAATGCTCTGAGTGCTTGCCTCCGTGAAGAGTTATTTTAAATATTGTGATGGTTGATCTAGATTGTCAAGTTGATTGAATTGACAGACATCTAGGAGATTAATGAAGTACACTTCTGAGTTTGTGTAGGGGGGTGCCGCTAGAGATGATTGGCATGTAGGCCAGAAAATTGAGGTGGAAAACACATCCTGGTTGTGAGTGACACTATCCAATAGGTTTATGGCCCAGATCAATTCAAAAGGGGGAGGAAATAATAAGCCCACTCTTGCCAACTCCAGTCTGGTTTAGCTGATGTGTCTTTTGCAGCTACCATCACCTGTGGAAATCAATTTTTAGCTGCTTCAGCCTATCAGTGTGGACACTTGCCAGTGACTCTCCAGGGAGCTTCAAGGCATTCAGCTGTAGAATGGCACTGTATCCTCAGTCTGAGGCTTCAAGTTTCTTAGACTAAGCAGCTCCTTGACCCTCTGGCTCTTCAGCATACATATCAAACCACTAAGGACTATGCAGCTTCTGATCCTGGAAACCAATTTATTAAAGCCCCTTTTAAATTTACATATATGCACATATGTTCTGTTGATCCTGTTTCTCCAGAGGACACTAACCAATATAATTATAGTCCTACTACAATCTTTAATAAACACCAACTCAATGATAGTACACATTTGAGGAATTCCCTCATTGTCCCTGGTAAATTTATAATAATTCCTTATATGAGGTTGTAAGTCATATACTTTTGTGCTTACTTTAGAAGAACGTCTTTGGAGGATCCCATTTCTGAGAAGACTGGAGTAGTATCAAGCCAGACAGTACCACAGGAGGTCCATTCTATTCTAATTAGTCAAACCTCTCCATAGAAACAAAACAAACAATATACATAGAAAGAGAGAGAGAGTAAAGCCAGAGATCTGTAAGAATTAGCTCATATGATTATGGAGATTGAGAAGTCCCAAGATCAGTAACCCAAAGGGATGAACACCAAGAGAGATGATTTAAGTTACAATCTGAGTCCAAAAGCATAAAAGACCAAAGTTCCAGCTTAAAAGCTGCAAAGACAGTGAATTCTCTCCTGCTTAGCCTTCTGTTCCATTCAGGTCTCAAATATATTAGATAAGGCCCACTCACACTTAGGAAGAAAAGCTGCTTTACTCAGTCTATTGATTCATATGTTAGTCAAAAACAAACACCCTCATAGGCACACCAAGAATATCTGGGTTGCCTTTGGCCTCATAGAATTATCTCATAAAATGAACTGTCACAGATAAGAAAGTCTTTTAATACTAGTTTAAAAATATGGCTTAAAATGCAGTACATCCACGGATAGATATTTTTAAAAATATTTTGAATACAAGAGTGGATAGCTATGCCATTACCATTATGTATTCGTTTTGTGCCCTTCACTCTTGTCCCCTCAAGGAAAAAAGTAGACCTTTCTTTATTGGTTGATGGAAACAACATTGACTAAGAGACCATCTCTGTATACCAGAGGAAAACTATTCAGAGGGAAGCCAGAGGTTTTTTGTTTCTCCCTCAAATTCACTGTGTTCATGAAGTTAGATAACAAAAATAATTTCTCCATTTAACTGAAAGATTAAACTACATCTAGATGGAATTTTTCTTCAATGTTATCAAATAATTATAATGTTCATTTGTATACAAGGAACTTAGACAACTCAAGAGTTGCTAAAAACAACTGAAAATAAACAAAAGATCTGAGTAGACATTTCTCAGAATAGACATACAAATACCAAAGAAGTATAAGAAAATGCTGAAAATCACTAATTATAAGAGAAATGCAAATTAAAACCCACAATGAGATACCAGGTTACACCTATTAGAATAGCCATCATCCAGGGGACTAAAGGGGACAAGTGCCGGCAAGGATAGGGAGAAAAGAGAACTTGGTACATAATTGGTAGATTGTACAATTATGGAAAAAAGTATGGAAGTATCTTAAAAGCTATTAATGGAACTGTAAATCTATGATTGAGCAATCCTACTTCTTAGACATAGAAACAAAGGAAAAGAAATCAATAGGTCAAAGAGTCTTCTGCACTAGCATGGTTACTATAAAACCGTTTACAATACTAAGATACAGAGCCAAATTGTGTTCACCAACAGATGAATAATTTTTAAAATGTGATTGATGTATAAATATGTGTGCAACTACATATGCACACATGCACACACATACACTGCATACAAAATAGAAACACTGTGCAGCTTTTAGAAAGAAAGATATCCTGTCATTTGCAACAGTTTCTCTAATCCTACCACTAAGAGTAGGAAATTTCTACTCTATTTTTCCTTTACTCTTTTTCTCAAAGCTGCTGTTTAACACATTCATTGAATTTGTTATTTCTATTAGTGTATTTTTCCATCCAAAATTTCTCATTTGGGGTCTCTATATGTCCGTCTTCTATTTCCATTTGTTGAAGATTTCTACTTGTTTTATTTATTAACTTTTAAACATAGTCACAATGGTTAATGGAAGCACTTTTATAATGGCTATTTTCAAATCCTTATTATATAATTCCAGCATTTATGCTATATCAATATTGGCATCTATTTGAAGTCATGTCTTGTTCACTTTGATTTATGGTGCTTGGCAATGCACAGTTTGTTATGATAGCCTTGACAGTATGAGTATTAGTTTATTGGACCTCATTAAGATTGAGAAGTGGTGGAGTCTGGATGTTCCACTACATTTACTGAGCCACCCCTTTAGTAGCAAAGGATATGCAAGACTTTCTTGAGTGGAGCAACCAAATGTTCTCTACTGAAACCCTGTCTTCTTACTGGCTATTTCTAAGCATAAGGTTGGGGCATGGATTAGAATGTCTCATTGAACATTTTGATAAAAAGTGTTTTGGTTGTACTTAGTGGAAGGATAAAAAGAAAATATACAACTATTCTGATCTTCTTAGAAATGGAGTACTCCAAAGATATTCTTTTAAATTAAATACAAGATTATATGACTTACACCCTAATATTAGGAATTATTATAAATTTTAAAATAAATACAAAATTATATGACTGACAACATAATATTAGGCATTATTACAAATTATTAAGTCAAGATATTGTGGTAGTGACATATACATTGTATATCAATGAAACAGATTAAAACCCAGAAACTGACTTATACACTGAGTTGACTTTTGACAAAGAAACCATAAGCATTCAATGAAGAAAGAAAAGTTTTCAAAAAATAATGATGGACCCCTTATATAAACAAATGAAAAATAAATGACCCATGCTTCATGCCTTGCACAAATGTAATCTGAAATAGATCACAGACTTAAATATGAATAAAGCTAAAACTAAAGAAAAAAAGAGAAAAAATTAAATATCATGTAGAAAACAAAGATTTAGACATAGAAATAGTGTTACCTTTTAGAGAAAAAAAATGATCTGAGCTTGACAAAAATTTACTGCTCTTGAAGTCATAATTAAGAAAATGAAAAGGCAAGATAGAAACTGAAAGATAACATTCACAAAACAAATAACTTATGTCCATGATATTTTAGGGATTCCACTAAATTGATAATAGAAATAAGCAATCTAATTAAAATGCGCAAAGAATAAAAACAGACACTTGTCAAAACAAGATAAATGAAAATAATATGTGAAAAGATGTTTAATGTCATTATGCATCAGGGAAATGCAATCTGTCACTACAGTGAGAGGCCATTTTTCATGCACTAGATGGACTAAATAGAGAAAACAAAAAACTGGCAATCACAAACGTGTGAGGATAAAGAACAATTGAGAATTTGTGCATTGTCAGTCAAAGTACGAAATGGTTCACTCATATTGGAAAATAATTTGGAATTGTGTAATGTTAAACATGTACCATGACCCAACTATTTCACTCTCAGTAATTTTAAGAAGTACATACCCACACATGTAAAAAGATATTTGTACAGTATTACTTATAACAGTAAAAAGCTAAATGAAAATTAACTTCCAACACATGTATTTCAGTTTGAATTTTATATTCCCCAAATTTGATATGTTTGAGTTTTGATCCTCAGTGCACAAGTGATCAGAATCCAGGTCTTTGGGTGGTGAGTGGATCATGGCGGCTCTATATTCATCAATGTATTAATCCATTTATAAATTCATAGCTACACAGATCTAAGGGAAGAAGTTTTATCATTGAAAAGAGTTCTCTATCTTTGCTGCTAGGCTGTCACACAATTAACAGTATAGCCCTATTGGATACTCCCTGCCATGACATTTTGATTTACTAAAGGCCTAAAACAATAGGGCCAAAAGACTATAGATCAAAATCTCTGAAAGCATAAGCCAAAATAAACCTTCATCCTTTTATAAGTGATTTATCTTTCGGATGCTCTACTTTTTATTCAGATTGCATAAATCCTTCACCTTTTAAAACTTGTTTGTTTCAGTTATTTTTGTCATAGCAATAGAAAGCTGATCAACACACCACATACACAAGGAGTGTTGACAAGGAGATTAAGGGAAAACGAGAGGCATAAAGACAAGCCATGTACAGGATCATAATAACTCTAATCAGTGTGAACATTATATGCCATAAAAATAGCTAAAACAAATAAAATCAACAAGTACAGAAAAAGTGATCGGGAAATAAGAGAGGAGGGGGTAGATGGCGAGAAAGGGAAAAGGATTAAAAAACAACCTGTACTATGTACATGTAACCATTCCCCCAGATGACTGCAAACTGCATGAATTGCAAACATGTGCCAATAACATAAAACAAAATTTTTTAAATTTAAAAAAATAAATAAAAATTAAATTAACTAAAAGAAATCAGAGACAAAATTTTATTATTTCCCTGTATGCAAATCTTACCACAATCAAATAATATGATAAAAAATATGACATTTTTCAAATGTCTATGATAAAAACAAACAGGAAGTATTTAAAATTTGGTAAAATATAAAAATACACAATTTGTGACTATTTAAAATAATCACAAATATAATTGACAAAATGAAAAATATTTAGAACAAACATAACAAATGGCTAATAGAATACTTACAGACATAATGTAAAAATAAGAAAAATCCTGAAACTTCAATAGATAAGTGGGTAAAGGTCTTAAGCAACTTGGAAAAGAGAAAATACATGTAAGCAAATATGGATAACTTGGTACTTTTTTTCAACTGTTCTTTTTTTTTGCTTTTCAAACACACAACACTGTTGTCAGCCTGCCTTGTGCTTACTGATGGCCATAGGACACAAGTTTCATAAGAAGAAAAACTTCTACTTTCCTCTTCTTCTTTTCCCTCCTTTTCTTCCTTCTTTCTCAGGAAACAATAAAAATTGAACTGGTGGCACAACTGTCACATTGGCACAATAAGGCAGCAGGAGTAAGTGAAAGCCAGGACATTTACAATGGCAACATAAAAATACAAAAAGCGTTTCTGAGATTGTATTTCAACAGTTGGATCAATCAAATTCTTGTTACATAAAAAAAATGTCATTTGAGAAAAAAGTGCTCATATTCATTTAAACTGCAATTACTTTTTTTTTTTTAATTTTTGGATCAAGGGTATTACTTATCAATTGCAATAGGGATACATTGTGTCAACTTGAGAACTGAGAGGCTTGGAATCTTAACTGAGTCAGCAGGGGGCCAGGATCCTCATTTGGAGAACACCCCGTGCCTGTGGAAGAGGAAGGCTCAGAGATGGTGCGGACGGACATCTGGTATACAGTGTGAAGGAGGAAAAGAGGCTTGCTTTGGTCCTTTTGCTCTTGTTGCTTTTACTGTCTTCTGCCGCCTTGAACTGATGCCCCTGTGCCATGCCACCCTGCCTTGGAGCCAGTCGATTGAGGACTGAAATCTCTACAAACTGAACTAAATAAACTTTTCCTCCCTTAATTTTGAGTGTACAGTATTTTGTCTCAGCAAGGAGAGAAAAGTAACTGACACAACAATATTAATCAAATTTGAGAAACATTAAATGTCAAAGAATAATAAAGCTATCAAACAAAAATATTTTATTCCTTTACAAAGTAAAAGTACAAATGTTTCTAAAAAATAAAACTATTGAATAGGATGGATTGCACTTATTTACTACCATTGGGAACATAAATTTATGACTCTTGTGGAGACCACTATAATTTTATAGAAAGAATATGGGTGCTTTTTATAAGCTAGGTTTTTTTGTGGATGTTATTTTATTAGGGATTTATAATCAGAAATAGTTAATGTTTTAACATGAAATTCCATTTCAGGTCTCTCACTAGTGTTTCTTGTTTGGCTATATCCCTGATGGTAAAGGATTCTAGGAAGGGTAATTCCCAGAGTACAAAGTAGGTGCTAAATTCAAAAAGTAATTCAGACGAAGAAGGAAGTGCTTGAGTGAAATTTAGATACAAATACAATTCATAGGGGCTGGGGATTTAGCTCAGCTGCAAAAGCGCCTGCCTGGCAAGCGCAAGGTCATGAGTTCGGTTTCCGGTACCAGAGAAAAACAAAAATCAAAAAGCAAAAAAAAAAAAAAAACACAATTCATAGACCAAAGGCAATGAATAGTGCCCTACTGTACTGAAGTGCACTTTAAAATCTAACATTTCATGGTTAAGATAAACCGAATATTTCCATCCCTTTATAATGCTATAAAAATGCTACCACAACAGAAACCTGTTTAACATTTCCTAACCTACTTTAGCTCAAACTTAATTGATCAGAATACACATTAGGAAACAGTAATGTATTACATAAATACTAAATTATTTTTCAAAGTCTTTAATGATATGGAAAAAGTTATAAAATATAGATGTGCCAGAAATTTTAAAGGCATAAGACAAAAATGTAAATAGAACTTCTATACTTCTCTTCCAGGCCCCAGATTATTTTTATAACCACTGGAATTTATTCACTTCTCCTTGGAAACAATGGCTTTTCTAAAACATAACCATTTATACTATACAATCCCAATCGCTACCATTACATAACAGTGCAGTGGCAGCTTCATAACCAATATCAAAGAGATATTGGTTTCCTTATGCACAGCTATATTTCTAATGCATAGAAAAATTCTTAGCTAATATTAAGTAAATTGCTGAATAAGTAGGTGAATTTTAAACAATGAATAGGTTGTTTTTATGATAATGTTTCTGTTACTTCATAGGAAAGACAACCAATGGAACAGTGCAATGTCCTTGGTGGAGGTGTTTCTGGGCAAAATTGCAATGGTAGTTAAGCATTAGCTAGACAAAAGCAGGAATGGCCATCTCTGAGAAAGAGGATGCAGCACAGGTAGAGATTTGAGATAACTGTGGGCTGCAGGGAACTCAACATAAAGGAAAGTCTGTGCAGTGGAGTCAAGAACTGTGAAGTCAAAAGAATAGTCAAGGGTTAGATAAAAATGTTAAAAGATCTTACGTGCCATCATTAGAAGTTGAAATCTTCTAATTTTTACAAACTAAAAGCTTTCCGTGGCTGTGGTGTCTAAACTGAGATGCATAACTGGCACAAAAAGGCCATAACTGCATTGAACCAACTGAAAAATAAATAGGGAGTGACCTAAGTTATTGACTGTATGAATAGAAAGGGCAATGTTTACTTGGGTATGGAATACAGAAAAAATAGCCAGCTTTCATCAGAAGTTGACTATAAAGTATTGATAAATGAAATATAGGAAAAAAAATAATATGGCCTAAAACTTTCTGTAGAGAGTGTTATTTGAAAATGGAATAATAACAAACACAGTTGAACATATTAAAGCAGGCTTCTATTCCTTGGATGCCTATTTCAGAAGCAACTACGAGGCATCCCAATGACTATGGATGATCATAGCCAACATACCAATGGAAATCTCATCCTTGGCCTATAGTGTGCCCAGCAGTCAAATGAAGCCTTTGTATATTAGTCTTATTTAAACCTTGCATCAAACATTCCTTATTGTATTCAAGTGATTAGATTTTTTCAAGTGATTAAATTGATGCTTACCATATTAAACATATAAGCAAGATATAATTACAGGTCTCCCCAGCTCTGTAACTTAGACATGCACATAACCTTTCCCACAAACCCTAAATTGCTCCATTCCACCCAGTTCTTGGAATAAAGTTAGTGACAATCTAGACAGCAAATGCTTCACAGTATTGAGATATCTCTAAGACATCCAGTAATGATTTTTAGTAGAGTGTTTGACATCCATGTCTGTGGTTCAAGAACACTGCAGGAATCCCAGAGGTAGACTTGGGTAGACTTGGAGTCATAAGCATGTGAGTAGCAGTTGAATTTATTGGTGTATATAAGATCAAGAGACAGCTATAGAGTGACAACAGAGGAGAGGGGAGCAGAAAGAGGAGAAATAAAGACCATTCGAGAACTTGCCTTGTTGCACTGTGTTGCACCCAGACCTGCACCTGGGTTGCTCAGGTGTGTAAGCCAATAATGTCTGCTTTTTTTTAATGGTTGCTATTTAAGCTGATTACTGGTTTCTGATACTTGGACCTGAAAGATCCCAACTGCTTTCATTGTATCAAATGATAAAAGCAGTGGAGAATAAACTATATGAATTTCCATCATATAAAAGGTTTGTCATAACAATTCTTTAGCCCTTCTTTAGTGATCTTCCAATTGGGAATTCCAGACTTTCCATTCGTTACCAGACCATTTTAGATTAGCTGTGCAGGAGCTACCTCAATATCATCCTCTGCACCTGCACAGATCATGTCCTATGTAGTCAGAGGACAGTGAAGATCAGACCATGAACAGTGTGGGGAAAGGGCCCATATTTTAAGCATTTTACTCATGTTACAGAGTTTATTGATGACAGTATCCAGAACATCAAACAATCACCGTATGCGTTTTTGAATAAACATGACATCAGAAAATTTTCCTTGCATACTGCACACGCACCTACTGTGGTAGAGCAACATGTAACACACAGCTGAACTGAATTAGTATGATTTTGGGTGTGGAAGGCCCACCTGAGAATTGTTTCCAACAGCATAAGAACAGAAGTAGAGGGGAAAAGGGTATGCTGTTGATTCTCCTGGAGAAGTTTATTACGCTGGCTTTCCTGATAAGAACTCAGCTGTTCTCATTGTCGGAGGAGCTCTGGCCCTCACTGTTGCTGAGAATGGCTATGGCTATTTTCTTGGGATCTCTGGTCCTTACTTTGAGTGTTGCTTCCTGGCTCCAGGGTAGATCCCTCAGACTGGTGGTACAGATCCTTCATCCTACTGGCACAGACTTTGTAGCATCCACCACTGACCTTTGGGCCTTCCCAGGGCAAATCCCTGCCACAAATTTACATGAGACACTGTTGTAGGTTCCAGGTCTCCAGCTGGACTCATGTAGGACATTGCCATGGGATCCAGGCCCTCAGCTGGATTCTTTGGATCTCTTGTATAGGGACAGATCTCCTGCACTCTTCTGCATTTGATTTTTTGGGTAAATATTACAAAATAATCCTATAAATTATGTGTAGTGTATTAAATCTTTTCCCGTGTAAGCCCTCACTATAACTTAAAATAAAACTATCAGACCTCAAAACAAGGTCTGGGTACTTTTTCAGGCAGACTTCTTAATGTTTACCCTAAAACTAAGAGCTGTCAGTATTTTCCTGAATTATACTTAGAATATTCATTGATCAAACCTGGAAATGAGTATTTATAAGTTATACTTCAGGTCTTAATGGCAAAGATGAAATTGTGATGTATGTTATTTAGAAAGGAAAGAAGTTTTTTACAAAAAGAACTTGTGTTAGTATCCATGATAGCCATTGTGGAGTTTCAGTTCTCTAACCTTGCTAGGCCCAGTAATCTCTTTTTGCTTTTTGCATTGCTGCCAACAAGGGTGCTAATGTCTTCTGTGATATATAGTTCACCAGGTGTACCTGAGTTAACTTTGTTAAATTCTCAGATTTGTTCTGTTCTCTCATTGTATTCATTATAATGAAGACCTACACTGTGTGCTAATTTTCAATTCCCTGTGTAGAGATTTTTACTGTTATGAGGTGAACCTAATTCCACAGTTGGCCATTAAACACCTGTGCTTAAATCATGGGTTTCTTGCCTCTTTACCTTGAAATAATTTCTGGGTTAACATTACATTCTGAACATCCTGAACTGTATGTGATATCTAACCTCATAATATCAACCTCTACTGACCAGACAGGCAGACTTTGGCATTAAGAATGAATGAAGCTGAGTGATAAGTAACAATGTCAATAGATTTTATCATTTTGACATGCAACTAAATGCATTCATGCTGACACACTCTTTGATCAGGAAGAAGACAAAAAAAATTCTAATTTTTCATCACAATGCCCTTTAGAAACATCAGCATAAGTGCATGCAAATACTGTTATCTTTTGAAACTAATAAAAATCAGCCACTGAGGAAATGTACTAACATTCATCAAAGGTAAAGCTGTTTGTAGTCCTTGGTACTCAACACAAGCACAGACATAAGGAAAAACTGGCCAAGGGGAACCCATACGCCATATAATCTTCATGAAAACTGGAAAAAAAAACTTCTTGTGCAATGTCACATTTTATAAAACACATCCTAGTAAGTACTCTCATGAGGAGAAAAGCCATAAACCAAAACTATCAACATGGCATGATTCTGCAAAGGACAGAGAATAGTAAGATATGTTGCATTAGATGTGGTAACATTTCTACTAACATGAAATTCTATCCTACATTACTGAATGAACAATATACCAAAAGAGAGCTAAATTTAGTAGGTTAAGAAAACAGAATTGACTTTGTACTTTTCACAAAAAATGTGAATTATTAAAAAGTCCATGAAGTTATGGACTGTGTACCTAAATTACAGATAATAAGAAAATCAAAGACAATATTTTTAAAATAAGTTTTACTTTCTGGGAACTTTACCTTGTACTAGTGCAGACTGGTTTTCAATCTTATTATTTGTTTTCTACATTGATTAGCACACAATAGACTAACCACATACCTGAAGATAGTAAATGTTACATGCAAATGTGATGATGATTGATTAAAAGACTTAGTTTTCAGATATCCACTCTGGTATGAAGTCCTACCTTATTCCACCTTCCCTGCTTCCAAAGTTTTACAACACAGTCCTTGTGCCTTTGCTTTGCCACATTCTAGAAATTTGTCTCGGATGAGACTGTTTCTTCTTCATTTTGCATTATCACAATGTCTTACACACAATAGGTGCAGACTCGGTACCCATAGGTAGAATAACATCATGATCTAAATGATCCAAACTCTCGTCCATTGGTGTCTAAATATCAATTTCTATTTTCCAAGATTATAATCCCAATGATTCTGGAAGATATTTCCATTGGGGGAAATGTGATGATAGAGGGAAAGAGAATATTAGAATAAGGATCTTCCATATGCATCATCCATTCTAGCCACATGTTTTTCCAGATAAACTGAGGGCCAAATCAAGTAAATACCAAGCCACTTTATGGAATCAGCAGAGCTGGGACCCAGTTCTTTGACTGCTATGTTTGTATATGAACCTTGATATATGGTATACCTTGTCTTCTCATTTTCTTGAAGACAGAGCCTAACAACGTCCCTGCCACTCTCTCGGCTAACACTGAATTATGTATCTAGGATTATTCTAGGCACTGAGGGTCATATATGATTATCACTGAAGACAAATTAACCACATATTGAACACATAAGTTAAGAGAAGAAATCAGAATGAGTAAAGCCCAATTTTGATGAAATTTACCAGAATTTGGCCACAGAAAAATCTAAATCCCTAAAAACACTCCATTTTCACTACTTAATAAATTGTATGGCTTTGACTTTGGTTTTCTTTTCTTTTTAAAAAAAAATTATGAATTCATATAGCAAAAAGTAAGAGGTGAAGTACTTTAATCTTTCTCAGTGCTGAGGAGGTCCTAAAGCATTTAAGTGTGCTATGATGAGGCAGAGAAAAGTAATGGTCAAGAAGACCAAATATGGTAATGTATGCATGTGCTTTGAGCAACATCTTACTTGAAGTAATCTCTTTAAATAATTTAACCATTTTTGTGAGAGACCAAGAGTGAACGAGATGCATACAGTCTTATGCTTCAAGAAGCCTACATATTTATATGTGTAACAAGTTGTAATTTGGAAGGAAATCAAATGTAGTATTACTACTTTCTTTATGTTTAAAACTAAAAGGAATAGAAATGAAATTTGAAAAAGCAAAACAGATGGCTTATGATATTTCAAAAGAAGAAAAGCAACATTATATGTGTTCTGTAAATGAGATGATTCTTAATTTTTAAAAAATGTAGGAAGAAAAAAAGAAGAAAAGACAATCTTATCTCCAATGCAAAGAATTCTTTCACCATATTTACAAACTATAGTAACATTCTTAGTATATGACATTCTTGCAATTCCATATAACTGAAATGGTACACACGCACATAAAAATACAGAAAAAATATATACCTGATTGTGGGCAGGCATATTTCTGCATCACGTTAAAATAATTAGATATTTTAGCATCTTCACTGGCAAAATATAATTTGGAGCTAAAGATTTATTTACCACAAAAGACTTTAATTATAAAATTTTTAATTATAGAAAGTACAGTAAAATGTTTGCAAGCATAATTCCTTCTGGAAACATGCTCGCAATCCAAAGCACTTCTATATCAAAGCAAATTTCCCCATAAGAAATAATGGAAACTCAGATGATTCATTCCAAAACCCAAAAATGTGAATTTAAAAATGATTACAATACTGTACTATACTACAAAATAATAAAGAAAATAAAAACATAAAGAAATAAAGCAGATTTACTTGCACTTACCTTTGAAAACCTTCATGGCTGGTGTGAGGGAGATGAGAGAGGAGGGTTAGTGTGTAGAATGACTTTCACTATCACTAGTGGAGTCACTGCTATCTATTGGCTCAATGGAATCTTTTTTCTTTTCATGCAACTTTAATGAGGAAACTATCCAATGACACCTGCTTGTGCCTCCTTTAGAAGATTTCCTAGAAATGTGACATTGCCTTCGTGTTAAACAGATTCATCACTTGAATTGCTACAGCCTTATTCAGTTGGTGCTTTCTACAAAATATTGCAGTTTTCCACATTTGACACATCTCCCTAACCTCGTCGGAATGAAGGATTCCTCCACTTTTTTCTCCTGCTCTACAGATGACATCTCCACTATAACCTCTTGCTGTTCCTCATGATGTAGATCCATCAGTGGTGGTCAGCTCCCAGCCATGTTCCTCCACCAACTCTTGAATGTTGTCCTCGTTCACCTCCAATCCAGTGATCTTTCCCAAGGACACAATTTCATGAAAAACTGGAGGCTCCTGTTCATGATGCATTGGTTACTTTTTCCTCTCTTTGCTGAGGCAAAATACCAGATTCCCAAGATTAAAGACGGAAAGTTTTTTTTAAGCTCACAGTTTCAGTCCATAATCAGCAGATTCCAAGGCAGAGTGAGGCACAGTGGCAATAGTCCGTGCTGGCAAAATACAGCAAAAGCAACAAGAGAAAAAAAGGAGGAGGTGAGAGCAAGCCTCTCTCCCTCCCTTATATTGCATGCAGGCAACCCACTCCAGGGCAAGTACAGTACTCACACCCACAATCCCAGCATTGGACCATGAATCAATCACAAACTCTAGAAGCCCACACCCATGACTGCATGAATCTTTGATGGAACATCTAGATGCAAACCATAACAATGAGCCAGGCCTTCTAAGTCATCCAAGAACGCAATCAGGTCAGTTTCCCCAGGCAGAATTGTGGGTTCTCTTAGTAACCCCATCACAGGCCTTCTCAATGATCCCGAGGCCATTTATGATGTGGAAATGATTTTCCCAAAACTCTTGGAGGGTATAGTTTTCTTCTTTAGTCAACTGAAAGCATTGTTGAAATAGTGCTTTGTTGTAAAGCTTTTTAGTTTGAAATGACCTGCTGATCCATGGGCTGGAGCATTGGAGTGGTGTTGGGAAAAAGAAAATGGACCTCACTGAATTCAAATCCCTCTATTAAGTTATCCTCAAAGCCTGGAGGATGACCAGGAGCATTATCCATAATGAGCAAGGCTCTGAAAGGCAGATTCTCTTCCCCTCAGGATCAAAGACCTCTTTGATCCACTCAAAAAACAAGATACAAGGGACCCAAGCCTTGCTTTTGGACCTCCATATAATGTTTAACTGGCTCTGCTGCACATTGTATTTCTTGAAGTCTCATTCATTCGTGGAATGATTGATATATGAGCAGGGGCTTAACTTTGAAATCCCCACTTGCATTAGCACAAAACAGGAGTGTGAGATGGTCTTTCATGGGCTGGTGACTGGGCATTCCATTCTCTTCTGTAATGTAGATTCTCTTCGGCAACTTTTATAGGAAAAAAAGCCCCATCTCATCACAGTTAAAAATTTGCTCCAGGGGCTGGGGATTTAGCTCAGCGGCACAGTGCCTGCCTGGCAAGCACAAGGTCATAAGTTTGATTCCCAGTACCAGAAAAAAAAAAAAAAAATTTGCTCCAGCAGGTAACACTCAGAAACCATGAGCTTCTAGAACTCATAGACTCTCTGTGCCTCACGCTATGGGTGCCACTTCTCCTGTTAAAGTTATTAAACCATCCCCAGCTTGCCTTTAAACCTCATTTGCTTTCTGTTGATGTACTTGGCAGTTTACTTATGAGGTCGACATACAAGGTCTTTGCGTTCTCACAAATAAAGTTCTCACCTGCTAGTTTGAATAAACCAGAAGCAACTTTTCAACATCTTCCAGAACAGGTGGCACTTGCTTTGGTATTCTCACGATTCATTTTGCTACATCTAGTCCTCTAATTTCTTCTTTCTTCTTTAATATGGTGCAAATGGTCAACATAGCCTTTATCTTGCAATTTTGGCCACTCATATATCTCATTCATACTTCTCAATGATTTCCTTCTTAACTTCCACTATAATCATCTCCTTCTTACCAACTTCCTTTTCAAATGCATAGGGACCATTGCATACACTCACACAGATGTTGACTACAATACAGCATTAATAAATTCTCTACACGTAAGGTATTTAATATAACTGGCAATAACACAGGAGAGGAAAGGGTCTATATCTGTAGGAAGTCAGACCTAGAATAAGGCAAATTGTTCCTAAACTTACTCTTGTATGGAAAAGCAAGGGACTGTACATAGGTACGTCGAAGTGACAAAACATACACTAGTGGCAGATGTGGGCACCTTCCCTTGTTCTGAAAAATCAATGATATCTGCAAAACACCATGGCCTGAGATACAGCATCTGAGCATGGGAGACAATCACCCACAATCCTGCACAGAGAGAGGTGGGGAGGGGTGGGGGAGGAGAAACCATTAGCAAAGTTGTGACCATGTGACATTCAGCACCACATACTACTCCTATTCTAGGACGTTGCTCACTTATCAACTTAAAATTTATTAGAAATGCTTGCTTGTCTTGCAAAACACTGGTAGAAGAAATTGCTCAGAATCCAAGATTGATATACATTTTTTCTGGTATAAATTTCTTATCATAATTCATATTTTCAAAGTTGCATGGTATGGACTAAGAAAGAAAAGAAATATTGGAAAAGTTATGCATTTTTGCAGGTATTTCATGTGATTGTCCTTCTTGTCCTTAATATCCTTTATGTGGCAATTTGAAATAAACAAAAGTGAACAAACAAAAATGTCCATATGTTTTAACTTCAATTTCCAAAGTCAGTTTCTGAAAGATGAGAATTCCTGGCGAACTTCTACATCAGATCATTCCACTTTCAAAGCAAACCACTTCTCTAGCTGATCTAAAACCTAGCAATTTTGCCACTTTCACTGTCAACAAATGCTTTTACAGAAAGGCTGTGAACATTCACTGGGCGTGTTTTTCCTCTAAGTTTATGAAGTTGTTTAAATGACAAAGTATTTCAATTTATGTGTGAGTGTTCTATAGGGTTTAGTTTGTATAAACCACAGATACCACTATTTAGTATTCTAAACTGCTAACTTCATTTTCCAGCACAAATGGACGCGTTTTTCTCCCACATTAATGCATTTTTAGAGTAGCAATATGGCAACTCCAGGTGGTGTGGTTATCCATAGATAATCACTCCACACACAATGCCTCTTCCCTGAGAGGTGATGATAGCCAAGCCCTGTCATGCCTTCTTGCTTACATACACGCTGATGGCAGTAATCAAAAATACTTGTAAAGCATGAGCCTCATACAGAATTTATGAGCTTTGTCCATTTGCTAATTATAAAAGCTACTAATACTGCTGGCAATGCTGTGTACACTTTTACACTGTCATCATAATTAAAAAGTTTTAGTATGTGGTTTTGTGTTGCGACACCATCGATCAAAGTCCATTTTCTGACACTGTGTTACAGAGGCAATGCGTTCCACATAGGTTATTTCTGAAATTGTATTGCTTACTGTAATAGAGTTCTGTCATGTTGCTCTATTGCGCCAACTTTACTCACCCTGCTGTGGCTGCCTGTGTGGTGCTCACTTTTACATACTCTCAAACGTGCCCAAAACTGGGGTGATGGAGCCCAAAGAGATTTTAAGAATTATATTTTATTGACCAATGTGCACAAATATAAATTTAAATCTCTAGCTGTAGTTTAAATCCTCAAACTCTTGCCTATTTAAATTATATTTCTAGGGGCTGGGGATTTAGCTCAGCGGCAAAGCGCCTGCCTGGCAAGTGCAAGGTCGTGAGTTCGGTTCCCGGTACCGGAGAAAAACCAAAAAAAAAAAAAAATAAATAAAAAATAAAATAAAATAAATTATATTTCTGACATAACTGGGCTTTAGAAGGTCAAAATAGCTTCCACTGGTTAATAACTTAATAATAATAATAATAAACCCATCTGGCTAATATTAACTGTTTTAAATTTTTTTAAAAGGACTGGAATGTCTATTTCATGTTGTTCGTTGCTCTGTAAAACATGCTTTGGGCAAGAGATAGTCCTCATGGAGAAAAAAGAATCTTCACTAAAAAAGAAAGCACAAAAAATTGAAAACTATTTCTTTCCTGCATTTCATTCCATGTTAGGGTACACCAGTGTTTCAAGGGCAGAACTGGGGTTGAAAATGAAAACTGACAAAATGATAAAATAACTTGGTTGGAATTTGACAGAAAAATTAGAGTATCTGTAAGTGATGCTAAAAAAAGAAACGTGTATGTTGCAAATGAAGTGTAACAGGGAGTGCTTTCTTTAACTGCAAAGAGGAAAAAAATCTCAACTATTGCCAAATTTAATATCTTCCCCAGAATTTAACTAATTTCATAAGATTTGACACATTTCATGAGTGCATTATGAAAATCAGTCACAATTACTGTCAAAAGCACAATGTTCTGCTCTAAAAAGCTTTGAATAGACCTATTTTGAAACATAGGAAGGAAACTGACCTAGTGCATGTTCATACTGAGGATATATTATTTTAAATAAATCTTGTATAATCATATTCTTCAGATTTGAGAACCTGGAGGATTGCACGTGTTAATTTGTTCATCTTTAATCAGGTGAAATATAAGTGGAAATTATAAAATTATCAGAAAAGAGACAAAGACAAAAGAAATAATTTTAATAGGTATATTTTCAATTTTAAAGATTGTTGAAATTATAATAATCACATTAATAAACAGTAATTGAATATTGTTCTTTTAAAGCCTTTAATTAAAATTTGACACAAGATATATTCAAATTGTCTATTATATAGGATAGATAGATGATAGATAGGTAGATAAATAGATAGAAGATAGATAGATAGATAGATAATTTCTCAAAGCTAAAAGGCCTGCAACTCAATAACAAGTGATGGAATTTGCAATAAAATTAGGAAGACAACAGGAAAGTTAAACATTTTCCTCTAAAATAATATCAGATATATCACAGAGCTTGTGTTATTTGCTAAAGTTTAATGAAAACTGTGTGATTTTATTACATATATTTCATCCTTTTATCCCAAATTTCCCATCTTTAAGTTTCTAAAAATATTTGCTAATGCCTTGAGGAATGTACTAAAGTTCATTCTCTAACCAGAATGTTTCATCTGCCAGAAATGTGGAAAAACACAACATTAAAAATTGTTATAACTGGAAATTAGAGTACTTTTTATTCATATTACTAGAATTGCCAGCTCACAGATGACTTTCAACTCCATTATCATTGCATCTAAAGAGTTCACAATTCCAGAGAGGAAGCCAAATCTTAAAAATATACATCCCAGAGAGTGCTTGACAGCACAACCTTTGTGAAATAATAGAAGAAAGAATTACAATCACTTTTTCAGAATGTCAAGGTTCAAAAAATAAATGTGACAGTGGGATAGATTGCTCCAAAGACTTAGAAGGTGACATTGAGTATCTCACATGCATATCAGCTCATCAGAGAGCAAAAGTTATTCCTATCTGGAAGCAGTAGCAATGACCTTTGCGCAATAAATTAATGGCATTAGTCCATTTCCAGTGGCCTCTATCACACCATAAATTTTTTATTTTCAGATTGATTAGGAATAACAAGATATACAAACACATACCACACACACACACACACACACACACACACACACACACGAACCCTGATTTCTTGTAGAATCATTTCTCAGAAGTGCCACTGCCATAAACAAACATGCCTCCTCTAGTACTGTCTTACATTTTTTTTACTTTAAAGAGAGAAGAACAAAAGCAAGTTTACAAATACAAACACATAAGGAAAACAACACAAAACAATAAAATTGATACAGAATTTCAAACAAGATGGTAGGAAATTAACAATGGTTGTTGTATTACATATTGTTATCTTCAAATCGATTACTCAGATAACCAGATATAGGCATGCAAGATCGACCAAACAATTAAACTTTAACTGTGCCTTTCAATAAACCAGTGGAAATCAGTGGTACAATTATCTTAGCTATCTTGTGTACATATACATACATAATTTTCCCTTCCTTCTTTCTTTCCTCTTTTCCCTCATCCCAGTTGTTCTTTCCTCTTAAGCAGTTTCTTTCCCTTTCACAATATCTATCGTACCTTTCAGATTTTATTTTAAGACAATATGTTTATGTTCACTTATAAGGTCTCCAAAGACTGGAATGCCTTCTATGTAAAGCTATTTCTAAAGTAACAACCTAGGATTGAAAATGTTAGATATTTAGAAAATGAATTTTGATGACAATAGTGATGATGACTCTTTTAAGAAAATCTAATTCACGTAGCTTGGTTTGGGTACTCAATCCCTCTACTCCCACAATACCCACTGAATCTCAGCCATGCTGTTCTGAAAGTCTTACTAGTATATACTTATGTATGTGTCTCTTTTTCTGGGTTCTAATCACCTTAAAGATACAAATTGTGTCTTCTCATAGATGTTTTAGTTTCTTTAATGATCCTTTGTATCCGAAATATAGCTTCTAATGCAGCTGTCTTGCAAAGTCAGGAACATGAAAGAAGCAACAGAAAGACAGAGACTTTGTTTCACCATCAAGGTAGTAACTGTGTGACTATTACCAGAAAGTCAGGACATAATTTAAAAACCACCCTTCAGATGTAAGTTCTATAGTCAGCCACCCACAGAGTTAGGAAGAAGCAGGAACACGATTCTTCTTCCTTCTGTTTTTCTTTATCTTGAACTTTGGTCCATCTTCTGAGTCCCCTACAATGATGTAATAGTGTGGTTGATGGTTACATCTGTCACTCAGATTCACTACAGCTTTCTCCAGAGAACACAGATAGGGACTTCTGATAAAGGCAGAAGAGACTTTTGTGTAAAATTTTGATGATATAGTCAGTTACAAGGTTAGTGGCCACATTGTCTCTTTTCATTAAGGATCCTGGAAGAGAAGACTATAGAGTGCACATGAGCCTTATTTAAAATAAAGTGCACAAATCGGTCCTACATATGACTAAAGAACTTCATACTAAACTTGATTAGCTTAAAAGTAAAAGTAATAATTTTTATTATTATAATTTTTCAAGTCCCTAATATAGCCCCAATGTCATATATCTTAAGTTCAAATAACTGTGTCAATAAATACCTTCAGATGTATTTATTTATTCTCACCTCACAATCCCACTTGAGGCAGAACAGTAGTGTTGTTTATGATTTGAAAATCTTGACACAGAAATCTGAAAGTAATCCTCCCAGTATGAGTGACCCTCATTGTTACACTGTCTAGCTGCAGACCATAAAATACGTGGAAGGACTAAATTCTAATTTCCTTAGGCTGGATTGGCTTTGGGGAATCCATAAATTCACTGAGTTTATACCAAGTCTTGTGTCTATTTGTAGTTGTCTCTACTGGCTAGAAATTCTCAGTTTTATCAGATTCAAAAAAAGAATTGTGTCTCCAAAACTTAAGCACCAAGAGAGATTGATACATGACCAAAAGGATTCTGTATCCATGCCAGCACTCAAATGTGTTCTAAGGGTTCCTTAGAAACAATAATAATAAGCAGACAACTGACTTACTATAATATTTCCTCAAGAGATTGCAAAAAGGACACCCCTACTTAAGTGATAGGAAAATCAGACCTGGAAAAGTTATGCCTTAAAAACTAGCACATATGAAGCCAAGCTTCGTGTGTATCAGGGTCCAGGAGCAAAACCAAACAGAAAGCCAGGCAACCAACCCAACCAAGGTAATACATTCAAGAGGTTAATCTAAGGCAGAATTCAAAGTAAGCTGTAGAATGGAAAACCTGAAACAAAATGGAAGTAGTCTGGGTTAGTGATTTACATCATTCTTAAATCTAAGTTAAGACTGGGTTCAGTCTGAATTCCTGTTAGTTTTGCAACCCAGAGGAAGTTTTGTACCTCCGTGGGTCTGATTCTCATTGTAGAGGAAATGTCAGGACCTACTTGCACAGATCTTTTGTGCCAAGTAAATGAGATAATACATGAACAGTACTTGGTGCTATATTTGGATTATAATAATTGCTCCAAAACATTAGCAATTCTTAATAATGGGTAAGAAGTAGAGACTAAGGTTTGTCAGTTGCCTGGACACCTAATTTCAGATGCTTTATAGGAGATATCTAAAAGCTGAGAGTAGAGAGTCTATCTAAGGAATTGGTTTCGTTTGAAATAAGTCTTGAGAATCAGAACCCACAGCTATTGTCTATTAGTTAACAGAAATCTGTTATACTGTCTTATTAATATAGTGACATGGTTAAAGTATACACCAGAGATTAATCTTGAAGTGGTATTCAAAATAGTTGGGACAAGAATGTCTTGTTAAATTCATTTCCCATGACTAGTTTTTAAAAAATGGGACCTGTGTTTATTTAAGGTTTCTGGACATTTGCTCACAAGCATTCACTCCCCAGAGACTATCCTGTTATAGTTTATTTCACTGGGTCTCTTCCACTGGGTATATGCTGAGGATTTTTTTTTCTTCTAAGTATTTCCAGGCTCAAAATTAAACAGAAGATAGAATCTTCAATATGCTGCAATGATTTCAGATGGCTAAATTGTTGAATCACACAAAAATGAGAGAACAATTGTAGATCTTAGAAACTGTCACAGGCACATCCACTTCACTTAACTGCGCCACATTTATAGCAAGCTTATTGTTATCAACGGTTGAAACAAAACACATGTAAAACACCATTGGTCTCCAGAGATGACAAGTACATCCTACAAATGAAACCCAGCCTGTGACCCTTCTCTTTCCCTCCCTGTATGTCTAGAGGCTTGCTTCATGCCAGGAATCCTGCAAGCCAGTCTCACAATTGCTACAAATAATTGCCGTTTTCTATGTCTGTTCAGGCATGATACTCGGAAAGAAAGAACAAAGCACAGCAACTTCAATTAACAAAAAGAACTACAATATTATTCAGTTCTATATAGATTCATTTTTACCCCAAGGAAATTACAACACATCACAAACTTGAATATTGTTCCTATAACATCTGTCATCAAAAACAAAATCATACACTTAGATCCATATAAATCACAGCAAACCTGCCTTCCCGCAGCAAGAGTCAAACATCCACCCTATGCCATGGCCTTCAAAACACTGAAATAATTGATGGATAGTCTTCTTCGCGTATCTCATCACCAAGGTTTCACTTCAGAACAATACCACATGATGAGTCTGCTTTTTTTGATGCTAACATGTGAATACTGTTTTCATAATTTAGGATGCAACATGCTGTTCTAAATCGACATGTTTGTAGGGGATTCCATCGTGTCAAACAGAGGAGAAGGGAAAATCTGACAGCAGGCATTTGTTGGATATGGCCAGATCTCTGCTGGATCTTGTTTTCGCTGCACAGTCCCTGAAGCATACAAGGCTCATCCCACTTTTATAAAACCATGCATGCATGAAACTGAAGGTAGAATTTCTAGGAGGAATTGATGAGTTGTTAAAAATGTGTATAATTTCCCTATATAAAGAGGAATGGAAGACACACTAAGAAAAATATTGTTCCTGAGCAATGTGTTTAAAAATTCAAGAGCCCCTGTTTGGAGGGAGAATCTCACAAAGCTCATCAATTCTGTTTAAAGGTAGACACCTTCCATAAAAATAATTGCACAGGAGAATTAAGTACTAGCATTTTGGAGATATTCTGCCTTTTCTATGTGTGTATATTTAATACAGAAAAATTACTAAAGCAAAATGGAAATGGGTAGATTTACGTGGCAGATTAGTAAACACATGCTTTTTCAAGTACAGCCATTCCAACTATTTTAAATAGAAATTCTGTCTTTAAAGAAAAATCCTTGCTTATTTTTAAATACTCCTAAATTTGATGGTTGGATAACTAAACTTTCTAGATTTTTGAAGTCACATTTCTTAAAAAGTCATCCTTGGGCCCTGAAAAAATATTGACATGTTCATAACTGAAAACAGTATAGAAAAATTTCAAAAAAGGAAGCAAGATCAATTTACCATGGTTGATGATACTTTTCAAAGATTTCAGAAAACAGTTCACATTAAATTCTGATTTGAGATATTTCAATGATTGAATTACTTGTCAGACCATACAACTGCATGGTCTGCAGTTTTCTGGTATGGGTTGTGAGCTTAAAGGATAAGTGGTGCAGAGCAAATGCAGTAGAGTGTGACTGCCTAGGCTCAGATCTCACTCTCACCTCATATGGTGTGACTTTGAGCATGTCACTTGTTAACCTAAGTCTTGATCACTTCCTTTGGAAATGCAGTTAGTAACAGTATCTATGTCATAGAGTTGTGGTCAGAATTAAATGGGTTTAACATATGAAAAACCTGGGTCCATGAGGGGCATACATAATTTTTACTCTTCAGTACTCAAAGGCTCTAATCACCATCTCTGTTCTCTCCTTTACCCATCTTTTCCACTGTTGCACATTCATTCTTACTCTTTTTGGTCAGATCTTACTTTATCATTAACCAGTTCTCCATTTACAGAGAGATACTATTGATAATGGCTTTCATTGGAGCAAAAATAAAAAGCAGAGAGAGCTTTTTATTCTAAAATATCCTCTATAAATGTTTTATAATGATGTACTTTAATTTGAACAGGTAAGTATGGTGAAAACACTTTTTACAAAACTCATGCTGAATCATATTGGTACACCACTTTGGAGTAGGCCATTGGAGATGGAGAGAATAACAGGGCTTATTCTTAAAAAGTTCACCATGTAAGGCAAAAGAACACAGCAAACCACTTTCTCATAGATTCATGTATGTCTATGAATTACTTTGCCAGACCATATACCTACAGCAGACTAATGTAGGGTCAGGGAGAAAGAACAAAATATCAGAATGGTTACTTTCAAATCAGGATTAATTTAGGGCTCAAAAAAGTAGAGGGGAACTTTGCAGAGAAGTGGAGAAGTTTGAGTTTCTGGCATGGCTGAATGATGGGGATCTGCAGTATTAAAAGTTAAAACTATGTTAAAGAGAAAACTCCATAATAAGAAAAATATGGTAAGCAAAGGAGAGAAAGGATACCTGAGACATCAAGGATCTAGGATAAAAGACTGGAATTTTAAAATGAATTTATGTTTTCCCCAGGATCCATGGGAAAGATGAACATGGGCCACGAGTCTGGATACAGTAATAGTGAAAGGATATTTCAGCGCAAGGTGATATACACAGTTTTAGACGATGGTATACATCTCTGTAAAGAATGAGCTGATGAAAACACCTACAAGAATAGGGCAGGTAGTTGGGAGGAACGGCAGTTTGAGGGTTGAAGATAAAATTAAGGCCATGGAGGGTAATAATGGAGGGAGCTTCCTTGATACATAAGAGCCATCACCAGTCACTTGTACAGCCTAATATTAGTTGGAGACTATTTTTTTAACTTGTGCATGTGATGAAGTTGTGTTTTGACTGGTAGTATCCTATATACAGGATATTTGGACTGGAAGGAAAGAATATCTGGCATTCTCCTGTCTTGATATTTTTCTATGTTCCTAACAGGAGGTTAAAGGGCCAGTGAGGTAAGATACAAGCATGGGTTAAGGGATAAGTAATGTGAGAGTAAAAATTAAATGGGTTGGTGTGAAATAGAACTACTCTTTTGCTTGTGCTTTGTTCCCTCCAAGACTCAGGTTGAAATTAGGTCTGAAATGTAACACTTGCAAAATGGTGGGACTTTTAGAAGGTAATCAGGTTGTTAAGAGGGATTATTACAATTCTCATGGAACTAGGTTGGTTAATTCTTCCAAGAGCTGCTTATGGTAAATGTGAGTTCAGCTTCCTTAGCTCTCTTTCTCTCTTCTGGGTGTTCCTCTTTGCTCTTCCACTGTCTACTATGAATTGCAGCCACACGAGGTCATTTGTGCCCTCTTCTTGAACTTCCCAGATTCATGAGGCTGAATGAACTCCTAATAGCTAAATCCCTGAAGCAGCCTATGTGTCCATCAACAGATGAATGGATAACAAAATGTGGTATTTATAAACAATGGAGTACTACTCTGCTACAAAGAATGAGGGCCTCATTTGTGCCCTCTTCTCAGACTTCCCAGATTCCAGAAGCGTGATGAAATGTGACAATAGAAGGTTCAGAAAGAAGAGAGATAAATTTAGCTTCCTTAACAAGTTGTTAGAACCAACTTTATAAATACTGCCCTCCATAGTAAATAGTCTTCAGCAAGTTAATCTCTTATAAATGAAAATATTTCACAACTGTGTAAATTAAATGCCTTAATTAATGTTCAGGGCATGGGATAGGTTGAATCTATTCACAGTCTTTGCTTTAAGTGGAAAAAAACCAAGCTAGCTTGAAATTTTAAAAGGGAGAGAAGTTCATTCTCTTGCTTCAAGGAAGGCAAGTATCAGTGGCTCTCTAAGGATTTATGTGGCAGGGATTCATGGAAATGATGCCATCAAGTAAATTGGCTTTCTTTACCTTTCATCCTCCCTGCCTTCCTCCAGGTTGAATTCCTGTGTCAGGGGGATTCTGATTGTCTCAACTTGAGGCAGTCACCCACTGCTGTAGAATATGGTAGAATGCATAGAATATGTCTATTCTACTGCTGTAGAATATGTAGAATATGTCAAGGAAATGGAATTATCGATTGAAAAATCTACCACAGAAAATGTTAAGAGAATTAAACCCTAAGATTTGCTACATACCATCCAAATAGTCCTTTTAGGAGAGTTGATCCTAAACTGGAATGTTAATTTTTCACTCCATCCTTCAACCACTGAACAATATTATTTCTGTGATTCAACTTCTGGAATCTAAAGTTTCAGTATGGCTTTACTTAAATCAATACCTCTTTGATATATAAGAAATGTATCAAAGGGGCTGTGGATTTATCTCAGCGGCAAAGCACCTGCCTGGCAAGTGCAAGGTGGTGAGTTTGATTCCTGGTACTGGAAGAAAAAAAAAAAGAAATGTATCAAAATACAATTTATATGCTTGGGAATTTTTGTTAGAAAC
The DNA here is from genome assembly GCF_000276665.1 of Chinchilla lanigera. NCBI lineage: Eukaryota > Metazoa > Chordata > Mammalia > Rodentia > Chinchillidae > Chinchilla > Chinchilla lanigera. The sequence goes on from NW_004955411.1 coordinate 29,824,870, forward strand.
CACAGACACCAAGAAGCCAAAATTTAAGAAATTCTCTTGTATAATATATTAAAGTAGGGGTTCTGGAAAGTATATTTCCAAATGATATTCCAGAGTAATATAATCTTCTTTGAAAGAAGTCAAATTCTCTTAATGTTAACTAAATGAACAGCAACTTCTAGATGAATACGAAAGAATATGGTAGGAGGAGTCAATGCTTCACCAGTAGCGTGATGAAATTCATCACCTGATCATTGTTACAATCAACACATACACAAGTATCTACTCTGTTCCTGCAGGCAGGTGGAGATGATTACCAAATACCCTGCAAATGTCAGAGTCGACCACTGAAGCTGTTCCTACAATAGAAAGATTTCCATAAATCCATTTTTACTCCAAAATGATGACTTGTCAGTAATTAAAAGTAAGAACTTCAAAATATGAAATTGCACCTCCACTTTAGTTAAACCCATAGCATCAATTTGTAATCAGCAATTTGCATCTGTAATAAAGTAAGGAAAGATCTCTGCACCATTTATTTCTACGTGTATGCATACACCTGATGCTTATTGACTTATTGCCTATTTCTTGTAAAGCGCTTTTTTTTTAATAAAAAAGCACTCTAAGCCCACAGCACAAGTCAGTTGGAGACCTGTTCAGAAAAGTGAAATAGTTTTAAAATGTACAATGCCCAGAAGCAGGGTTAAATAAAATTGGGCTATGTACTAAGAGATGTTAGTGTTATGACCCGAGGATCTGTAACTCCAGAGAAGTGCCCAGCTCCAGCTTCTAACAGGCTAAAGGTAACATTAGCATTGATTGGAGCAGTGGCTGCCAGCTTCCTGCCCTACCTAATGGCTACAAATTGAGTACTAGGTGGTAACACCAACAACAAATTAAAAAATGAAGAAGAAATGCAGAAATGAGGCAGAATGTTGATCTAATTTTTTAAACATCTAGAAAACACAGCAAGGCTTCATTCCCTTGCTTATACATAAAGCGTGAATAAGTTTTAGAATCTGCACATCTGTTCTAAAAAAAAAAAAAAAAAAAAAAAAAAAAAAACTAATGTAAGAATAGTATTTCTAGTATTTCTAGCCAGGAATGGTGGCCCATGCCTGTAATATTATCACTCAGGAGGCTGAGACAAGAGGATTTTCACATGTTTGAGGCTACCCTGGGCTACATAGTGAATTCAAGGCCAGCCTGAACTACACAGTAAGACCCTGTCTCAAAAACACACCAAATGTTTTTTTAAAAAGAACACTATTCTTATGTGATTTCTGTGCTCAATTTATTATTGTTGTAAGATATCAGCAGAATAATTATCTTAAAGTAACTTGGGTATTTTACTCTGTCTGATACACTAAGAAACTTGGAGCTTTCTTGGACCAGTAAGCCTTGGTGAGCTGTCTGGGAGACTGGATCCTCTGGCCCCATCCCCTGTCACCATTGCAGGGAGGTTTCTTGGACCAGGAAGCCTCAGTGAGTTGTCTGGGACCTGGGGTCCACTGGCTCCACCCCTGCCACCACTTCGGGAAGCCTCAGTGAGCTGTCTTGGAGCCCGGGACCCTTGTCTCTGCCTCCCTCTGCCATGTTAGGATTAAATTGGAAAATACGTGAGTGAGAAAAAAATTTAAATTCTCATAAATTTCTATTAAGGACAAATTTGTGTTGGCTATTTAAACTGTTCACAGATTGAACAAATATGTCTCTCAATATACAAAAATAATACCCTTTATGCACTGACTTTTTTCTCTTCTCTCTTTTTTCCCCACCATCCTTTAAATGAAAACATGTTATACTAAAGTATTAATTAGTTTTCCTCTGCTTTCTTCCCTCTTATATTTTGAGGTGGCACAAAGTTTTTCCTCTGGAATATTTTTCTCTGGATTAGTGAGGAGTGTATATATCAAAAAGGTAAGTTTTGTGGGGTTTTTTTGTCTTTTTGAGACAGAGTCTCACCACACAGTTCAGGCTGCCTTGAACTCACTTTGTAGCCCAGGCTGGTCTCAAACTTGCAACCATCTGCCTGCCTCAGCCTCCCAAGTGTGCTGGGATTACAGGTGTGTGCCACCACACCCGGCATAAAGGTAGATTTTTTTAAACACCATAAATTAAGGAAATAAATAGAGATGCTTGTAAAATGCTTAACAAAGACCCAGAGGAACTGAGGTCACATGTCCTGGTCATGATTTACTATGTGTGTGGCCTTCACAAGTCCACTTTCCACCATTCTTAAGTTCTCTCTTTTATATTAATATGGTCATAATACTTTCACAAATGCTGCCTGTTTCAGGGGTTAAAACTTTCAAAAATATATCTATAGATATTATGTAAAATTTGAGTGCTGTAAAAATCTCAACCATAACTGAATTTTGAATGTTATAAAAAAGCCAAGAATGCACTATGAATAAGGTTTATCTTAGTTGCTTTTCTCATTGCTGAGGCAAAATACCCAACATGCAAAGTCAAAGGGGGAAAGGTTTATTTAGTTCACAGTTTACAGAGGTTTCAGGCCATAATAAACTGGCTCCAAGGCAGGGTGGCATAGCAGAGGGGCAGCAGTTCATGGCACTATGAGACAGAAAAAGCAACAAGTGGGAGATGGAAACAAGCCTCTTTATGTCCCTTTTACCTTATGTAGACTGCTTGGAATAGAGCGGTGCCAATCTAGTCAGTGGACTGATCCAGCAGTTACCACCCTTAATCCCAGCACCCTTAATCCCAGCACTGAACCATGAATCAATCACAAATTCTAGATTCACCTACCTCCAAAGAGGAAAAAAATCTAAAAGTACATAAGGCTTTGGGGGACCATCTAGGTACAAACCATAACAAGGCTAGACCAAAATTAGAACAAGCCAGACATAAAAATGGTAAGCTTTAACACTTATTATCATCAAATGTGCTGGATGACAGAGCATACACAAGATGCTGTGATGCAGACATTTCATTGAGTCATGTGTCAGAAATCCTTCTCAGTGCTAAATAAGCAAGAGATATGCGAGAGCTCAACAGGTAACCGGGCAATGACTGTGCACTTCAGTGATGCTACTACAGATGCCTGCACAGGCACAATGAGAACAGGATGAGCACCATCGTATCCCATCCTGGGGAGAAAGCAGAAGGTCGGGGGGCTTCTGGGAAAAGGTAGTACCTCACTTGCAACAGGGAGCCATAAACAGGGCAGCCAAGCAAAAGCCAAGAGAGAATGAGACGTCAGAACACAATCAGACATCTGCAAGTTTCAATATCATGAGAAAGAAGAGAGGATGGGAAGAGAAAGGAGGTGGTTCAAGGCAACTTCGCAGGAGTCATGTCCTAAGGGGCATTTGCAGCACATTAAGACATCAAGATTTTACTCTTGGAAGCAATAGGAAGTTGTTAAGCATAATAGGGTTTGTGTTTTTAAAAGGAGAGGCAACACTGTGGAGCACCAAAAAGTTATTCTAGAAATTTATTGCAATGACAAAAGCAAGTAATGTGAGATACTGATGCAGGGTATGTGGTTCATGAGAGAAAAAGAAGAGAAGAAACTATATCAAGTTACATATTGAAGGAGTGTCCACAGTTGGCAAAGAACTGACTTGGGGAAAATGCAATAGAAAGATGCAAGTGCTTTCCAGAGAGCTGTTTTACTGACTTATGGCTGGGGCACCCTACATGGACCATGAGAGGACATGACTGCTCTATGAACAATCCATCCATGGACAGGATAAAGAACAGGGTTGTTAGATAAAATGATGGTGGGCCTGAGGACTTGCAGGAGGAAAGCAGGACACAATGGAATTCAGTTTGGGATATCTTTAGCTCATAGTAGATACTTAAACAAAAATGCTAGATCTGGAGCTCAAGATGAAAGTAGGAGTTAAAGCTACAGAATCAGAAGTCGTCATGATAAGGTGGAAAAAGTGATGGATCAGCTATGTCAGCACAGCAAAAACAAAGGGGGAAAATCTAGAACATTGGATACTGTAAATCATAAAATTAAAGAAAAAAGATGAGTAATGCTAGCAAGATGAAGTCTGAGACAATCTAAAGATAATATACTTATTGTGTGTTAGATTCTCACTAGCTTCATGAAAAAAATGATATTGAGTCTTTAAGTAAATTATAGACTTCAGTAAAACTATACTATCAGCAGCCCTAAGAATAGCTCAGAGCCCAGAATGATGTATAAAAAGAATACAAGAATGAAGGTTACAGGACCTATAATTCAGAATTATCTCTGCTATAGCTATTTAATTTTAAACTAATTCCAGAATTTCCTAAGTTTTAAGTTCTTACTCTTCAAAATAAGGAAATTTGAGTGCACAATCTAAATACCTTTCCAACTGCAACTATCATGATTCTACTTTGTTTGGTCTAATTTCTCAGTAAAATGCCATCCCTTCCTCATCAATAATATAGTCATTAAATGGTCTACTCACTAACTAAATAATTATTTTTTAATGGAACCAGTTATTTTCTAGGTGCATCCCAAAGTGCATGGGTCAGAGAAATGAACCGAACAGCCAAAGTTCTTTACATCAAGAACTAGTACAGGGAGCTCTGTGGAGGCTGGACTCTCGGGTCCCTCTGTATGTATATACCAACCCCTCTCCCCATCATCTCTCCCAAAACACCAGGGAATGCTGCAGCCCAGGGACATTCTCACCAGTGCTTACCAAGGGCAAGGAGCCCCAACTTACACTTGGCACATTCCTGATCCTGGATTCTGTGGTGTTCCACCTGAGAGTGCATCACAGCCAATCGCCATAGTCCCACACCAGGCATTGTTGTCTCCTGCAAACCACCCTCATATGGTACATCAATTCATTCACAGATTCCAGTATATCCCTAACTCCATGGTTCCTTGCCAGCAACGAACTTGCCTTCAGATTCCACCATTCTGCCTGACAGAGGGGGTAGGGCCCTAAGGCAGGACCAGAGACAGTATCAGGTTCGACCTGTGAGCTAGCAGAGAGAACTGCTGAGACGGTTTGTTTAGATTTGGAAGTACAAAGGAAAGAGGTAATTCTGCTATAACTCCATGCAATCAGACCACACCCAAGGCAAGAAGGGAATTGTGGGCATCCCATTTGGGAGGCCTCCTGTCTCTCAGGAGCTATTCCATTCCCCATTCCTTTTCTCCAATAAATTTTCCTACCTTTAACCTCAAAAAAAGGAAGGGAATTGTCTGAACATTCAGGCTTTTTAGCAAAGTGGTCATGTGTGAATTGATATACATTCTCTTATTGGAGTATTTAAACTGAGATAGATAGATGATAGATAGATAGGGAGAGAGAGAAAGAGAGAGAGAGAGAGAACAGATAGATATTGTGTGTTTTTGCTTTGATTTACTTAGTGTTTATTTTCTGTCCTTCTCCCTACATAGTTGCTTCAACTCAAGCTCTTGTAGCAATATTACCCTCTTATTTTTGGTTTTTTCTGCTTTTTAAATTCTTTCTCTCAATGTTTTTAGTTCACCATATTTTTCTCTATCACTCCTACCCTCTCCTGTATTAATCTTCCATCCTCTCTGTACTATCCCTTCTACTTTTCTTCAGCTTATCTACCCCATCTTCTGTTGACTCTTTTCTACTTTACAGTTCCACAAATATATTAACAGGTTCCAACAATCTCACAGCTTTCCTCAATCCCAAAGTGCACATCCCTTCTGCTATATCTTATCTTTGCCCCCACAAATATCTTCTTAATACTCTCATTACTAGCTCTTCAATCCAACTAAAAGTCCTCCAATAGAACCCGACCTCATATCTAATATTCACCTATTATAATTCCCTCTACTTACCTCCCTGCTGCAGACTTCCACTCCTCTTTCAGTCATACCTCCATCTCTCCTGTCCAGTTCTCCTCCACATCATACAGCAACTGCAAATAGCCACTGAACATAGACTGCAAAGAGGATTGACAAGCAGTGAAAGTGTAACTGCAATGTCTATCATATATAAGCAATGTACAATCAAATCTGTTGATGCTACTACAACCAGAAGTGATTCTTTCCTCAAAGTGCAAGGACAGTGTCCAAATCACTTAAATTAAATAGCTAAAGGGGTAAATACTATCTCTGGGCAAATAAATCTGAAAACACTTCACAAGCAGTATCTTACTGAAAAAGATCTTCCTATCAATTATAAGCTACCTGCATCTTACTTGACCTCAACATTCAGCCCTAAAAAAAGAGAAAAAGCACTCAAGATAGCAGATGAACATACACATAGGAACAGGGGACAAACAAGGCAACAGAAGATTCCCAAGATCTCCCAACTCTCCCAAAGCAAATCTAGAGGGGCACAAATGGAGTGGGAAGAAACATCAAGTAACAGAGGTCTAAAGATTGATTAAAGAAGAATTAATGAAACATGGTGAGTTCATGGAAAATAACAACTCTGGATGAAATGAATATATCAAAAAAAAACAGAGAAAAGAAAAACAAAGGAGGCATTAACAAAGAAAAAGCACATAGTTAGGAGTTAATTTACACTGCTCAGTAATATTTCTCAATATCAATGGCCTCAAATTCCCAATTAAAAGACACATGATCTGAAGTTTATGGAATTACGCAAAACAGCCAATGTAGAATAGGGGGAAACAAAAATTAGAAGAACTGATCAAAACAGTTTAAAACAGGAATGACAAATCTATCAAAGTTATAGAATCCATGCAAAGGCATCAGAAAGAAATACCAGATATTGAAAAAAAGGATCCAATTCATAAATTGCAGAAATGACCATTGTGAAGACAGGGTTTTAGAAGTTGAGGAAAAAAGGCAAATTATGATGAATTGCTTAGAGAAGACTAGAAAAAGAGAAGAGAACAAAAAAATCTCATCCAACAGCTACTAGATGACACTAAGAAGATGAATCTAAGGCTAATTGGAGTGAGAGAAAAACTAGGACCTAGCACACTTGTAATCATTAACCTTTTTTAAAAAATCATAATATAAAACTCCCTATATATGAGAAAAGAGTTCAACATATCAGTAAGGTTCACAGAATATGATCAAACTACAATTAAAATAAAAAGAAGCTTCCCAAGACATAATTAAAATGCCAGCTGTCAAAAATATCCAGAATTGTAAAATTAGAGAAAAGCAAAAATTCACATATAAAGAAACCATTTTGAATTATAGCAGATTTATCAACACAAAATGTAAACTTCAGAAGAGGTTGGATTAAAGAATTTCAAGCCCTAAAAGCAAATAACTTCCAACCCAGTTTAATATATTCAATAAAAGTTTCCTTCAAAATAGGAGAAACAAGGATATTCCATGAAAAATAGCTGTTCAAGAGATTTATGCATACCAAACTAGCACTCCAAGAAATACCCAAGAATATTCTAGACAGATACAATGAAACCAAGAAAGCCAAAACTCTGGATGAAGTGAATACATCAAACAAGAAAAAGTGAAAAGAAAAGCAAAGGAGTCATTAACAAAGAAAAAGAACATGGTTGGGAGTTAATTTACACTGCTCAGCAATATTTCTCAATGTTAATGGCCTCAGCTTCCCAATTAAAAGACACAGATTGGCAGACTGAATCAAAAACCATGAACCAATCGTCTGCTGAATTTAAAGAATGAATCCATCTCAGAAGAGACTCATAGACCAATGGCAGTAAGCCCTTTTAGAGACTAACTGCCCAACTGCAACCCTAAACCCACTTATTTGTGGCAAAGTGGCAACTTTGTAATTAAACCTAAGTACTAAAGTTCTAGCTTAGGAAAAACAGCTCATACATTAACATCTTTTGCCTCAAAAGAAAACCCACAATAGCAGGCATGCCATAGGCTTGCCATCACTGTCATAGACTAAACATCAAAGGATGAAAACCAATATTGGATGAATTAAGACCCCCAAAAAGCAGGGTAGCAATTTTACTTTCTGAAAAAGTAAATTTCAACCTAAAACTGATTAGAAGAAACAAAAAAGATCACTACAAACTAGTTAAGGACCCTACTACAACAGATTACATATTCTTCTCTGCAGCACAGAGGACCTTCTACAAAATAGTTCGCATATTAATCCACAAAATCTGCTTAAATAAATATAAAAGAATCATAATCACCCCATTTACTATCATACCATGTGCAACACAACTAGAAATAAACCAGAGAAGATACCACAGAAAATTTAGCGACTCCTAGAAACTTAATAACACACTTCTGAATGAACAATAGGTCACAGAAGAGATCAAGGAAGAAATTAAACAATTTCTAGAAACAAATAATGATGCCAGCACAGTACACCAGAACATGGACCCATATTTCTCACCGTGCACCAAACTAAAATCAAAATGGATCAAAGATCTAAACATTAAAATAGAAAACTGAACCTACTAATAGAAGATAAAATAGATAAAAACACTTGAATTCATAGGGGTAGGAAAGGATATTCTAAACAAAACTCCAGTTGCACAAGAAATAATAGCAAGATTTAACAAATGGGATTATATCAAATTAAAACTGCACATCAAAAAAAAATTGTCGGAGTTAAGATACAACCTAAGGAATGGATAAAGTGTTCTGCCAGATATTCCTCAGACAGAAGACTAATATCTAGCACATATAAAAAATTAGGCCACCCAAATTAAAATATCCCATCAAGAAATGTGCAAGTGAATTGAATGGACAGGTCTCAGAAGAAAAGGTGGGCAAAAACCACGTGAAAATATGTTCAACATTTCTCACCAAAGCTAAGTCACATCTTATACCAGAAAGAATAGCAATCATTGAGAAATCAAACAGCAAAATTCTGGCATGGCTATGGTAAAAAAGAATCCTCCTACATTGTTGGTGGGAATGTAAACTAGTACAGCCATTATGGAAATCAGTTGTGGAGATTTCTCAAAGAACTAAAATTAGAAATTCCATTTGATGTAGCTATTCCCCTTATAGGTATCTCCCCAAAAGAATTACAAACATCATATTACAGAAGTACATGCATACCATGCATCATGCTGTGTTTATATCATTACAATTTGTAAATAGCTGAATCCTGGAGGCAGATCAACAGGCAAATGGAAAAAGAAAATGTAGTATCTAGATATAATAGAATATTAGCTGTAAAGAAGGATACACTAGACATATTTGCAGGAAAATGGATACACCTGAAAAATATAACATTGAGTGAAATAAAACAGACACACAAGTTTAAAAACCATATGACACCTCTCATTTGAGTAGCACAAAGTACAAATAAAGAGCAAAATAAAGATGAATAGAAGGAAACAGGAAGACAGATATTTTGTAAATGGGACAGGTCCAGGATACTCAGGGAAAGGGGAGAGGAGGAAGGGAAGGGCAAATAATGTTAATGTTAATGTCTTAAGAAACAGAGCTGCAATAATTAGAAACAAGCTTTGCTGACAATTTAAATAAAATTTGATTACTATGGAGTTTTATTTGATGTTTTACATTATTTTTAAAATTTATTTTCTTTGTACATGTTTGCAGTACCTGAAGTTTACATTCACCCTTGGGAATAGCTACATGCACATAACACTCCTTGATTCTTTTTTAACCTCCTTTTTCTCTCCACCTCCTTCTCTCCCTCTAAGTCTCTTTCCCCCATTTCCATTAACATGGAGGACCATTTGGCTTGCTTTAAATCATTTTGTGGAGTTTCTAACTTTATTGCAGGAATTATAAGCATGTTAATTATAAATAATTATATCAGCACTTGGCAGCTTTGTATAGATGACATATTAGTTGAACAGATTTTAGTAACTGGTACCTTTGTCTTCCAGGCTTTCCCTGTTGCCTTTCCTTACCCAGGTTTGGGAAAAAAAAATTAGTGCAGAATGAAGGTAAAAAGTATATATGCTATAGAAGAATAAATACATTAAAATAGAGGAAGAAGAAAAGTGAAAAGAGGCCAGTTTATATAAAGAATCAGCAGAAAGAGCCTTCTAATAATAACATAGAGGAATAAAGGGCTGGTCAAGGTGACAGTACTCCACGCTTTGTGGAAGAAGAGTTTCAGGCATAGATGAAGGTTTCTGCTGCAGATGTAGGTTCTGATGAGGAAGAGGCTGAAAAGCAGAGAGTAGCCAGGGACTTTAATTTAAGGTAGGAAACATCTGGGAGTTTTGAAAAAGGAGTGATATAATTTGACATTTAAAAGATTTCCTCTTGGAGCTCTGTTGTCAAGATGAGCAGCAGGACCAATCAGAAGTCTATTTTAATCGTCCAAGTCTGAGATAATGGGATATTGGTCTAGGATGGTAGTGGTTCCTTTGGTGAGAAGTGATCAGATATTTCAGCTATGGACAGATTTGGGAATGGATAGAATGCCTGGCAGGACACACAGAGAAGAAGAAAGAATGCAAGAAGATTTTGGAGAAAGAACATGGAACAAAGGAGGTACCTCTGACTGAAACAGGAGAAAATGTGGGGCTGTGAAAGAATCGAGAATATTGCTGCTAAGTGTGAAATGTCAATAGGAGCCACTTTGGAGATTTCAAATAGGCAACTAAGTACATGATTCTGCACTGGAATTATACATATGGTGGTTACTATGGACTGAATGCATGTGTTTTCCTAGCCAAATTTATAAATTGAAGTGTTAAACTTTAATGTGAAGGCATAGAGAGTTAATTAAGTTTAGATAAGGTCATGAAGCTGGGCCCTACATGAAGGAATCAGTGCCTTTGTCAGAGGAGGAAGAAAGACAAGAGCCCTCTCGTCCCACAAGGTGAAGACAATGAAGGAGCTGTCTGAAAGCTAGTAAGACAGTTATCATCAGGAACCAAGCCTAGACCACCTTGATTTTGGTCTTATCTTCCAGCACTGGGGTAAATAAGCCTCTGTTGTTTATTTTTTGTATTTTACTATAGTCATCCCCAGCTTACTAAGACAAGAACCATGAGTTTAAATAAGGCACCTTCTTAGAAAAGACAGTCTGAGGACACAGTCTGAAGCACCCTCACTACCTAAGGTTGGAGAGGGGATGACCCAGCTGGGAAACTGAGGAGGTCAAGGCAGAGAAGGACAAGAGAGCTCGATTCCAGAAACTCAGAGATGAAAGGGTTTTAAGGAGGAAGGATGATCAGCTGTGGAAACGGCAGCAGGCAGATGAGTATGTATAGCAGGGATGCTATTGCACATTTAGTGAGATGTGGAAAGAACCACTATCTAAATGAAAGACAAATAAAATGTAGGGAGTGAGAAGAAGCAACAGCATCAGCAAGTGAGGGTTTTGCTACAGTGGGAACAGAGGAAGGACTCAGTGGCTAGAGGAAAATGTGATTAAACAAAGATTTCCTTCATAGAAGGTGTGACATCATTTCTGCGTGACACTGATAAAGGTTCGGTGTCCAGAGGAACATTGATGACACAAAGACAGATCGTTTTTGGAAGAACTCCCTTGATGGAAGCTGATAAGATCCAATGAGATCAATGAATTAAAGAAGGTGAGGCCTCAGACATCCCAGTGCTGTAAGAGAAGGGAATGCTCAGCATAAGGATACTGGTAACTTCATGTATCTCATGGTATATATCTGGAAATTCTCTTCCATTATTTCTCTTTTCTCTGTGAAGTAAAAAACAAAAGTCATCAACCAATAGAGAAAGACAATGGGGGTATTAGAAGTTTAAGAGAAGAGAAAGCATAAAGTCCTTTACTCAGTAAATTGATAGAAAACATTGTAGATACCTTAAGCACCCATAAAAGCCCTTCCTGAGGCTTGGAGGAATAAATTTAACATTAAGCCAATTGTCATCATTGTATTTTCTCTGGCTCCATTCAACTGCATGGATGCAGCTATGGAGAGTGGTGAGATTATCCTACATGCTGAGAACCCACTAAGTTAAAGGTTCAGAATTAGGAATAAACAGTGAGTAGTACTTCATCACATTCACAATGTTTTAGACAATGGGGGAAATATATAAGTGAAGGGAAAGCAATTTAAAAATACAGTGGAGAAGGTATCTGCATTTACAGTGGGGCACAGTCAGAACAGGTTAAATGGAGGTTACTATAGTCTTGAATTCATGCATCAGGAGATTTCACACCTGGGATGGTTAATTTTATGGGTCAGCTTGACTGCACTAAGTGATGCCCAGACATCTGCTTTTGAAAACAAGTATCTGTGATTACACTTCTGAGGGTGTTTCCATAATAGATTAGCATTAGAGTCAGGACAGTGAGCCAAGGGAGCTACCCTCACTGATGTAGGCAGGCTGCATCCAATCTGCTGAGAGGCCAGATGGAACAAAACAGCACAGGAAGGGCAAATTCACTCTCTTTATTCTTGAGCTGGGACACCCTTCTTCTCCACCTTTGAACATCAGAGCTCTGGATCTCGGGCTGTTGAATTCTGGGATTTATAGTAGTATGTTTCACCCATCCCCCACTCCTCAGTCTGTCAGGCTTTTGGTCTTGGCCTGGAATGCACATCATCAGTTATCCTGATGCTCAAGCCTTCAGACTTGGACTGAGTTGCACCATCAGTATTCCTGGGTCTCCAGCTTGCAGACAGCAGGTGGTGAGACTTTTCAGCCTACACAATAATGTGAGCCAATTCCTGTAACAAATGTCTTTTCCTGTTGATTCTATGTCCTGGGAGAACCCCAACAAACACCACACTCCCTTGGGATTTATAAGTAAATCCCAAGGATTTACTCTTTAAATGAGAGGAGGGTTAGGTTCTTTGTTCCCTCTTTTGATTCCATTCATTTCCACTACAAATATTCACTGAGGTGACCATTACTAACCTCACAATCTCACATTGCTTTCTACTATACTCATAGTGGGTTTACACATCCATTGCTGTGGACTGTCACATCTTTATGGTACAGTGAGAGTTTCTATTTCTGTACCACCTTATTTTGAATCTGTGAATTGAATTTCACTATCAAATTACTAATTGGTTTCATTCCAGCCTAGTTCAAATATCGTTTTAGTAACCCAGTTTTTTTTAGGGGGGGACTACCATATTTCCTTCCTATTACATCTTATTGACAAGAGTTGATTTCCAATGACCTATTTTTCATTGCTGTCATACTCAGACCTTTTTATAGCAAGCATTTTTACAAGTGTGAAACACATTTGTAAAATATTCCTTAAACTTGAGTGTACCAACTTATGTCAGTTTTATTCCTCCTCGTTATGATATGTACTGAAAAATGAATAAAGATTTCCTGAAAAAAAAATTCAGGATGAAAGTTTTGGGTCTAAAGAATCACATTTAAAGATACAATCAAATAGGAAAGTAAGCAAAATCCACAAGAAAAGATACCACTCTCCTAAGACACCATTTTCCTAAGACACTTCAAGATGCCGTTCTCCTCAGGAAGAGAGAGCTCCAGTCCCAGCCCCAAAGGGAAGGGATGGATCCTGATCAGTCTCATTCATACACAATGATTCCTGTTTCCTTGCCAGTGAAGTAATTCTGGTCATGTGAAGTAATTCTGGTCAATGACACATGAGAAGTCGGAGCCGGGCTTAGTGGTAAAGATTTCACCACTTCTACAAAGAGACATACTAAAAAGCTGTATTTCTGTCTTTCCTCTTCTGCTGCACAAGTTGTATTTTCATATTTCTATGGAACTACCACTGCCACCTTACAAATCAAAAGGACCAGCCCAAAACTGGTCACTATACTAGTGTAAGAGTGAAATTGTGGTGAAGCTGTATATTGCAAATGATGTCGTCTTTGACTGGCTGAATCAGTCAACTAATAAGGTGCTCTCTCTTGGGATTTATGTTTCTGTGATTTATTAAATCTAATTTTGAGATAGAAGCAAAGGAAGTGAAGAAGGAAGGGAGAAAAGAGTGAAAGGACTGAGTTGGGGAGAGAAGAAAAAGTAACTAAAATATAGAATTTTTACCCTGTAAACAAAAGTTTGAGTGGCATTTAGGGATCAGTTTAAAAAGTTTGCTTACTCAGATTACAGACACTAGAATATTATGAATAACACAATTTTAAAACTCTGATTTGATAATCCTGAGATTTAAGTAGAATAAATGTTTATCCAAGCTCACAATGCTAATTGTAACTGTGTTAGGACCCAAACCAGGACAGAGGCTCACAATTTCAAGCCCAATGTTTAAAAGTGCCACTGTAACTGTTGTAAGATCCGAAAATAAAGATGATGTCATTTCTCCCAAATCACCTCAAAGTCTTATTGCAAAACACCAGTGAAGTAACATTTGTGATTCATTTCCAATTCTATGTAGTATTATTTCACCATAAATAAAAAGTACTCATGTTAAAACTGGTGCAATTCCTTGGATTCAAATAAAGTTGTCTTAGGAATAAATGACTTAATTTCTAATTCATTAGTTAAAACCATATTGTCACATAAAAACTCATAATTTTCTTCTCTTTACATTACTTTTATTAGAAGCAGAATAACATTGTATTGTGGATGATATTAAATTTTTCACAGTGTACAATAACCATTTTAACCAATTCCCAAAAAGATAATAACAAAGTCAATGACCATTTTTCCCTATTTTCTGAGGTCATGTCTATCATCCCTTAAAAAAGCAATGCCAGGCAAATTTTTGAAGAATTTGCATACAGTACATGCTCAGTATTTACCTATTGGAAAAATAAATGAATAATTTATTTAGAAGCAATTAAATTATGTCCCACATTTTGCCACAAGCAAGAAAATTTAATCTTTAGCCTTCTTGCTTCATTCTTTTTCATCCTAATTTGTTCTCAGATAAAGTTTAAGTTAATTAATATTTAGTGTGTATCATATAGTAAATACATTATACACATGAATATGCATACATGCATGCACATGTATGTACATATGCACATACATACACATACACACACTCACACAAATACACATTACACAGCAATCCATTTCCCTGTCAATAATATTTCCCAACTTTCACACTGAGGCAAATAAACCTATCTGACAGTATTTCCTGAGCAAAGGGGCAAAGAAAGGCAGACCCTCACATTCAATCCCTCACTTTAATAATCTCCCCCCAGTCCTCTAGATAAACCTGTGGGTGGAGATTCCCTCTGGTTGAGCCACTCTGCAAGCAAATTCCAGTCTTCCCTAGTTGTGCAAGAAAGATAGCTATGAAACGATGTTGAACATGAGAGGTGACGTGGCTTTGCTTCATAAATACACTTTTGACAAATTTTCCTGGATTCCTGCATATCTGGTGACTCCAAATTCTGGGCCTCTGAATGTTCATCTTTTTGAATTGGCTTCTTACATTTCTTCCTTGCAGGCTTACATTTCATCTTTCACAAATGTGTTGGGTCAGTAACCACTCATTGATTTGACTTGTGCTTCCCAAAGTCTGTTACCAATATTGATAATAATCATTAAATATATTAACCTAATAAGTTGGCTGGCTTTCTTCTTTGTAATATAAGAAGTCTGCATAATATATTCCATACATATATTATTAAATATTAATAACAATAATAATAATAAACAAGCCTCCAAAAAACTATCTGGGTGGCTAGATAGGGAAGTGAGAGATCTTTGCAACTTTAATCACTTCTTCCTTCTAATCAATTTTCCCTTGAGTCACTGTTGTTTATATTTTTCCTAACATGCTTATATTTCTTCTGTGATTTGAAATATATAGGCATCAAGTTTCTTATTAGACATCCATGCTATTATCAAATCTCTACTGATATCTGGAATTACATCTACCTCCTTTGCAATAGGTACTACTGTACTATTTCACTTTTTGAATCAGATTCAATCATTTTTTTTTATGGAAACTTGAATTTTGTTAATGATCTTTTTGGTAAAGTCTTTTTCCTATTTCATTAATTTTGTGTTCATCTCTTTAATTTACTGCCTTCTAAATATCTAACTTCTAAATATCTAACTTCCCTGTTGTTTTTCTGCATTTTTAACTTATGAATACTTTTACTTTTAAACATTTACATTACCATGATATAGAAATTTAGATTATCAAAGCCTTTCTAAGATCCACTGCATCCCCCAAGTTGTGACAGGCAACACTTAAATTTTTCTGATTTCTAATTAATTTCCTCTTTAACTCATAGATTGTTTTTAAGCATTCTCTCTCAAAAATCTCATCATCCATAAGAAATAGCAGGAAATTTTTTAATTATTTCTAAACTACTATTACCTTGTCATTAAGTATATTCTCTATATGATGTTAGTATTTTTGAAATTTGTTGATATTTCCAGTGAAGTCCAGGAATTTTGAAAATAGGCTGTGTGTACTTTGAAACAATATCTATTCTCTGCTTCTATAAATATGTATTAAATCAAGATTTCAATGGCTCATTCAAATTTCCTATTCTTATTTCAATTCTATCTGTTCTGTATTTCAGGCAGAAATATATTAAACTTCCTTCTCTGATTGTGAGTTTGTCAGGTTCTCTTTGTAGTTTCTTCCTTATGCATTTCAATCCATTGTGCTTAGAAACTTTGAATTAAGAAGATTAGAGATGATTTAGGCGTTTATAGAACAGTGGGAGTAAGGCTGAGGGCTACACTTACCACAATAAAGCCCAGAGCCTGATACAAGTGACAGGAGGGGGACAAAATTCTCAAGCCTGTCACAGGACACACCGGCTTCTTTTGCTCAAACTCCTTGATGTAAGTTTTAAAGACCTCTGAAGATGGAAACCCTCTGTAAAATCTGTAAAATATTTTTAGGGAAAGCTGCAGAGATGAAGTTTCTGCCTTTGCTTCTATTTCTTCTCCTCCCCTCCCTTAGTAGCTCTGCCTCTCCCTTCTCAGATCTTCTGTACCCCTCTGACTCCTCCTTCCCACCCATTTCTCTTTGTCTCTCTTGCTCCTTTCTTCTCCTGCGTTTCCTTTTTTCTGTCTCTCTGTACTGAACATAAAGGAGAAATTAAGGGTTTTTGTTTGCTTTATTTATTGAATAATGCTTATATTTATATAATTTAAATGATTCCCATTCAATTCAAAAATAAATTGTTTAAAGCAAGAAACAAACAAAAAATGTGCCACACTTTTCTCTTTACCTTTCCAGATAATCATTATGATTTTTTATATTTGTGTCTGCAATTGTTTCTGCTTCCCTTTGGTTCAACAACTAATGATTTCTTGTTTAAATTCCTTTTTCCACACCATATTCACATCCTACCCATTTCTAATCGGCAGGAGAATTTGTAATACCATCATTTTTTACAATGAGATTCTAAGAAAAAAGTGTGATACCCTTGTAATTTTGAGCCTATCTTGTAATTGCAGAATAAAGGAGAATATATGTGGCTGATTCTTTTAAAGATTAAAAAAAACTTAAAACAACAACAGAAGATTGTGTCTGAGAAGGAAACTGGTCTAACTGGGGCAAGATCAGTCTTTTAAAATACAATGGTTAAATACGCCAGAGCTATGATGAAAAAGAATCAGTCTTCAGGGGCTGGGGATTTAGCTCAGCGGCAAAGCGCTTGCCTGGCAAGCGCAAGGTCGTGAGTTCGGTTCCTGGTACCGGAGAAAAACCAAAAAAAACAAAACAAAAAAAAAAATGTGTTCTGCTTCTAGGCTTTCTGTCC
>NW_004955411.1:29842441-29868880 GCF_000276665.1 Chinchilla lanigera
AAGCGCAAGGTCGTGAGTTCGGTTCCTGGTACCGGAGAAAAACCAAAAAAAAAAAAAAAAAAAAGAATCAGTCTTCAACTTGATTGTCACTAAAGTGTAAAAACATATTAGATTTAGGTAGTGAAAGGATTTCTGAGGTTGCTATGACTTTGAGTAGCACAGCTATGATAGATGCTGTTTTACAGCTATAAATAACTTTGGCATTTATTGCTTTATCAAAGAATAATTATGATATAGAGCAATACAGATATACTTGCCTCTAAAATTTCTCCACTGTTCTTGTAATTTTCACATTATATCAGGCGCACATGTACACTCATATATATACACACTTTCATTTCCCCGCACTATCAAGAGATTACATGAAAAGAATCTGGTTGGACATCAAGGAAACCCTGCAAGGCTGCTTGAAGGATAGTTTGCATTGCATTTTTGTGTAGTTTTCTGTCAAGGTGATTTCTGTGGTAACCCCTATTTGCATCCTTTCAAATGGTGGTAAAACCTGACACATCCCATTAAATATTGATAGCAGTGTTTCATGCACTCTTAAGCCCACTTGAGAATTCTTCATTTTATCTACTGACTGAGACCATTCTCATGGTATCAAGGCAGAAAGCTTTTTACTGTTAAAATGTTAATTAGATTTTTATAACCATTTTTATAGTTCTGCTCTTCATCTTGATTGCTACAAACATATTTATTTACAATTCCATAATGTCCTCATTAATATGCTATGGTAATCTGCCATAGCACAGAGAAGCTAGCTTAATAACAAGCCACAGAAATATATCCTTAAAGACATCTATGAAACATCTGTAGAATTGTAATGATGCAAAATAACTTTTCAGCAAATGAGATAATATGCAGATGATACTTAAGGTCAGCATTCTTTATGACCATAGCCTGTCTGCTAGCATAACTATATCAAGCACTTAATAGCACTGATACCACTACCTACTAATGGGTATTTTCTAGATTCCATGCTCATTAAAAGTAACATACATATACCCCAGAATATCCTGATGTCTAAATAATGGGCACAGCCATAACATTTACTTGTACACATTTTCCTCCAAAACATATCAAAGAGCTTTGTCCCTTCTCATTCAACCTTGTGCTATTTACCTAAGCATTTATTTCACAGAAAACATAAATGCTAAAAGGCAAAGTGGCTTACCTATATCCACATAAAAGATAGAAATTGACAATAGAATTTCAAGTTAAATCACAATAGATGTCCAGTTAAATATAACCTGTCTCTCTTCTACGAGTTTCTAGTGGAGTTTGAAGTAAGAATATTATTTGTGTTGTCAGAACTTATTCACTATTTTTACCTGGAAAGGGAATAAAAGTAAATAGCTCAAATAATATGGAATAAATATTATTTTATTTGCCTCATTCCCCAAACTCAGCAAAACTCGAAGTAAGCAAGATTAATCCTTTGGCTAAATGAATGGTAGGTAGATAGACACAAATGATCCCTTGGAAACTGCAAAACACAAAGTGTTGTACATGAAAATATCCATTTACAATATCTTGTGATGTGTATAACACATGTACAATACATTTAGATATGCATAATGTATTGGCTTTCTACTTCTGATGTAACAAATCACACCAAGTTTTCTATGTTGATAACAGCATAAGTTGTTATACAGTTCTATGAGTTTGATACTCAACATGGTCTTAAGAGGCTAAAATCAAGGTTTAGCCCACGGCTAAATTCCTATTTGAAAACTTTATGGAATAATCCTCTTTCTTTCTTCTTAACTGTTCTCAAAACCAGCACATTCCTTCATTCATGGACCTTTCCTCCACCTTCAAAAGCACCAGTTTGCACTCTTTGATCACAAAAACACTCAAGAAACTAAGAATAGGAGAACATCATATTAACAAAAATAAAGCCCTCTGACAAACCAACAGCCCACATTGTTTCAATGGCGGAAAATCAAAATCCTTTTCCTGAAATCAGGCAGAATGCAAGGAAACCCACTCTCACCCCTTCTACTCCATAATGTACTGGAAGACCAAGTCCAAACAATTAGACAAGAAAATGAACACACAACCAAAGAGGAAGAGAGGAAATAAAATGTTATCAGTTCACATATGACATGGTTTTACAATAGAAGGCCTTCAAAATTACAGCATACACACACCCACACACACACACACAAACACACACAATAATAATGAATAAAAGGATTCACCAACATTGTAGAACACAAAATCAACATACGAAAATTTCTGAACACTACATAGTTTGCCTTATATGAGAAATCCAAAATATAAAGGAAATAGCAAAATAAAAGATAAATAATAGCAATTAGGGAGATAGATCTTTTTCAAATGGAAAAGAGATCAAGAGATGCAGGGAATGGGAGGGAGAGCAGGGAAAGGATTGAAAAAAGAATTGAAATATGTTATGTACATGTGCTAACACCCCAAAAGAATGTTATTGTTCTGTATTGCAAACATGTATTAACAGAATATTCAAACTGAAAATATATAATTTTTTAAACAGCCATTTAAAATAGCATCAAAGATAATAAAATACTTAGGAATGACTTAAGCAAAACGTCTAAAGACTTGCACTTTGAAAACTATAAAATATTGCTGAAATAAATTGAAGAAGACACAAATAAAATAAAAGATATCATAAATCCATGGAAGACAATACTTTTAAAATGTACATCCTACCAAAGATAACTACAGATCAAATGCAATCCCTACTAAATTATCGATGGACTTTTTGGAGGGCCAGGAATATGAAAAATACACTAAAATTCATCTGGAATCTTAAAGGATCATAAATCACCAAGTAATCTTAAAACATAAGAGAAAAACTGAAGGCCCCTCACTTCCTGATTTCTAGCTTCAGTTTTAGACTGCTTGGGCTGCTGTGACAAAATTCCACAGAACAGGTGACTTAAACAACAGAAATTTATTTTCTTACAGTTCTGGAGGTTGGAATTTCCGAGACCAAAGTGCCAGTTCATTTAGTTCCTGATGAGGGCTGTCTCTGTAGCATGTCGACATCAGCTATCTCTCCCTCTGTGATTTTGTTCACACATGAAGGGAGAGCCTTTGTGCTTTCTCCTCTATTTATAAGGATATTAGCACTATCGTTGGGGTTCCATCCTTACTACCTGATTTAAATTCACATAACCCTCCCACAGAATTTGTCTGTAAGAGACACAAGCTATTAGTCTATAGCCACCACAGTAAGCAAAACTGTATGTTATATAGACAGACATATAGACCAATAGACCCAAATAGCCTAGAAATAAGACCCATGCATATAGTCCCCAAAAGACGTAAATGTTCTTCATCAAAGGTGCCAAGGTTATACAACAAGGTAAGAAACCATCTCAAATAGTATTGCAAAACCTGGACAGCTAGCTATATGCAAATGAAAGAGGATGCACCTTAATCTTATAACACATACAAAAAAATGAACTCAAAATTGATTAGAGACATAAGACCTAAAACTGTAAAAAAAAAAAAAAAAAAATTTAAAAATAGAAGCAGTTTTATGCCATTCTTGGCTATAACACTAAAAGCACAGACAACAAAAGTAAAACTAGACAAATGGGATTACATCAGTTTAAAATCTGATGCCAAGCAAAGGAAACAATCAAGTGAAGAACAACATGATGAATGGGAAAAATATTTCTAAACCATATATGTAACAAGGGTTTAATATGCAGAAAATATAAAGAACTCCATAATTCAACAACAACAACAAAAATTACCTGATGAAAATTGAACAAGGGACTTGAACAGACATTTCTCTAAAGAAGATATATAAATGGGCAACAAGCCTATGAAAAAGGTTCATCAGGGAAATACAATATTGTTTAATAGGTACAGAGTTAAAGTTTTGAAAGTGAAAATGTTTTAGAGATCTGTTCAACAATAATATGCAGAGATGTACAAAAATTCATATAGTTAATACCACCATATTGTACATTTAAAAATTGTTAAGGTGGTAAATTTTATGGTTTTTTTAAACCATAATTTATTTTTAAAATCAGCATGGTTTGGGTGTGATAGCACATGCCTGTAAACTTGGGAGTCTAAGGTAGGAGGATCACTGTGAAGTCAAGGCTAGTTTGGGCTTCATAGTAAGCTCAAGGTCAACCTGAACTACATAGCAAGATCCTATCTCAAAAATGCCAATAAACAAATAAATAGATGGTAGACCAGTAGATGCATAGCTAGGTAGATAACTAGCAGAATGGTGGCTGTCCTACTACTCTGTAGTAGTCTCGTGTGCCTCTGACTTCCTTTCTTCCTCCCTGACCCGTTTTCCAAGACCCTTGTGACTACATTAGTCCAACCAAAATAATCCAAGATAATTTCCCTGGTTTAAAGTCAACTAGTGAACCTTTAATTCCACTGACATACTTAATTTGTTTATGCTATGCAACTTAACACACATTAACATATTCTGTCTATAAGTACTTTTCTGTAATTTTCAGACAGGCCCTACTTAAATTCTAACTCAAAAACTACCTGACAATTGAAAATATTGTCCCATTTTTACTTCTCTTGTAAATAAGAACATATTCAAAATTTTAAAACTAAGTATTTTCATACACCACTCTCATTTAATTACTAATTTAATATAAAACATACGACTATCCAAAGTATGTGAAGAATGCAAAGAATTTAACATCAAGAAAACAAATAACTTGATTTTTAAATGAGCAAAGGACATGCACTGACATTGCTCAGAAGAAGACCTGCAAATGACTAATGGACATATGAAAATGCTCACTCAGTAACCAGCACAGAAATGCAAATGAAACCATACAGAGATAATGCCTAAAACTTACTATAATGGCTACAAAGGGTAACAAGTGCTAGCAAAGATATGGAGAAAAGGGAACTCTTACACACTTTAGGTGAGAGTGTAAATTAGTATAGCAATCATGAAAAATGGTTAGTGCCTTCAAAAACACTAGAAATAGAACTACCATGTGATCCAACAATCTCACTTCTGGCTATATATTGCAAGTAATGAAATCAGCATAACAAGATTGTACCCTCATATCCCTTTCAGGATTAGTCATAGTAACAAAGATATGGAATAAAACTAACTATCTATCAATGGCTGAATGAATAAAGAAAATGTGGCATGTATACACAATGGAATACTATTCAGCCCTTAAAAAGGAAGGAAATCTTAACATCAGTGTCAAGAAGAATAGACTTAGAGAATATCCTGCTAAGTGAAATAAGCCAGCCAGGCAGAGAAAGTCAAATGCGACATGAGCTCATTATTTGTGGAATTTTTTAAAAAATGAAAATAAAACTCACTGAAGCAGAGGGTAGAATGGTGTTTAGCAATTCCTTGAGGTGGAGGACAAAAGTGATAGTGGTATAGATTGGGGAAATGTTAGCCAGAGGGTACAGTTTCAGTTAGACAGGACAAATAACTTCTGGTGATTTCTATAGCATAGTGACTATAATTAATAATGTATATTTTACAATTGCTAAGAAAGTAGACCTCAAATGATCTCACCACACACATGAAAACAAAAATGATAAATAATGATAAGAAAGATATATTAGTCTGATTTATAATAATCATTTTATAGTGCACACATAAATCAAAACACATTGCATACCTTAAATATATATAATTTTATCAATTTACTTAGCTTTTCCATTTCAATAGATTCTTATTTTTAAAAGAAAGAGTAGAAAAATAAAAGAAATAAAAAATTTTAAAGTATTTCAATGGTTAGTAAAATACCTATTATACATAGACATATGTATACACTATTTCATGCCTGTGTCTTTTTAATCTATTTTACCCAAGTATACATAGAGTGAAATCAGTAACAAAGAAACAATATAATTGCTTTTCATTTTCAGCCCCCTGTTCCTTTCTCAGTAAACAAAACTAAGCATAGAAAGTATGTGTTTTTTACAAATAAACAGGTTATTTTCAGGTGAACGTACCTATCCAAGAAATGGGTCTTCATTTCACCACAGTTCTTCCTATTCAGATTAAACTAGTGTGTATCCATCTGCGTTGTCCAATGCTTTAATTATTAGCTACATGAGGCTATTTAAATATGAATTAATCAAAATTTAATAAAACTAAAAATTCAGTTTCTCAGTCACACTAACAAAATTTTAAAAATGCAGTCACCACACATGGGTAGTTAGCTACACTGTTCAGCTAACAGATATAGACTATTTCTATCATCTTAGGGAGATTTTTGAAGGTTTAAAGAGCAGACATATAATAGATATATCAATACAGAGAATCCCACTAATTATATAATTAGCTTCAGTTCTTTGGTTCTCCCATGTTTCTAACACTGCATTTCTAATATCTGCATAGCACAAGATGTGTATTTGCTCAACACATTTCAGAGCTATTTAGTTTTTTCTGTTATTGCAAATAGAAATAGGATTAAGTCAAGCTGTTGAGATGTAGCGAACTTGATACACGGTATTTTTTAAAGTAGATTGCTCTGAAAAGTGAAAGGTAAAGGATCTGGACTTGTTGACAATAAGAAATGAAGATAGATTAGGAGTTTTCAACACTTTGTTCCTCCACAAAAACAAAAAAAAAAATATTTTGAGTGGGCATCATAACTGTGTCACCAACCAGGCTCTAAGAGATGGTCTGACTCCATGAAAACATTAAAAACTCTTGATTTCCAGAGTGTTACCAAGAAGACAAGATAGAGACAAGGATCCTGCAGTCTGGATGGGAGTCACTAAAGGTAGACTGAAAACTCATAAATTTCCCCAGCAGCTCCAGATCTGAGAACAAGATAAGCAGTCACTGCCTCCTTGATGCCCACTCATCCCCATGTATCTCTCCTTCAAATAAAGGGACCACATTTATATAGTCAAGGATCCACAGGTCCCATCCAGACTAGGAGATGCCATCACAGGACAGAATTCAGCCAGGTTCTGTTTTAAATTTTTGGTCTTCCATCTTAACAAGGCATTAAATTTCCAGCTATGCAATACAGAAGTCGCCTTCCTAGCTGGTAACTACACTGAGTATCTAACTATAAACTACATACTCTTCCCCATGCAGTTCAGTCAATATTTCTTTTAACAAAAGGTATTGGTTCATTTTCAGTTCCCTTCTACTACAAAGGCTTCAGAATATTCTCTGAGGTGCCCGTCTGTCATCACTGGAAAGAAGTGAAAGAATAGTGATTATGCCAAGAGGAGTAAAATAACATTACTTAAATAATTCACCTTTATGTCATGGAGCCACACCAGCGTTAAATAAAACACAGAGAACAAAGAGCAAGCTGACACTTCCAGGAGTTGGTGAGAATTTCATCTAAAATTTCCGTTAAAGCCTTTTATCTTCTCTCACCCCTACTTTTCTCCCCAACTGACCCAATTTAAGGCTCCACAATCAGGCCGACTCAGTGTGAAATACAAGAGGCAGAAAAAAGATTATTCTTCTCCCAAATGGAGAGCGAAAGCCAGGAACTCACGAAAGTTGAGTACTTCAGAGAATTGATTTTAAAGTTAAGATAAAGAGAAAAAATAAGAAAATAAGAGGACGCTATAAATAAAGGTCAGATCAGCTTTTCTTTATGGATCAGGGAAGAAAACGTTTCTGTTATATTTTTTGCGGTACCTGAATACACAGTTGATTTAATTATGAGTTACTCTTGCTGCATAGATGAGACCGAAAATAAATTGAGAACTTACTATGTGCTAGCACTTTACTTAGCATTTGAAACATTTAAGGAATTAAATCATCACCAACCCCCATATCTCTATCTTATTGTGGAAGTTACAAACTGAGTTTAAGTAAGTTGTCCACAGCTAGAAAAGATAAAAATACCAATCTAAATTATTCAATTTCTGGGCCTTTGCCTTCAACAACTTTATGAAACTTCCCATACCCATAAACCATTGTCTTTCAAACAATGACACAGGAAACATAACTTTCAGAATTATTTAAGACTTTTGTTAAAAATACTTCCCCGATACTCATGTAAAGCCAACTGGATCAAAATCTATAGGAACTGGACACAGATGGATGCATTTTCACAAACTTTCCAGATGTTTTTAAAACATTCATAAATATATATTTAAAACTTTGTAGAACTTATGACACATCAATATAGCAGGCCTCAAAACCAAGCCACTGAAGCCAGGGCCAAACCCTTCCTCTGTCCTTCACCAGCTCTGATTTGAAACCCATTCTCTGCCTCGGTTTGCACAGACGCATCTGCCTGTCCATAGCTATAGGTCCGTTTGCTGACTTCACTTCTCATATTTTATAGAGAAGGCGAAAAGGACGAATGACCTAAAAAAAAGATAATATTAAAACAATTCTTACACTGTATACATGCTTCATCTAAATGAGTTGGATTTGTTTATTTAGTCAAAACAAACCATAACCGAACAAGAAATGGTGTCACATTATGAAAAACTTCACTTGGAAAAACTAAAGAACTGATCTGGTGTCTTCATTTTTACTACTCTGAAATGCATTTCTTCCCTGAGCTATTTCCCACTGAGCTATTTCCGCTGGTATATGCAGTCAGTTTCCTTTCTTAAACTGACCCTTGTTTATATTGTGCTGTAGAATTTCTGGGGAGATTGAGATGAAAGGAGGAGGAACTTGATAGAAAGGAGGAGCTGATAAGAATTCAAAAGAATATTTGGGTAGCAAATTACTTCAGCATATACAAAGAATCTAGAGTTTAAAGAGTCTATTAAGGTGACACTTATCTAAAATAGGTTTAGCTATAATAAAATGGAAGGCAAGATTTACCAGAAAATACAGATAATCAGCCCAGAGATAGAGGAGAGTTTTGATTGTCAAATAACTTTAAATCAGATCCTTTTTAGAACTAGGAAAGTTGAACCTGAATGTTAAAGGAATGGGGTGAAAAAGCAATGAAGCTGTACACTGCTTGAATAGCAATATTTACTATTTAAGGCTGAAAAATCATTTACCCCAAATAACTTCTGTCATTAAAAAGAAAAATCAAGCAGAGCCCCAAATTCAGTAGCTTCACAAAAGACACACCTGAAGAATTTCAAGGATCCTGAGCATTACACAGTTCTTCCATAAAGCTCTTTATTTTATCACAATTAACATAAAACAGCAAAGCCCTGTGTGAATGGAAAGAACAAGGAATAGGCTCTGCTTCTGCATCTACAAAAACAGTCACTAAAAGCAAGAGTTTCACAGAAATCTTACCTCAAATTTCTTCTCTATTAGAAGGACAGATTATTAATAAAATATAAGTGCCATAAGTGTGCTGTCTTCTATTTTAGTCACTCATATCCCTGGCTTTGAGGCCAGTAGCTAGTGGAAGGGAAAGAAGAGACACTCAATAATTGTTTTTTTTTTTTTAAATAAAAGATGGAACACATATTAACAAACAGACATCCACTTACAAAATAGCATAAGAACAATACAAACAAAACAGAGTTACAGACAAAGTTGTAGGAAATTAACAATGATTGTTGAATTACTTATTGATATCTTCAAAGTGTTTTCTCAGGAAAACAAATAGAGACATACAAGATTGATCAAACAAGTAATCATTAACTGTTCTTTTCTGTAGAGCAATAGAAAACAGTAGTACAACTATGTTAGCTATCCTGTATATACATACTTACATAATTTCCCCTTCTTTCCCTTCTCTTTTCCCATACCCCAGTTGCCATTTACTTTTGAGCATTTTCCTTTCGTTTCACAATGTTTATCATATCTCCAAGTTTTTATTCACTCTTTCAAGTCCTATACTAGTGAGACAATATGATGCTTACACATCTGGGTCTGATTCATTTCACTTATGAGTATGGTGTTTAGTTGTGACCATCTACCTACAAAAGCCTCGAGTTTATCTTTCTTTATACCTGAGTAATATTTCACTATATAAAGGTACCACAATTTTTTAATCCAATCCTCAGGATGGACATTTGGGTTGCTTCCACAATTTAGCAATTACAAATTGTGCCCATATGAACACGGGTGCACATACATTGCTGTGATATGCTGTTTTGAGATCTTCTTGGAAAATACCCAGAAGGGGAATAGCTGGATTTAATGGGACCTCTACACCTAGTTTGCTGAGGAATCTCCAAACCGATTTCCACAGTGGTTTCACCAGTCTGCATTCCCACCAGCAGTGGAGGAGAGTTCCTATTTCTCCACAGCCTCACCAGCATTTGTTATTGGTTGAATTCTTAATGTTAGTCATTCTTACTGGAGTGAGACGAAAGCTTAATGTTGTTTTACTTTGCATTTGTCAAATGACTAATGATGTTGAACATTTTCTCATGTATTTATTTGCCATTTCTATTTATCTGAGAAGTGTGTGTTCATCTCAGCTGCCTATTTTTGGATTGGGTCTTTGAATTTGGGGGAGCTGATGTTTTTTAATTCTTTATATGTTCCAGATAGGTGATCTTTGTCCAATGAACAGTCAGCTAAAATTTTTTCCCAATTTGTGGGTTTTCTTTTTACACTGCTGGTGATTTCTTTAGCTGTGCAGAAACTTTTCAGTAGGATGAGATCCCAGTTGTTGATTCTTTGAAGTATTTCACAGGCAGTTTGGTTTTTGTTCATGAACTCTTTACCTACCCCTATGTC
The DNA here is from genome assembly GCF_000276665.1 of Chinchilla lanigera. Classification (NCBI taxonomy): domain Eukaryota; kingdom Metazoa; phylum Chordata; class Mammalia; order Rodentia; family Chinchillidae; genus Chinchilla; species Chinchilla lanigera. Next base: position 29,853,054 of record NW_004955411.1, read on the forward strand.
CTCAAGTTTTTTTCCTACTTTCTCTTCCAATACATGTAGTGTTTCTGTTTTAATATTGAGATCTGTGATCCATTTTGACTTGAGTTTGGTACATGGTGATAGACTTGGGTCTATTTTCAGTCTTTGGCAGGTGACAAGCCAATTTTTCCAGCACCATTTATTAAAGAGGCTATCATTCTTCCAGTGAGTTTCATTGGCCTTTTTATCAAAGATTAGGTGGCTGAGTGTGTTTGTGGTTGTGTCTGTGTCCTCCAGTCTGTTCCATTGATCTTCTGGTCAGTTTTTTAGCCAGTACCATGTTGATTTTATTACAGTGGCTTTGTAGTATAATTTCATGTCAGGGATTGTAATTCCATCTGACGTATCCTTGTTGCCCAAGAAGGCTTTTGTTATTCTGGCTCTCTTCTGATACCAGATGAATTTAAGGAATGTTTTCTCTAGATCTCTGAGGTATGCTGATGGTAGTTTAATGGGAACTGTGGTGAATATGTACAACAGTTTTGGTACTATGGCCATTTTCACAATGTTTGTTCTTCCTATCCATGAGCAAGGAATATTCTTCCATTTATTGAGATCCTCTTTGATCTCTTTTTTCAAAGTACTGTAGTTTTCATTGAATACATCTTTTACGTCTTGTGTTAGATTGATTCCCTAATATCTCAGTTTCTTGGATGCTATTGTGAAAGGTGTGGTTTCCTTAATTTCTCTCTCAGTCTGTTTGTTATTTGTGTATAGGAATGCTATTGATTTTTGAGTGTTGACTTTGTATCCAGCTACACTGCTGAATTTGTCAATTAATCATGGAGTCTTTTAGAGTTTTGGGGGTCTTCCATGTAAAGTATCATGCCATCTGAAAATAGTGATAGTTTTACTTCTTCCTTTCCTATCCTTGTTCCTTTTATTTCTCTCTCTTATCTAATTGCTCTGGCTAATGCTTCCAGGACTATGTTGAACTGGAGTGGTGACAGCGGCTATCCTTCTCTTGTTTCTGATTTTAAAGAAAAAGCTTTCCATTTTTGCCCATTTAGTATGATGTTTGCTGTTGGTTTGTCATAGATAGCTTTGATTAGGTTGAGGTAAAGACCGTCTATTCCTATTTTCTGTAAAGTTTCTATCATGAATGCATGTTGGACTTTGTCAAAAGCTTTTTCTGCATTTATTGAGATGATCATATGGTTTTTGTCTTCAGCTCTGTTGATATGGTGTATAACATTAATTGATTTGCAAATATTGAACCATCCCTGCATTCCTGGAATGAACCCGACTGGGTCATGGTGTATGATTTTCTTGATGATTTGCTGCATTCTATTTGCTAGCATTTTATTGAGTATCTTTGCATGTATACTCATTATGGAGATTGGTCTGTAGTTCTCTTTCTTGGTTGGGTCTTTCTCTGATTTTGGTATCAGTATAATACTTGCCACCAGAAATGAGTTAGGGAGGATTGCTTCCTTTTCAATTTCATTGAAGAGTTTGAGGAGTGTTGGTATTAAATCTTCTCTGAATTTCTTGTAAAATCCTGCTGTGAATCCATCAGGGCCTGGGCTTTTCTTTGTCAGTAAGTTTTTAATCATATTTTCAATCTCATTAATTGATATTCAGTTGTTCAGGATTTTTATATCTTCTTGACTCAACCATAGTAATTTGTATATATTCAGGAATTGTCCATTTCTTCTGAGTTTTCTATCCTATGGGAGTAAAAATTTTCAAAGTAGATATTAACGATCTTCTGAATTTCTGTAGAATCTGTATTAATTTCATCCTTTTTATTTCTTCTTGCATGAATTTGAGTTCTTTCCTTTCTTTTTTTGATAAGGTTGGCTAGGGGTTTGTCAGTTTTATTTACTCTTTCAAAGAATCAACTTTGATTCATTTATTTTTTGGAGGGTTTTTTTCATCTCAATTACATTAATTTCTGCCCAGATCTTTATAATCTCCTCTCTTCTTTAGGCTTTGAACTTGACTTGCTCTTCTTTTTCTAAAAGTTTGAGGTGCAGCATTAGGCTATTTATTTGTTCTCTGTTTTCCTTATGTGATAGTTCACTGCCATAAATTTCCCTCTGAGGTCTGCTTTCATTGCATCCAACAGATTCCAGTAAGTTGTATTTACATTTTCATTTGTTTGTAGGTATTTTTTTATTTCTTCTTTAATTTCTTCTGTGACCCATTGGTTATTCAGGAGGTTGTTGTTTAATTTCCAAGTGTTTATGGAGTTTTTGGAGTTCCTTTTGTCATTAATTTCCAATTCATTATACTGTGGTCAGATAATATTCATGGGATAATTTCAGTTCTTTTGCATTTCGGTAGGTATGCCCTATGGGCTAGAATGTGGTCTATTTTAGAGAAAGTCCCATGTGCAACTGAGAAACATGTGTATTCTGATGTTGTGGGGAGGAACACTCTGTATATACTAGGAAGACCAGTTGTTCACAGATTTAGTTCAGATCAGTTATTTCTTTGCTGATTTTTTGTCCATTTGACCTCTTTGTGTCAAAGGGGTGCTGAGGTCCCCTATTACAATAGTGTTATTAATTATATGGGTTTTCATATCTGTTAAGATTTGTCTTATATAGTTTGGTGCTCCAATATTTGGTGCATACATGTTTATGATTACTATCTCTTCCTCTTACAGTTTTCCCTTAACAAGTATGTAGTGACCTTCTTTATCTCTTTTGATTGTTCTCAGTTTGAAGTTTACATTGTCTGCAAACATAATAGCTACTCCTGCTTTTTTCTGGGTTCCTGTTGAATGGAGGATTGTTTTCCATCCTTTGACTTTCAGCCTATGGATTTCCTTTTGAGTAAAATGTATTTCCTGTATACAGCATATTGTTGGATTTTGATTCTTAATCCACTCTGCCAGTCTATTTCTTTTGACTGGAGAATTGAGGCCTTTACATTTATGGTTTTAACTGATATGTTTTGGCTTATCATTGTCATGTTATTTACTTGCTGTTGGTTTCCTATTTTTCCTACCTGTTTAATTGCTTGCTCTTCTTGATGGTTCCTTTCTATTTTTGCTCTGGAAATTTCAGTAATTTTTTTCTCTGTCTAGAATATCTTTTAGTACTCTTTGCAATGATGGTTTGGCACTCATGAAGTTCTTCAGTTGTTCTTTGTCATGGAAATATTTTATTTCTCTGTTGAGTTTGAGGGGTAGTTTGGCAGGGTAGATCAGTCTTGGTTGGAAGCTGTTTTGTCTCAGGACCTGTAATACTTCACTCCAAGCTCTTCTCAAATGGATGGTCTGTGTTGAGAAGTCTGCCGTGATTCTGATGGGCTTTCCTTTATAGGTAATCTTTTAATATTTTCTTCTTTTGCTGAAGAGCTGGGGTCTTGACTATTATCTGTCTGGGTGTAGTTTTGTTTTGGTTATAGTTAGTCAGAGTTCTATCTACCTCATTTACCTGCATATCAGATTCTGTTTCCATACTTGGGAAATTTTCTGCTATTATTTCTGCAAATATTCTTTTTATGTCGTTTGTGTTGCCTCATGCTGCTTCATTAACTCCTATTAGTCATACATTATTCCTCTTTGCCCCATCTTGCAGCTGTTGAATTGATTTTTCCTGGTTCCTTATCGATTTTAAGAGATCCTTTCTTTCACATTTGCTAGCTGCTATGCTGTCTTCTAAAACTGAAATTCTATCTTCACCTTCATTCAAGTGGTTTTTGCAGCTTTCAAGGGAAGCTTTGATTTCCTGGGTGTCTCTTTGAATCTGGTTAGTGCATTCTAATTCATTTGTATATTTTTCATTTAACATTTCCATCCATTGCCTATGTTCTTCTATTTTCTTATATGTTTCTTCTTCAGATGTCCTGAGCAGTTCTTTCATTATTATTGTCATTTCATTTTTTGCCTGAGAGATTATTTCTGATCTGATCTCTTCTATGGCCTGATGAAGTTGTTTCTTCACTTCCATTGCAATAATTTCAGCAATTTCTGGTGTGTGTTTACCAAGTTCTCCTATGTCAATGTCTCCTGGACTTGTTACGAGTGGGGTGGAGTTCTGAGATTGTGTTTTAGTCCTTCATCTTGTCATGTTTGATCCCAGATGCAGGAAGTTCAATTTCTCTCTTCCATGGCAGCTCAGCAAAGGCTGCTAGTGTTTCTAGTTTTCCTGGTGGTCAGGCTTGCCCCTCAATGTCCACTGAGATGCATTGCTTATTCTGGGGCTTTTTGGCAGATGGAGAAGTGTATCTAGTTCTCCCAGGTCTCAGATGCAGACCATGCTGCCAGCTGATGGCAGTCCTTCTGATCCAGTGACCCCCTTGTAGTTCAGGGCATGTATATGACCCAGGATCAGGTTGCACTGGTGGCTCAATCCCAGACCAGTGGACTAGTGTGCCCAGGCAGTTCAAGGTACAGGAAAACCCAGACATGAACTGCAGGGTTGACAGTTTGTGGACTACCTGATTCTGAGTCTCCAGTCTGCACAGGAGTTAGACAAAGGCCATACCAATAGTGCTCACAGACTGCCCATGTCTGTGACCCCAGGAGGTTGGGGTGCAGGCAAAGCCCAAACGTGAGCCGCAGTGCCACAGCTCCCAGCACCCATGGTCCAGTACCTCACTCCATGCTGGGCATGTGAAGAGAGGGCCAACACACGAACCCTGGTGAGAGCAGTTCATGAGCCTTCTGAGTGAGGAACTCCGGTCCGCACCAGGCCACTCAATAATTGTTAAACTGGTTGTCAATTGCTATACTAATGCTATATGTCTTGTGGTTGTACTTAATGGTCAGAGTTGCATATTCAACTATTTCATGCCCAGTATAGATAAATAGCTCCTGCTTTAACAGCTTTGTGCCTGGAAGGTAGTAAGGGAATTAGAAAGGATTAAGATTCAGTCTATTTTAGTTGATTTGATAGTAAATTGTAGTTCACTGCCTTTGGAACTCATAATGTTTGATGATCAGACTAAGTAGTGTTAAAAAATGAAATTTGAACGAACTGTTAAGATCTATTGGCTTTTATTATTGATCTGTAAAACAGGCAGCATCCCACCTGAAACTTCAGAACAGGTACTGCAACCAGCTGAGCAGAAGAGGTGGGTTTCATGGACAGGGAAAGGCTGAGAAAGCAGAAACAGCAAACAGGAGCAGGTGGTCATTTCAGTTATTTTCCATATAAGGTTCAAACAGAGAGATCTTTTTACCATACCAGCTCAGGCAAGCTGGGTCCCCTCTTATTGGTTACTGTGAATCTCATGCTTTTCTGGAAAACTAATCTGTCCAAAGGACACTCTGATTAAGTGATGCTGGCATGAACATCTCCCTTTGGGTTTGGTCAAGTCCACTGGACCTAGTACAGGAGCTCAATGGAAAACAGTGGCCTCTCCTAAATCTCATTTAACAGTAATTTTATTTGGAATTTTCTTTTAAAAAATATCAGTGTGGGGCAGGGGAGTCAGTTTGGACCTCCCTGCCTTGGAAATAATAATACACTTTACTGGCCATCAGCAGTTTCCCTATGAGCTAAGTAACTGAAACAAAAAAGACAAGAAGTGACAATATATTCTCTCTCTCTCTCTCTCTCTCTCTCTCTCTCTCTCTCTCTCTCTCTCTCTCTCTCGCACACACACACACACACACACACACACACTCACACACACTTACTTTTTCCACCCTGATTTATTATTAGTACTTAGCTAATTTTTTAGTCACTCTGAACAGAAAGGTAGTCAAACAAGTAACTGAAGAAGCCTGTGAAATCATGCCCCTACCCCCACCCCAGGTCCCTAAAATCCAGTAAGTAAGAGTCCCTCAATTAAGCAATTGAAATTGCAGATGCAGCTTTGGACTAGTCCTGGACAGGACAAGCTGCAACATTTTGCAAAGCATTTTTGTTTTACCATATGAAAGCCAACTTCACCTCCATTCACTCAGCACTCCTTCCAAACAGAATAATAAAACCAGATTGGATTACTTTGTCTGGAAGTGCTGCACTTTTCCAGCAGAACATTAATGGTTCTCAGGGAGTGCATATTTAATGAAGCACTATTGTTATTTGCCTAAAACACATTCTAATAATAAAGCACTTTGTGTCTGTGCTGAAAGATTTCATTTCAGGTATATTTACCTGAGGATGGATGGAACTGCTCTGCAGCATCCTCGACTCAGAATGGCTCTGGAATAGCAATGAGCACTCATGGGAGTAAGCAGGGAACACGGGCCTGAGGGCTCCACTGGACAGTAACACTGCTGACTTCATCTCCCGTCACTGAGTTAGGCACCATATAAACTAATCAGTGAAGGGCAAGAGGTGTGGTCTGGAGCAAAACCTCAAATTCTGATTCAACTCCAGCACTGCAGTGCCAAACAAAGCTGAACCCATGGAATTAACCTAGCATGCAGTATACATGAGAGTAGAGTGCTGGGTTAGTCTTTGTGAAATTCCCTGCTGAATGAGAACAAAGGAGATAAGAAGATGCGCGTGTTTAGAAATGCAGCAGGAGCTGGACTTGCCACCCTAAAGCCCTCCTGCTCCTGGGGTCAGCCTCTAAGTGACACTGTGGCTAATCTATGATCCCCGAGTTTTTCATAGATACGCTCCATGACTATGTCAGTAGGATGCAATGTTTGCAAAGCGTTTTTAAAAGAATAAAAAGCCACTGCAATCTAGCTTCGTCAAAAACCACCTGCTGTTCTATTTGACCACTGGAGCATCACTGTTCAGGGTTTATCCTCCCCACGGAACAAGTACACAGACGGAGGCTGAAAGAAGAGGAATCTGAAGCTCGGCCATTTACAACTGGCTTTGAGATAGGACTGTGGCCAGGAGCTGTTATCTTTATGGTGCAGAATGACTGAGTTTGACTTCTGGATCACTGAGTTGGGGCGATGCTTTTACAAGGAAGCAAATGGTGCTGTCAGTGTGGAGGAGATGTCCCCACAGCTTAGGTGTTAAATATGAAGTAACAGAGGGGCTGGGGGAAGGGATGCTTGTCAACTGATGCAGATAATGGAGAAAGATAAGCCTTAGATCATAAATCAGCTTACAGCTACCACCTATGGCTTTGAAAGGGCACGCTTGTTTCTTACTGTACCGCCAGCTCATTAATACAAGTCGGCAGTCATTACAGGTGGTATAAGAGAGAAGATAATTTACATATTAAGTAGTTAATTGTGGATTCCACTGCATTTCAATTCTCAAAGGCAAGCCTTTCTAAAACACTTCAAGGGCACAGTTCAGGTTCATGTCGATACATTAAAGTTTTCTTCTGTCTATAAAAAGGATGCCTGTAAAAAGTTATGATTTCAGTACAATTGCACAGGCAGTTTCCCTGGATGAACCTGTGACCCACTGTCTAAAATGGAGGTGGGAACTTTTCCAACAAGAATGATTATTCCCACTGACATTCTGATAAGTTAATGGACACAATTTACATGAAGCATCACATCTGAGAGTTCTCAGTAGGGATAGGTATGAATAATATTAACTTTTGTGATGCAAGACCATAAAAACCAATTGATTTTATTAGCATCATAAATAAAATTATATTAATAGAATTTTCTTGTTTTGAAAAATTTTATGGCTATTAGGATGGGTGAGTAACTTTTCAAGCTCCACGTCTTTCTATTCTTGCTTGTTATGAACAGCTGTGGACTGCCAGCAGGATGGAAAGAGGCCAGGCTTGAGAGAAGCTGATCACCCAGGAGAGGTTATGTTTCATAGTTACTACAGGGTTAGTTAGATTTGGTCTGTAAACAAATGCTTTTCTAAAAAAGCAAGTTCCAATTATAAGCATCGTGGCACTTGGCAGAGCAGAATGATTTGGAATATATAGTAGTTCTGTGTGGGAGGAACCAGTTCAACAGGTCCTCCCCTCTTTCAAAAGCAGATTTATTCTACCATCTGCAAGACAGTGAATGGACTTCTTCATGGAGCCCACTGTATATCTGAGAAAAATCTACCATGATAATGCCGTTCAGGAGCCCTGATTAGCACCACATTGGAGGACTGTCAAATATTTATTTTTCTTATTATGAAAGTAATGTATTGCTTTAAAGGAATATATTATTCAGGATTATGAAAATAAAGAGAAAAAATATATATGATTCAAAAATATAACCACTGTTAGCCTTTTGGTGCTTGTTTTCAAGTAGTTTTTCCTCCTTAAACTGATCTGGCCCAGTTCTTCACTCCTCCAGGAGCATTAAGGAAATGTTGTATGTCACTGGAGTCTATGTTCAGTAGAAACTATGAAGGATGTGATAACAGATGAGTTTTAATACACAAGGACAGGATCTTTTAGGTAGCTGGGAGATTATACACATGTATAACCTTTATAGGCTAATCATGATTATGAGATTAATGAAAGCAAGGCAATAATAACTCTAAGCCATTCATGAGAGAGAAGTCAGCAAATATTTCTGACCATTATCTGGAATTTTATCAGAACATACGTTTTTCCCCGCATACCTGATCTAAAGATATCAGGTGCATGCATACATATACTGAAAACATATATTTGCTTATTAGCCAAGCATCAAGGACTTTTCATCTTCTCTTATTTGCAGAAAGAAAGCTTCCTGTGTTTCTCTCACCTTCCCATATTCTGATGTCAACATATTCCTGCCTGTACTACTTCTGCTCTGACTGCAAATTCATCCATTCATTTAACCACTGAGTAGTAAAAGCTCAGTCAAGCTCTATGCTAGGCATCAGGGTTGTCAACCTAAAGGTTAGCATCTTCTAGTTTCCTTTCCCTGAATTTTAGAAGAGCTTCCAATTTAAATAATCAAAGAAACAGGATCTTAAATTGATTTTAAAGACTGGTGAATTTCTTTCTTTGCTTTCAGGGACTTAATTATTTAAATTTTAGTTGACTTGGTGCATTGGTGAGGAGACATGCCAAGTAAAGCAGCTCACACTGCTGATCAGTGTGCCCTTAGGATTTGAACAGGTAATTTAAATTCTGAAATAACTACATGACTGTCCTTTGCTGAGGCTTGGGTCTGTGATGAAAACTTCTTTTGCTAGTTAGAGCTAGTTGGCTCTCTGGATGTCAAAGATAATAGCATTCTCATTTGGTTCCACCTGAACCAAACATCTGTCTTAATACCTGAAAGAATTTTATGCAGAGCATTACAAGAGAAACAAAGGGATTGATTTAGATCAGTTTGATCCATATGCATTAATAATTCTATTTAACTATAAAATTAACTTCACCATTAAAATAAATGTGTGACTGTAAAATCTAGCATCTCTTCTCCAGGAGATAATGGCCTTCCCAGCCATTTGGATGCTGCAGATAGGAAGTGTTGGGTAACAATTTATCTTTGAAGCTCATTCTAAGACTTCGGGAGAAGATTCATTCATGCCTTAAAAGTTTTCATAGCCCAGTTCCTATATATAAAGTTTGATAATATCTCAACAAATACAACATTTTTGACAGAGTAATTGGTGTAAAAAAAAACACTGGTTTTTGTTTGCTTAAGGAACTGGCAAATCTTATTAACATATTGAGGAAGACATTCACATTCGGTGAGGAATATTTGATAGCAGAAATAGCTTAAAGAATTTTCTTTAAGTCACACAAGGAGTAGTGTACTGAGTTTCAAAAACAAATCTGCATGGTACAAAAACCACTGCTTTGTAGCTCATCAAATTGCCTTAGGAAAGGCAGCTCACCTTCCTGAATGCCACAGCATTTGTATTTGATGAATCTTATTTCTTTATCTGTACAACAAATTTTTATTTAGCACCTGTCAGCCAAATGTTGTGATGTGTTGAAAACATTGTTTAACAATAATTGTAGGTAATTATCTTTAAAGCTTCCATTATTCAATAATTCAGTATCAAGATTTTAATATTTTTATTTATGAAATATCTGGCATAATGAATTATGCATTAGTATAGTAGACAGCCATGTCATCACCCAAATTTAACACAGGCAAATATTGTGCCACATCAATTTTCTCTTATCCATTGAGAATTAGGATGTTAAAGCTCCCTGAGCCCCATCACTTCCCCATTCCTCTTTCCTCAGCCATTAACTAGAAGCTGGCGTGTATAATATGTGTGCCACCAGGCATTCATATTTTTTTTCTATATGTATCTCTAAACATGCAGTTTTCACTTTTCTTCATGATACAGAATTTGAGAGTCTCTTTCTCTCTCAAATTTTCTGTAAAACACATCACCAGTTATATCTTTTGTGAAAGAATACAGTGTATGCGCCTAGTTCTACCATTACCTCTCTATAGTAAATACTATGAAATCAAGGATGCTACGAGATTGGATTTATAGCATTGGTGACTAGGGAGGGGGAAGAGTAAGTAAATGACAAGATCATAGAAAACTAATAGGTCTTGTATTTTGAAGTACCACTGATAGACTGTAAGTTTACTAAAACAGGGCAGGTTTTGATGAGAAGAATGGTTTGGAATATCTTGAATGAGAGGTGATTATGAAACTTTCAGCTAGAAATAGTTGAATTATGAATCATACAACAGGAAAAGAGAAGAATGTGTGCATGTTGTATAAATGTAACTCACACTAAAATTTGAAAGAACATACACAATTCAGTTTATTTGGTCATATTTACAAGTTCCACTCCCTAAGTTGAAAGAAATGGAGGAGAAGTAAATAGGCCACCTGAATTCAAGCATTTGCCAACCATTAATTTTAGTACTTTGTAAAGTTTAATCCTCTAAGCCAGTGGCAGTGTACCCATGATATGCATGCCCCAACAGCCTATTTGTATCATTGAAAGCTCTAAAAGGTTTGCCACCACCGATCCAGGTTGGCTTATGTTGAGCGGGCCCTCCTTTAACCTTTTCCTTTGATATAATGGATGTGGCAGTAGGGGCTTCACAAAAATTCAGGGCAAGAGGTTGGAAAGATCTTCAGACCTCTATGGCATGCTCTGGATCTTCATGGCCCTGGAAGTAAAGGGCTAGTCAACTGCCCTCTAAGGATGAAAGTTGGCCAAATTCTATTTTCTGTTGACATTTGCAGTTTAAGTCATACACTCTTTGCTGGTCCCTCTTTTGGTGTAGTCATGGCCTGGTGGCCCCCACTCTGCCAACATGGCCTCATCTTGTCACTTCATGGCAGTAGGTCCCTGAACCACATCCCTGTTCTCTACGTCACCCAGGTTCCTGCAGTAATCCACTACCAGTCTCTGCAGTGGTCCATGACAGCAGGCTTGTAGATAGGCCCACTTAGGATTTGCCCCAAAGGAAATATAGACAGGTAAACTAGACTCTCTTCTCCACCTGATCGAAGGGTTCTTCTTGCCTAAATATGCTAAATCCTTACTTTTTGTTGGACACCTACCTTACAGAGCAATTTCCCTCCTAAAGGTCCCAGTAGAGATAAAGTTAGTCTGTCTGACTCATCTACTGGATCCTATCTTTTATTTGAAGGTTGGGGTTGTGACTCAAGAACACATTTCTGACTACCTTGTTTTCTGCACACCTCCTCCCTGTAGCTCTGTTTGCTTAACAATCTGCTAGAAGCAGAAAGGATACTGATTTTTAAAACTTCCTGTGAGTGATCTTCCTTCATGAATCAACCTCCTCCCCAAGTCTTAAGAATGGATGGAGTTTAGTTGCTACACTACAGGAAAATTCCCTGATCTAAGTCCTTTGGGTATAAACTTTTCTGAGTTAAATAGGAAATTAAACAAATTGAGCAAATCCACCCTTTCCACAAGTCTGGGCTCTCCAGCCCATTTTCATGCAAACTGAACAAGTACTTGCCTACTTTTTCTAACAGGTCACAGGAAAGTAGGCTGTCACTCCACAAATAACTGGGAATGTTTGGGGAAGATCATTGTGTAACTGTGACTCACTTTCATTATTAAAGAAATAGATACAGCATAAGTCGGGACAGCAGAACAAAGTTTATAATTTAATTGTAACAATCAGAATGACTCGGTTTAATGCTGTGAAGTATTTTCATTGCATGTAGATTTGGAATCATGGCTAAATAAGTCAGACAATAGTAGTAATTAATCAAACCTATTTGAAAAGAAAGATGAAAGCAAGTATAGATGGAAAAAGCCAAATATACTGAGGAATGCTAACATTGAGCAGCAAACAGTAGAAAAGGGCCCCAGTAGTGAGGAAAAGGTTGAGTGAAATGAAAGAGAAAAAGAGAATGAGAAGTGAATGGTATCAGTGAAAGTTTCTAAAAGTCAGCCCTGCTGCAGGCTGTGCAAGGTCAGTTAAGGTAATAAAATCAGGCCACTGGATCTGAAAATTAAAAGTTCATTGGTAGTTTTAGCTAGAACAGTCCCGATAAAGTGCTGGGGTCAGGAAGCGTTTAATAGGGCTAAGGAATCAAAGAGAAGTGAAAAGTTCATAAAGGTAAGTTTCTTTCAAGAAAATTAATTTTTAAGAAGAGAATAAATGTAATAAGTGAATATAAGCAGTCTCAAGTCTCCTTTTTTCTAAAAGAAAGATTGTGTTTGTTAGGATAGGTGAGACTAAGTTGTACTGAATAATAAACAAAATTCTGAAGCTCTATTTCTCCTGTATATTATATGTCCAACACACTTCAGCAGGGACCTGCTCTATTCATCAGTCATCCAGGGACCCAGGAACATAAAGACTCTATCACCTTGTTTCATAAAGCATTGGCCATCAGTGAAAATTACTACCACCACAAACCTGTTAATCACCAAAGAAAATCACATAGTTTCCAAGTTCAAAGGGAACTTGGAAGTACAACTGTATGTAGTCAACGTGTAGTAAGTATCACTATTTGTGAATAGGTTGATTAAATACTGTGGACGAGAGCGATATGGCCTGACCAAAGCAAGAGGATCAGTAAAGGGGTTCAGAAAGAGGTTAGAGACAGACAAGAGACAAAGATTCATTGAAAGAGCATGATCTTAAAAAGAAGGAAGAGAGGAGAATGCAGAGCACAAGAGGATGGGAAAGCTTTCCTTGAAGGGCTACTTGTTCTTTGAGAGATACACAGTGTGGATGGCCATGGAGCTGGATATGATCTCCCTCTAAGAAAGCTGATGCAAGCTTTATTTCTTCAGCACAGGAGAGAGAAGCCATGCAAAAACTGAATGAAGAATTTCTGGTGAACAGCATGATTCCTGTTTTCAGTAGAGATATTTACACTTTCACCAGGTGATGATTACCTAATATTCTCCAGCAGTGGGAGGGAAGGAATGGTAACGGAGACATTTGCATTCGTCAGTGTTTCAGGATTTTCAGGATGAGTGCAACTGAGGATTGAAAAAATGGGGATGTTAAGAACATTGACAAGATGCTGAGGGGTCAACCAGAGAAATGGATCGTCAACTAGGAGAAAAGAAAAGTATTGACCACAGTTTTTCCCTAATGAAAATTATGACTTTTTGGCATTCTTAATAAAGCAAAAATCCCTTAAAAATAAATGACAGCTATTTATAGGAGTCCAATTAAATTGAGTAAGATTTGCATGTTCTCTTTGGTAAATCTCCCAAAGAGACTTGTAGCAGAACTACTGTGTCACTGCAAGTTGCTGCTATGGAAGCAGCTAATAAATCTATCCGTTTTGATCAACACATGAATGTGTCATGCGAGCCTAACATATTTTATCCAACAAGAAAAGGTGGATCCTAGTAAATTTGGTTTGCAACTGTAACACATAAATCATTTTAAGGATGATCATCTGAACTAATGACATTAATGTAATAGAAAGCCTGGGAATCATTTAAGAAAAATATTTATTAGAGCAAGGAACCAATATAAATTCTGTTTTTTATTGGAATCTACTGTCTCTAGATAAAGTCTGGATTGGGGGACATTACAAGTAGGAATATTTACTTCCTTGATTCAAAATTCCAGCTAGAGTTAGATATTGAAAAGCTATCAAATCTAGCCTGCTGATATCCAACTGCCTTATATTCACATATCCAAGAATGTGAGGATTATTTATATAGAGAAAGTTGAAAAGCTGAAAAGATTTTATGTTCTTTTACCCTCATTTTTTGCTTGAGTCACAGGTTATATCCTCTTCTGCCTCAATTCCAAATACAACTTGAGTTGGACACATTTTTTATCTTCTATCCCTTAAATTAGAAGAGGAAGTGTTATAACCGCTGATGAAAACAGACCAGAAAAAGCGTTGTACAATAACGCCAGCTTGGTCTGTCCAGAAAACTTCAACTAAAGATGTAACCTATGCTTTAGTTATTGCCAATAAGAATTGGATCAAGTCCAGAAGGACGTAGTTTTAATCAATTGTTTTTAGGGAGAGAGTCTGTAGCCAACTGGCTTAAAAATCTTTGAACAGTAAGTCTTGTAGAGATATAGCAGACTTGCCAAAATTGCATTACAGCTTCAAACCATCGCAAATTACACTGCACTTTAAGTTTTATTACCAAGTAAGACAGCACACAAATTCATTTCCATGTCTGTTGCCAATTTAAATGAATGGCTGGCTCCTGCCAGCTCAGGAAGACACCAGAGGAAATGTTGCACAGATCGCTGGTGCATGGAATAAATGATGGCAGGCCCCTTGGTCATTTAATCTCAGAGCAAAATTTATATTTTAAGTAGGCTTTAAAAATGTAATGTGAATTATGCCATCGGAGGGATATAATTCAGGGAAGCAACCATATTAAATGCCTACTATGTACTCAAAGCCATTCTTGCTGCTGTGGATGATACAGAAATAAAAGGTACAAGCTCTGTTCTCAAAGGGCTGTCTCTACAATTGGTCAAAGTAAAGCAATACCCAGGAAAATATTTGACATTCTCTAGGGCTGAATTATGTCCCCTTAAAATTCATATGTTGAAATCACAACTGCCAATATTTCAGAATGTGACTGCATTTTGAGATAGGGCTTTACATATATGGTAAATAAGTTAAATGAGCTCATTTAACATGAAGACACACAGAATGATGACCGTGTGAGGATACAAGGAGAAGAAGATGGGCATTTAAAAGCCAAAGAGAAAGGACACAGAAGAAACCAAACCTGCCAACACCTTGATGGTAGACCTGTAAGTTCCGGAATTGCAAGAATTGAAACTTCTGTTCTTTAAAGCACCCTCTACCAAAAACCTTTATAGCTATAATCATTTGTTATGGCAGCCCTAGAAAACTACAGATACTATGAACTGAAAGTTAAATTCATGGTACAACCAAATGCTATAGGAATTCAAAGAAAAGGAGAAAAAGAAATAAAACAAGACTGCAATCTCAAGTAGATCTTGAAGAAAACTTGAAAATAGAAGAGAAACTAAATGTTACAAGGAAACAAACAATATTTACAATAGCAAGAATTAACAAGTATCCCATGTTGCATGGTATAATGGAAGTACTCAATTGATTAGGGGAGGTTTGACTGATAAAGGAGAATAAGATTGGAGATATGGAACATAGTCAAGCATGGAAAAACTGTAAGACCTACAGAGGCATTTAGATTTGACAGTTGCGGGATGAGGGATTGCAGTTTGTTATTGTTGTTTCTTTCCCCTGTAATCAATCCTCCAAAAAGCTGGATTGATTAGGAGAGAGGATATAATCATTTATGATCTACCTATCCTAAGAAGTACTATTGTGCCAAGTTGAGTTGAGTTAGAAATAAAACCAAGCAGTTACGAAGCCAAAAAGCATCTAAGAAGGGAAAGATGAAAATGGCAGTCAGAATGGGAAAATGAAAGCCTATATTCCCTTGGAAAGGGTCATGGATAAGGCTAAAAGGGACAGAAGAGAACTCAAGCTAGAAGGGACAGAAGAGAAAAAGGAAGCAGACACTGATCTTTTTAAAGGAAAGGAGGGCTGGGGATTTAGCTCAGCGGCAAAAGCGCCTGCCTGGCAAGCGCAAGGTCATGAGTTCGGTTCCCGGTACCGGAGAAAAACCAAAAA
>NW_004955411.1:29868980-29970715 GCF_000276665.1 Chinchilla lanigera
GGTACCGGAGAAAAACCAAAAAAAAAAAAAAATAAAAAAAAAATAAAGGAAAGGAAAAAAGAAATATTAGAGAATAATGATTAAGAGAATTAGGAAGCTAAAGAAAATAAAAAGTATATAAAATGAAAAAAGTAAAGACAATGAAATTCACAAAGAAAGTGGAAGAGAAGAGTAAACTAAACTTAAGTGGAAAGGTTAACGAAACAAATTAAAGCAGCAAGAGCCTACAGCAGATGTACCATGAAGTGACAAGGACAGGCAATGGAAGGCAGGATGGGAGGAGCCTGGGAGAAAAGAAGTGGAAACTGGATGAATGAGTAGAAGGAACTTTAAGATGCTGGAGGCAAATGAAATTCCAAGGAGAGAGCAGGGGAGAAGGTTGAGCAGATATGCTTCTGAGGAACAGAATAATCAGCATTGCTTTATTTCCTTACTCTCCTCCTAACTGAGCATCGCCAATCTGAACCCCAAGTAAGCTGACCATGATGGTCGATTCCTGCCCTGTCCTGTGAACTACTCTCCATCCCCTACCCTAGAGTGTGAGGGACATGAAATCATTTTAAAGTTTATCTAAGGGGTGTCATTTCTCGTGCAGACTTCCTAAAGTCAATTATATATTGCCATTCAGTGATTTTTTTATTAGTTTTAGTTAAATTTCTATTACCTTTTCCTACTGTGTCTGCTCTACTTCATTCTTTCATAACTTTAAGATTTCTCCATAGTTTCATTCAATTTATTCACGTCTACCTTTCTTGGGAGTAAGAGAGTGACAGAGTATAAAAAAGAACAGATGAAAGAAGAAGGAAGGAAAGAAGAAAGCAAAGAAGGAAGGAAGAAAGCAAAGAAGGAAGGAAGGAAGGAAGGAAGGAAGGAAGGAAGGAAGGAAGGAAGGAAGGAAGGAAGGAAAGGAGGATGGGGAGGAAGGAAGGGAGGAAAGTTTTCACATTCTCTCTGTTACTCTTTCCATACAGGTCCTGGGAGAAGGAAGGAAGGAAGGAAAGGAGGATGGGGAGGAAGGAAGGGAGGAAAGTTTTCACATTCTCTCTGTTACTCTTTCCATACAGGTCCTGGGACACATCCACTCTCCCCATGTACACACACACACACCCCTCATTGGACCCTTCCATGCTCAGTGTTTTGCTCTAATATCCCTCCTCCCCAAACTTCTATTTTACTTGAAGTCTCTTTCCTTCAAAGCTTTGACACCAGACCTCTGTAGCATGACAGTATTGCCACTTCCATCCGTCTTTAACAAAAACCCAAAGGACTGGACCTCCTTTCTGGAACCTTCTCCTCTAGTTTCTACATCAGGATCCCTAGCTGCAAGCAGTACAAGTTAACTCTGTTGAATCACAGAAAAGGAATCTATCAAAAGGATATTGCGTGTTTGGCAGAAATTTAAGATGACTGAAGAACCAGGCCAAGGCCAAAGTTCCAGAATCAAAGTCTCAAGTCTGCCTTTATGCAGCCACGTAGGCTACAGCTTAAATTCCTGCAAAGAACTCAACTCACCTAAAGGACACTGTAGTGGTTGATTGATTATGTCAACTTGAGAAGTTTAGAAGCATAACTAAACTTGGCTCAGCAATTGGCTCAGCAATTCTATACCCTAGGGTATAGAGGAGCCACCCTAGGGTGGATCATCACCTAGATAATATAAAAGGGAAATGAAGAAGGACAGAGGAACTGCCACTCCTTTTGGAGGAGCTCCAGTCTTCACCTTCAGCTTGGACTCAGTCTCCTGGCTTCTAGTGCAGACTCTTCGGCTTCCACCTTGGATCCTTCAGCCTTCCGTGGCAGACTCATTGGCCTCCTGGTACAGACTTGTGCAGAACTCTGCAGTGAACTCCAGACCCTGGACTGATTCCTTGGTCTTCAGTGTGCAGACATTCTCTGCACGCTTCCTCATACAACTCTCTGGCTGACCGTCAGAAGCCAATCTTGTAATTTCTTATAATTTGTACATCTTGTGCTATATCTGTTTCTCCAGTAAAACCCTGACTGATATAGACACTATGCACAACATGGATGCTATTTCTGACCAGACACTCAGTGGCCCAAACACTGCTGCATGTAAAATCTGAATGCTTTTGCTTCCTCCTTTGCCAAAAAAAGAATGCACACATGAGAAACCACTTTGAAGATATCAATATGTAATACAGCAAGCATTGTTAATTCCCTACCACTTTGTTTGTAACTCCATACTGTCTGTACCGTTCCTTTGCTATTCTGTAAAATGTTGTCTGTCTGTTAGTATTTTCCTCCTTTTATTTTTAAAATAAAAAAAAGAATGTACACAGACCTCTCCCTCTGAATTGCTTACCTTGGAGCTAAATTTCACACAAGTGCAACTGATGCATGAAGTTCAGTAGGTACTCCCTGCAAATCATTTCTAAGAAATCAGTTAAATAATTAGGACTGATGCAAATTTTCTTTGTCTGCATTTAAATTATAGTCAAATCCAGAGCCTAACTATGACTCCACACTTCCAGGATGAGTAAAGAAATCTCTTTCAGCTACCAGCTGGCACACATACATTGAATTAGTTTCTTAAACTGAGGCCCAAGTCAGTTTTCACTGTGTTACACCCATATGCTACCCAGATGTTGTGCTTGTTTCATTTGGAGACTGTTATGCCCGTCTCATCCATGCTTCCAGAGCATCTATGCCTACACAATAATAATCCCTGCAGACAGAGACATTTGAAAAGTTCTGTAGTAGTGAAATGATGGCTTTTAAATTTGCATAAGTCATATCCATTTATGGCTCATGTTTTCCTTAATATACATTCTATATTATCACCAAACCAATGTAATAAAAACTCATTAATCCCAGCCCTATTCATTTCAAACTTGATCCTCACTGATGATTCCCAGCCTCTGTTTCTTTTTCTGTCCTCCCACCTAGAATGCTTTTTCCTTCCACTTGAATTTATGTCTATCAGCTCCTTACTAACTGAACTCAAGAATACCTATTCTACAAGCTTTCTTTGATTAAATTCACCTAACTCTGATCTCTCCAAGATGCTGTCCCCTATCAGAACATATGAACTCTGTCTGTTCTTCACTTTTGCAGTTATGAATGTGAGGCTTTCATTGGTTTTATGTCATTTTCTATGTGCATGTTTTCTCCCCAGCTAGGGGATCAGCTTCTAGGGTGAGGAAGCCACATCTGTGTCCTATACATTCCACCTCCAGAGCCTACCTTGACCCACCCCTAGAGTAGGTGTCCAGGACATGTCCAGAGAGGGAAGGCATATGCCAGGAGTAAAGGTAGAAAGTGCAGAATGCAATCCATTCTCCTGATAATCTTTTCAAACCTAAATCTTAGCAATAGTAGAAGCATGCCAGGGGGAGCTAACAATATCTACAATGTCATCTTTAAAGAGGATGAGAAGTGATGACTCCACATATGCAGCAGGCAACAGCTAAATTATTTAAACGGAAGGAAACTATGTGTAGGGATTTCAGCGCGGCATCTCTGTTGTGATCTCTGACAGGAAACTTGCTACACATCCTGATGAATTGTCATAACCTAAGTTACTAAGAGAATAACATACGGAATATTTCATTCCACAAATACAAAGGAATAATATCTTCACTCCAAGGGACGAATTGGAAAACAGCTAACTTTTGTAAATTCTCCTCTTGGCAAATTTTCACTGTATAAAATATATAACTTGTTTCCAAAATTAAATATTAAAAAATGACCTTTGTGTGAGATAATACTATACTTAAATTCTGAGAAGATATTTGATGATTTTAGGAAGTTTTTGTCCATTTGGAGATCTGTGACAATGACATGTTTTTATTTTAGCAAGAGATCTTATCTACTGATAACATACTGAAATGTCTATGGATGAAACAATATCTATGATTTAGTTAAAATTCTTATATG
Organism: Chinchilla lanigera; assembly: GCF_000276665.1. NCBI lineage: Eukaryota > Metazoa > Chordata > Mammalia > Rodentia > Chinchillidae > Chinchilla > Chinchilla lanigera. Next base: position 29,872,878 of record NW_004955411.1, read on the forward strand.
TATCTTTCTTTCATTATTAGAACACCTATAAAGTAAGTACTGCTTTGCTCATTTTCTAGATGGTTTATGCCACAAAATTCCATGCTCATAATCACTGAGGCATACTATTTACACACTATTTATATAAACCTAATCCCAAAATAAAAAATCTCCTTGATATGAAAAGACATTTTTATTTAGCACCTCAAAATTACAATCTACAGCTATAGCCTTTCTCTTAAAAGATAGTCAAGGTAATGTAATTCATTTAAAAAAACAAAATATTTAGCAAAAATTTCAATCATCTATGGCTAATAAGGTACTACCAAGGGAAAAATGTTATGTATATAACATGCATTACTATCCATATCATAGTATTGAAATATTTCTGTCTTAGAATCATTATCCAATATTTCCCTTATCCATTCTGCTAGTGAATATATATATATACCTATATACATATATATACCTATATACATATATATATATTCAAGTAGGCAAATGTTGATTTAATAATTAAGTTACAACCCCTGTGTATGAAACTAAACAGTCTCACACATAATTTAGATATTACCTTTCATTACCTATATGCCCTCTAAAGGATTTAGACAGGTTTTCTTGGTTTTGTTTTTTGTTTTTGTTTTTGTTTTTGTTTTTGATACAGAGTCTCACTATGAAATGAAGACTGGCCTTGAACTCACTTATGTAGCCCAGACTGGCCTCAAACACATGGCAATCCTCCTGCTTCAGCCTTCCAAGTGCTAGGATTACAGGCATGCACCACCATGCCTAGATCTAAAGGATTTAGAATCTAGTGGCAGATAAAGGGTATAAAAATGACTGTGAATAAGCTAGATGTGGTAGCATATTCCAGTAATACTAGTACCCTGGGAGGCTAAAGCCTAAGGAATGCAAACCCAAGCTCAGCCTGGGCAATTGAATGATAACCTGTCCCAAAATTTATTTTTTTTTAAAAGGGCTGGGTTATAGCTGAGAAGGCCTTGTGTTCAATCTCCAGTACTGCAGAAAAAAAAAAAAGAGAAGAAAAGAAAAGAGCACAAAATATAATAAGTGCTGTAAAAAAGAAGTAAAGTACTAGTGGAGTTCAAAAAAGAAAAACTACATTGAGCTTGACAAACGACACAAGTTTCCTGAAGAGATGATATTTGAGATTAGTAAGGTTTTAGCATTATATCAGTGAGAGTGTACACTGAGATGATAAAACAGAAAGACTAAGCCCTTAATGCACAATCATGTCTGGAACACTTACAATCCAAAGTACAGCAAGTACTTACCTGTTTTTTCAAGTATTGAGGTTCCTGAGGCAGGGGAGGTAACCAGGGAGAGAAGCAGAGAAAAAGCAAGCTCGAAAGCAAGGAAGAAGCCAGTGGGCTCTTCTCATATTTGCTTTATCCCCTTCAAAAGCCAAATATTTTGACTCAGTTTAACTTGTAGTTACATACTAAGGATGTAATATATCTGACATGTAAAAGTTGCTCACTAATTCATACTTATCATGAATACTTATTTTATTGGAAAATTGAAGGACTAGAAATTTCTTGTGCAGAACATAAAATCTGGAGATCTGTACCTGAATAAAACAAATGCGATGGCTGAGAAGAGGTTAAATAGGAAGGAGAAAGATAGAAGAAGTTTCAGAAAAGACAGCAGAGGGATGAGAAAAAGGTGGGCGCCTGTATGAGGTTAAAAAAAGGAAAGACAAAACATAAAATTTGCAAACCACGTCAGTTAATTAGGCAAGGTAGCATTAAGATAAATAGTAACATCAAATAGAAGTTACTTTATAGAGAAGAAAACTTCTATTTTGGTAATTACAGGGTTAAATTGCTGCTAAGTAACCTGAAAATAGATATCAAGTACACACCTTTAAGTAAATATCCATGAAGCAGAACGGTTAGCACTAGAGAGTCAGAGGCCAAACAGATGTTTGAGGCTTTGATTCTGAAAGATTCTGAAAGAATTTTAGGCATTGGTAAAGTGATATCTGTCTCACAATTTGAAAATTGGTAAACCCTTTAGAAAGATTTTTAAAGTAAGACTTCAAAGACAGTGGCCCTGCAAAATGTTTATGTTTGAATGAAAACTTGTTATATTCATAAAAGGGAAGAACATTCAGCAATGGAAAGGAATGGACTCCTTTTACATGGTAACTTGGATAAAACACAAGATGAGTGTGCTAATGGACAGCATCCAAAGAGAAGAACAGTACCGAAATATGATTCTATTTATGTATAATTCTGTGAAAAGACTACTGTGACAGAAAGCAGGTCACTGATTGCCTAGTGTCAGGAAGAGTGGACTGCCGAGGGCTTATGTCTGTCTTATGAGAGCATTGTGGGGTGACTGAAGCACTCTCTCCCTTGAATGTGATAGATTGTTAACTCATAGCGCTGTACCATTAAAATGGACTGAATATCACAATTTAAAGGCAGAGAAAGGTAACTTAAAGATGTAGGTATCTGGAAGAATAGATTTGTAATCAAAGAGAGCTATAATTCAGTGCATAAGAATTTAACAAAAAAAGTTTCAACGTAGGCCTAACAGTCAGCAGAAATATACTTTCCAATGACTTGATGATATTGAGAAAAGTTTTAATATATTTATTTAGATCACCATGTCAGAAAGTACATGAAGGCTAAGCATACTAGCTTCATCTTTAGTAACTAAATTCTCAGCAATAAATTATAATTCTTCACATTCTCTTAACCTGAGGAAAATATTCCTAGGTTTCATCAAAAAAGATATCTGAATAGATGATTAAACTTATGCAGAAAAAGATGTGGTAATATTTCATGTCATCTTGGTAAATTTATATAGCTCCATTAAAAACCATCAAGGTTAAGAATCAGAATACATAATGAAAATGCTAAAATGAAGAATGGGTTATTGGCAAGAGAATGATGACAATGTATGCTGTAAGAAAGATATAAAAGTAGGTCAAATATTCAAAAATCTAGATTTTTTAAATTATTAATTGATGGTCCCCAAAATCATTTGCAACATAAACTGGACTATAAATTTGATGATCTTTCAGGTTGAGCTGAAGTTCATGTTGAAATCCACTTCCAAATGTCTCTAGGAGGATCCAAAGTAGATGCAGTCTCTGTAACAGGGGCAGCAAACTTCTGACTCTCCTGCTGCAGCGGGCTGTTTGCTACCATTGAAAACTCTAAAAGATTCACTATCGCTGCTCTATACCAAAGGGAACATGGGAAAATGACTCTGAGAATGTGTGTGTATTCACAGACCCACAGGAAGTATTAGAGATCTGCATCTTTATCTTTCCAGAGAGACCCTTATTATAATAATAAAACAATCAGGCTTTCAAACTCCTCTGGGGTGGGAAGGAGAAGGAATTGAAGGAAAAGTGAATGTCACTCTGTTCATGCTGGTATTTTTCCATCTGCTCTCTCCTTTAATCCCTACATTTCATTCCCATACTTTAAATTGATACAACAATTACCTTCATTTTAAAGGTGTGGAGCTCCATGAAGCTATGACTTCCCAGTCACAGCTACCAATACATAAAGCTAGTCTGTTCCTTCATTCCAAGGTTCCTTCTGCTCTGCCACGCGGCCTCCCCTTGTGGTTGTAAGTATTCTCACCCATCCGGTTCATACGCGGTAACCCAGACTCCAGCAACCCAGTGCCCGCACTTCAGTAACACATGTCTATGACTAACACTTGTGGCCCATGCTCACAACATTGTATGCTAGTAGTGAGAGTAAATACTCTGATAACAGAATGACAAGTCTCAAGAACCTCAGATAGTAAAGCAGGCTCACAGAGGATTAATTACTTCGCCTGTGGCTGTAGGGCAAAGGAAGGATAGCAGAGGAAACCAGCTGAGCCCATGTGTTTGGAGACGAACATGGTTGGACAGTGGAGGAGACAGGACAGAAGACAGTAAGAATATTTTGAGTGAAATCTTATTGCCATTATCCACTATCCCTGGGCTGAGGTTCCCCAGGGTACCCGTTTTGACACTGTGCAGACATAAGGTTGTTCCACTTCGAGAATCTCTTACATTCCAGTGTGCAACATTTCTATCCTTTTATTCTAATAATTTTCTGATAATTTTCAGCCAGGCTTAGCACTGAGAGTTCTTATTGCACAAGAATGCTTAGTGGATGGAAAACTGTGGTGTCTTCTGGAATAATATTGTATTTGATCCAAATAACTTATGAGAAATTGGCCATTTAACACTCACCTTTGGATTTCAAAAAAATTACAGATGCTCACCAAGGTACTGAAATGTAAACTAAAATTGTACTTTAAATAAAATAATGTAAAACTATTTTGTGTATCAAACTAAGAAAATCAGTTCAAAACAAACTTTTAAGAAAAGGTAACTGATCTAAAGGAGATTACTTATTGTTGCATTACAAACTCCAGTTGTGCTTTGTTACTGTACAGTATATTTCTCAAAATTCTTCAAATATGTTAGATATATTACCATTTTGTAATATTAAATAATAAAATCTTTCAATTGTCTTTATGTATTTGGTAAATAAAATTTTCTGCCTTAATAGGTAGTGCTTTAATTTTTATGAGTTTCAATATGTTTTTTATTTGTTTATTGATTGTTCAATTCCTACTTTGGTGAAATTTCATTTCCTGTCCACCAATTCTAACTTATCCATTTTTTTACTCATTTGTACTTAAATTATATAAAACCTTTCTCATCTCATTTAGGAATATTTTGTGTTTGTCTTCATTTTAATATTGAAACTTTCTCATAAAACATTTCAAACATCTCAAAAGTTTTACTGAGGCCTTTTCTAAATCCATAACCTCTCCCAGAGGAGCCCCATCCTGACCTCAGTCACTACTGTTTAGTTTTACTTTAGAAGAAATACTATAGCAATACAACCAACTCTCTATAACTACTGGCTCCATATCTTCAGTTCAACCAACTTTAGATCAAACATATTTATTTTTTAAAAATAATTGTATCATGGCTAACATAGTTGTACTATCATCTTCTATTGCTTTACTGAAAGTAACAGTTAATGATTACTTGTCTGATCCATATTGCATATCTCTATTTGTTTTCCCGAGAAACCACTTTGAAGATATCAATATGTAATACAACCATTATTAATTTTCTATAATTTCGTCTCTAACTCTGTATTGTTTGTATTGTTCTTATGCTATTTTGTAAATGGATGTCTATTTATTAATATGTTTCCCTTCTTTTATTTTTAAAATAAATTTTAAAAATATTAATAACAATCCCCCCAAAATTGTATCTGCACTAAAAATCTATAGATATTTTTCTTGTTATTATCTGGTAAATGATAACAGTATAACAACTAAGTATATGTCATTTATGTATTAAGTATTATGTGTAATTTGGATATGACTAAATTATACAGAAAGATACATGTATCTTGTATGCAAAGATGACCCATTTTTTAAGGTACTTATGCATCCTTGGATTTTGGTATCTGGAGGGAATTTGGAACTTACTTCTCATTTACATAGAGAAACAACTGTATAGTATCACATTTCAAATGTAAACAGATTAATAAAGCACTTCCAAGCTTGTAGCCCTTTGTCTTTCAAAAATTAATTAGGACATGTTAACAAATACTGTAATAAAATTTTTTAAAACTAAAAATGTACATCTTGCTAACAACAGAAAGCAATGAATGGCAAAGGATTTTTCTGATATATAAAAATGAATGCTTACAAATTTGAGAATTTCAAAGCACTTCTTTGTGAACAATATACAATATCAGAATTCTATAGTACATACATTTAATCTTAAGGTAGCAATTTCTCTGTTTTTCTATGATGCTTTTTCTAAATGAATTCAAATTTCCTTTATCTCGTCTGGATGAAGTATGATTTCTCTTTTTCAGATAGAAAAAAATTTCAAAGCAAATAATTGGCTAAACTGAAGTGAAAATCAATTTTATTTTCTTTTTCCAAATAAAAGTACTATAATATATCCAAGAAAACATTATTATATTATTCCTAGGAATACAGAAATACATAATGTATTCCTGCACATAACTAGGAATCTTGCATGCATAATTAAATCTCCAGTTAGAAAACATATGTTTATTGTTTGTTGTTCACCACTATGGGGCCAATTTTCTTTGATAATACATTTTGGGAACTGGAAGATACACATGGTGAGAGTGAGCATTAGGTACTCATATGTCAGTTTGTAGTTCTCTGAATTTAAACATAGGACTTTATTTTACTTGCTTCTTCTTTTCATCGTAGGGTGTGCTAGCAAGCAAGCAGCCCAGAAGGCCAAATCCCATGCGAAAGACAGAGCATGTAAAAGCCAGTGCATTTGCCAGAGGCTGAAACTGGCAGGAAATCCAGGTTCTGGAAGGATTGCATACTCATCTGATCCTGAGGACAAACAAAATGTAGAACAAAAGCCCAGTAAGGTGGACACCTGATCACAAGTTCAAGTACCTGTAAAAACTACCTGCTGTTCTTATATCTTAATGGTTATCTGCAAAAATTACTTTTTATCTAAATTCACTCAAATATGTGATATATAAAATAGCATTACCTTTTAAACTTTGAAAGATAAAAAAATCCCTGCCCCAGAAGAGTTTTTGGAGTCAAAACTTTCAACACTGTACCTGCTTCCCGGGCTCAGGCTTAGCCAAAGGCCTTACATTCTTCCGTCTATGGAGGCAGCGCTGGCCCCAAGGAGTACACAGACTTCACCCTGTGAGCGTCTGCAGTGCAACAGCAGCACCTAGAACAGAGAGATAAATAATCACTGGCAAGGGACACTCACAGTTGAAAAGTGCACCTTAAAAAAGTAAATAAATAGAACCAGCCTACTGATTTTTACCAGATTTAAGCTAAGAAAATGTCAAAAAAGCAAAGTAAACACAGTAAAAACTAATCTACCGATGTGAATAACTTGTAAAATTTAAAGTCAGGAAGATAATCTAAGAGAAAGAGACCCACACAGGGCATCAAAAACAGCATCCTTGGCAAAATAATGATTTATAGTGCAAGAACTCCTGGGTCTTTGGTTTTTTATTATCTGCACAAACATTGTTTTTATATATTTCACAATTTTAGTCAATCCATAGCAGCTTCACTGTACCAATGTCACCCTCTAGCTAGTCGAGGCACTGTGGAAAATATTCTGTGAAGGTCCTAGAGGACTCTGGAAGGCCCATCTTTCTTCCTCCCTAGCAAGAAGACAGGGTTCTTTCCAGCCCTCAGAAGGCCCCCAGAGGGCATCAACACAGAGGCAGAGAGAGAAGTATTGTGAGTTTTCCTGGTGCAGATTTGCAACTTGAACTTAACCTAATTTAAGTTGTGAGAATTAATTAATATAGTGTGCATATACACATACAGACATATGCACATATGCACATAACATATATATGAAATGGTTTTTAATGGGCAATTTTAGTCCTTTGTGGCATGAATTCATTCCAGTATGTCTGACTCAGAAAAGGCTGCAATTTAGGGCTTCTATTCTGTTCACTTCAGGAATAACCTCTCTAATGCTTAATTTCTTCATTTGTAGACTGAAGATGCATACTTCTATCACAAAGGAATGTTTTCAAAATAAAATGCAGCATTACGGTTAATGGTGCTGCATACACTGAAAAGGATTAAATGGCACTTATTGTTTCTAAAAAGCATGCCCTTCTTCATGTTTTCCCTGCTGTGTCCCAGACATCTGAGTCACTCATTTTCCTCTGAAGCACTCATCTGATTCCAAATCTCCATTCAATCATGGCCAACTTTTACTTCTACAATCTCCCCATGGAGCTTAGGAATTTATTCTGTTCCTGGTTTTCCCTTGACTCCATACCAGCAGTGCATATAACTTTGTTCCTGCTGTTTTGCTTCAGTTCTGAGATTTGTAATATGTACTAAAGCATAGTTGCAGGTCACATTTCCCTAAAACAGCCCTCTAAAACACTGTGTACTGACTAGTAATTTTAAATACTAGCCTAAAAATTGTACTTTGTTTTGTCATTCCTATAAGTTCTTTCTTTCTTTTGGATTTAGTTGGAATAAACACTGAGCCTGTAAAACAGAATTTCAAAACAGACTAGTAGCAGAGTTACAATAATTAATATATTGCATATTGTTATCTTCATAGTAGTTATTCAGAGTACAAGATAAAGGCATGGTATCTTGTCCAAACAATATTAGCACAAACCTTTCTTTTCAGTGAACTAAGAGAAAATACCTATTTAACTATCTTATGTATATTTTTTTTCTTTTTCCTTTCCTTCCTTTCCCCTTTCCCCCATCACAGTTTCTCTTTTCTTTTGAAGAATTTTTTTTCAATTCACAATATCTATTGGGTTAATAATATCCCTTAATTATTGCAGGCTGATCATGTCCACAATCTCCTGAACAAGTCTATGGTGAAGGCTAAATACAAGAGGCAAATGGAATTATTTCAGGGCTCCATGAGGATCAAAGCCCTCTCACAGAATTCAGGATTCTCTCAGGGCTAAGACCAAGACCTTCTCTGGGTGGCCTGTACTTATTTAGTTATCAGAAGAAAGGTGGGGAGTACTCAGGAAGGGAGGAACCACTCAAGGACTTCTTCAAGTAAGGTATTAAACTAATCCACCCAGGAGTGAATTGCCTGAGACCACAGTCTTTATCTAGTTGAGGCTGGATCCAGGTATCCTTGGCTGTGATCTTGTCTTATGCTTTGAGGCTTTCCAGCTTCATCTGCCATTACAGGCCTCAGTGGGGATTAGTGACTCACAGAGGTTCACTTACTATGAGTCCACCACCTATCTCCAGATAAGGTACCTAGGCCTTGGACAGATTCACAAGTAAACATGTAAAGCCCATTGGTTAGTTTAAGTCCTGCTCAGGGCTGCTTCATAGTGATCTCCATCAAATGTCTATTGTACATTTTGGATCTCATGTACTTGTTTAGTTTCTCACACTAGTGAGACAATAGGATGTTTACACATGTGGGTGTGATTTATTTCACTTATAAGTATGGTCTTGAGTTGCATCCATTTACCTACAAAACTCTCCAGTTTATCCTCCTTTGTGGTTGAGTAGTACTCCATTATATTAAAAAAAAAAATCTTTTTTATCCTTTCCCCAGCTGATGGGCATTTGGGTTGTTTCCAAGATTTAGCTATTACAAATTGTTCTGCTATAAACATGGGTGTGCATATATCACTGCGATATGATATTTTTAATTTTTCTGGAAGATATGCAGAAGGGGACTAGCTGGGTGGAATGGGATCTCTAATCATAGTTTTTAAGGACACTCCACATTGATTTCCACAATGGTTGCACCAATCTACATTCCTACTAACAGTAGAGAAGGGTTCATTTTCCCCACAGCCCCACCAGCATTGGTTATTGGTTGATTTCTTGATGACAGCCATTCTTTCTGGGGTGAGATGGAATCTCAGTGCTGTTTTAATTTGCATCTCTCAAACAACCAATGATGTTGAACATTTTTTCATATATTTATTTGCCATTGATATTTCTTCATTTGAGAAGTGTGTATTCATCTCAGATGCCCATTTATGGATTGGGTCTTTGAATTTTGCATATCTGATTTTTTTCAACACTTTATATGTTGTAGATATAAGTCCTTTACTGGAGGGACAACTGGCTATAATTTTTCCCACTCTATGGGTTATCTTTTCACTTGGTTGATAATTTCTTTTGTTGTACAAAACCTTTTTAATAAGGTGAGATCCCATTTGTAGATTCTTTGTAGTATTTCTCTTGCAGTGTGGGTTATGTTTATGAAGTCTTTGCCTACACCTATGTCTTCAAGATTTCTACCTATCTGATATTCCAGTAAATTTAATGTTTCTGTTTTAATATTTATATCTTTGATCCATTTTGACTTTAGTTTACTACACGGTGATAGACATGGGTCTAGTTTTAGTCTTTGACATGTGGAAAGCCAGTTTTTTCAGCACTATTTAGAGACTATCTTTCTTCCAGTGAACATGTTTGGCTCCCTTGTCAAAGACAAATTTGCTGAGTGTGTTTGGGGTTGTGTCTGCATCTTCTATTCTGTTCCACTGATCCTTGGGCCTGGTTTTTTTGGGGTGAGGTAGGGGAATACTGTGCTGATTTTATCATAATAGCTTTGTAGTATAATTTCAGATCTGGCATTGTGATGTCCCATGACTTGCCTTTGTTTCCCAGAATTGCTTTTGCTATTCTAGTTCTCTCCTGGTTCCAGATAAATTTTAGGAATGTTTTCTTTAGATCTGTGAGGTATGCTAATGGTACTTTGATTGGGATTATGTTATATCTGTATAGCAGTTTTGAGAATAGGGCCATTTTCATTATGTTGATTCTTCTTACCCCAGAGTAAGGAATATCTTTCCATTTTTTGATATCCTCTTTGATCTCCTTCTTTAGGGTATGGTAATTTTCACTGTACATATCTTTTACATCCTTTGGTAAATTGATTCCTAAGTATTTCATTCTTTATATGCTATTATAAATGGTATGCTTTCCCTAATTTCTCTCTGTGAATTTGTTGCTTGTGTACAGGAATGCTATTGATTTTTGAATGTTGACTTTGTATCTCACTACATTACTTAATTTGGATATTAAATCTACAAGGTTTTGGGGGTCTTCTCTGTAGCATATTCTGCTATCTGAAAATAATGATAAATTAAATTCTTGCTTTCCTATCTTTATGTCTTTTATTTCTTTGTCTTGTCTAATTGTTCTGGCTAATGTCTCCACAACTATATTGAATAGAAAAACAGCATCTTCTAAGATCAATTCTTTTACTATAATTACAGAGGACATGTACACAAAGATACAGAGGCTAAGTTGCAAAATAATGCTCTTTCTCATTATCATATCTAAATCTTGCAAAACAGTTGTCAGTTACACATTAATCAGAAGTGAAAACCAAAAACTCAGCTATTAGATTCTTAGGAAGCTTCATCTTACTCAACTGAATGATAAGGAAAGAGGTCCCAGGTTGGACAGAAGAAACCAAGTGTCCCGAACCCTGTTTAGTTTAACTCTGCACCGTGACAGTCAGGAAACTCCCTATGTGTAGAAGGTTCTCCTACCTGCAAGTATCAAATGAGGATGGAACAGATGTCGAATATCTTGTACAATCATTGTGCCTCTTCTCTACAGGCAATGACTAAGGATAAATAGGGGGAAAGAGACCATTTCCCTGCCGTCTCACAGGTCATAAAGCATCATATCATGACTTCTTGTCATCTTCACAGCTTCAGCATGGACAGAAGCACAAAGTGGGTAAGCCTTATTCCCTTTTTAAAATGGTGAACCTAGACTTTAAGATTTTCCCAGGGTCAGTCAGTACACAGAAGACCAGGGCTTCATATACACATCAGATTGCACATTTCACGCCCTCCACATTTTAATTTCATTTAAATTTTTTTCAGTTTGCAGTCATTATTGTTTACTACAATGGTAATTTGAAACATGGACTTTAAAAATAAATAAATAAAATCTGAACATATTCTCTATTAATGTTTTGACAGTGTGGTAGAGTTCTAAAACCACAGCCTTCTATCACAGTTTATTTATCCATAACTCTAAACAATAATTTAAGTCTCTCATGAAGGATGTAAGAATCAAATACCATATGTAAAAGTCCTGAGCATAGGACCATGTATATACTGACATGAATCATAGATATTATTTGTCTTCCTTATATAAAATACTTAGTGTAAGCTTTCAATCAAAAAATCACTTTAAAATTTTTATTAGTGCATATTTGCACTACATAATGATTGCATTCACTATAGGGAGATGTGAGGAGTTGGTACATGTGAATTACAGATCTCAATTCTTTTTATTTCCCCATCTAAGTCTATTTATTTACTTATTTATTTATTTATTTATTTATTCATGATACTGGGAATGGAACCCAGAAGCTTCACACTAATCTACATCCCCAGCCCTTTGTGTGTGTGTGTGTTTGTGTGAGAGAGAGAGAGAGAAAGAGAGAGAGAGAGAGAGTCTCTAAGTCTCTAACTGCCCAAACTGAGCTCAAACTTGTTATGCTCCTGCTCAGAATGTGGGGATTACATCCATTCACCACCATAACCAGTTTAAATGCCCCACTTTGTATGAGCTAAACACATGTAAATTCAAGCCAGGTTTTCCATGCAAAGTCCTGAACAAGATTATATTTCCAGGAATCAAAACATCTGCAGGCTTGCTTCTCAAAACACAGGCTAGAGGACTTGCAGCCCAGTCAGCAAAGGGAGTGTATTAGAAATGCACTGTCCAAATCCTCACCCAGATCTGATGCACCATATTTGCATTTGCACAAGAGCCCCGGGGGTTCTGAAATACATGAAAGTTTGAGAAGCACTAGGCTATAACGTGGCACTAGAGAGCTGAGCAGAATTACCGTGCATAGGCGCTGATCCCCACGGACTTTGAAGCAAAAGGGATAGGTTTCATTTCACCTCCCAGTCACTTGTTTCAAGCTTGGGAAATCCTCCTCAGGCAAGATAATTTTCACGGTGTTTGGTTTTATTAACTTTCATTAATGTATTATTCTCTTCCATCCTACCACTCTACCCCATCCCAGAGAAATACATTTATACACACTTAACTGATCACAATGCTCTGGAAGCTTGTGCTAGTAAAAGTTAAATAAAGACAACGCATCTTCTAAAAGCTTTCTTTTCATAGCTATCTTCCTTTTTTTCCTTCATTTCCCAACTCAACCCAAAAGGGCAGCAGCCGCTCAAAGTACATGGGGAGGCTTCTAAAATTAAATCAAGGGGAAAATATATATTTATTACTGAGGTTGGACGGGAAGGTGACATTTTTAAAGGTTAAATTAAGTAAATTAATTGAAAATAGAACACATAAAATCAATCCTCCTTTCTGAGAGTAAACAAGCACTATTTTTCAGTTGTTTGATTTTGTATGTCCTTTTATAGCTCTCTCTAAGGTAGAACATCCCTCTGTGACTGAGAGAGAAAGGAGCTCCATTATTTCTCTTTAATTCCATCAGTGAAATTGTTGTATGGTTCTGTGACTAGCAGAAATGTCATGGTTAGAATACATTGGAACAGCAGAAAGAGGAACTAACTCAAACCAACCAGCACACTTCACCCAAAAGGACTTCAATATTCAGGACTTTAAACTAGGTGACAGGGTTTCTAATGCAAGGAAAAGGTAGTTCTCAGCAGCAGTGAAAATGTTGCTATGAAAAAGGGATTTGAAAATTCACAGAGTGGAACTCTCCCTAGACTTCACAGTCAGGCTTTGGGAACATAACTGTATTTGATACCTGGTTCTTGTGCTCTTCATGTGTGATTGCGAGTGAGCTCCAGCTTTCTGAACCTGTTTCCTACACTTTGGAAACAGGATCTTTATAGCTACCTTATTAAATCTATGTGAAGATAGATTGAACTGGGATGTTCATAAAACATTGTATTCTGTGTTCCATTTAGCAGAAACTATTAGTTCCCTTTGACCAGACTGTCTGAGTCTTTGCTCTGGTGGAAATTAAAACTAAAATAACAGTGTGAGTTTATAGGCAAAGGTTTAATTGAGAGGTAAGGGAATATAAGGAAGGGACTCCAGGTTGAGTATGGTAGTCATAGTTGGAGGGGCATACACTGGGGAAGGGGCTCATATTAGTCCAGCCGCAAAAGCAGAAGCCTAGCTTTTAAGGATTTACAGGGGTGGGCCATGGTCCAGTTGATCATTATTTCAGTGTTGCTTTTGTAGCTCTAGAAGAATCCTCAATAACTTGAGGGGCAATTCTCATCCCATGAAATGATTATCTTTGCTCCTGGCAGCTATAGTCATGAAAGTCTGATTTTCCTGAGACTAAGGTTACTACTACTATAAAGGACAGTTTAGTTAGATTATAAATAGACAGTAAGGGGCAAGGCTTAGAAAAGAGTTGGCTGCTTACAAAGAAAATAGCACATCTACTACCGAGTCAAGAGCTAATGCAAGCTATGCAGCTAGTCAAGCAAGAAAGTAAAAGCAAACACAGGAAAAGGATGAGTTAAGAACAGAACTCTAAATCTCAGAGAAAAAGAACCTCTTATGTAGAATACACTAAGTTAACAACTTCTCCCTACTTCCCAGCTGGACTTTAAGAAACTTAAAAATGCATCTTGGCAAAAATATCTTGAACTGGCTTCCTTTATGTAGCCAGCTGACTCACTGATTTTCTTTTTTTTGTTGTTTTTGTGTCTTTGATACCAAGAATCAAACTCACGACCTGGCACTTGCTGGGCATGTGTTGTACCACTCAGCTAAATCCCCAGTCCTTGACTCACTGATGTTCTTTACACTCTGTACTCCAATGCCTAAGCCCCAAATGGTTACTGTAAACCCACAGAGCCCCCTGCAATGGAAGAACACCAGATAAGTTAACAAGCTCCCACTCTCTGCTTATCCGTGTAAGACCAAGACGAAAAAGTACCCTAGAAAGCTATTTTTCTTCTTATATTTCCAATAAACACTTCTTTTACCCTCCTTTCTGTTGGCAATTTCACTCTTTGACTTCATAAGATAACGGGCTCAGTTCCTACAGTGACAGCTGTTTCACTTCCAGTTTCAGACAAGGGCTAGAGACCTGTGGGCATTGTTGTAAGGGGGGAAGGTCTGGAACTAGATGTTTTAAAAACTGGTAATCAACTTGTGAAAGTTGAAAATTACTTTATTTACTCTTATCTTTGTATCAGTCTTAAAGGGGGATGAGACAGTTTAGGTAAAATTAGGGCTTATAAAATTTTCTGCCAACTTTTGGACAGACATCTCTTAAATGACTATCATGTGGTTTATTTTTGATTTTCATTTTTCTTCCAGTACTGGGAATCGAACTCACGACCTTGTGCTTGCCAGTCAGGCACTTTGCCACTGAGCTAACTCCCCAGCCCCTACCATGCTTGCATACAAAGCTGAAAAGAATTTTATCCAGTTTTGCAAACTGAAGGTCAAATTTTGTTCTACTTTTAGTTATCTATAGGGGTTTTGTCGACCTTAGTGAAGAGTTATACGTTTTAGCAAAAACTGCTTTTGAGTCCCTGATTGCTCAGAACAAAATACAAATTCTGCCTTTAATAAGTAATAGGTTAAAAGCCCAGGAATTTGTCCTTCGTCCCTATAGTGGCCTCTGACTTTATTCCATGACATTGTGTTTAGATAGAAAGACTTGATTACCACTAAACATGTTGGGAAAATACATTTTGCCTGCAAACACAGGCTTCGGGGAGTTGATCACATCTGATTTGTCAGCCAGAGGCAGAGTTCAGTGCTCAGTCAACAAAGCATCCTCATCCTAACACCCTCTTGAGGAAAATAGCTCTGTACCACTCACTGCTCATGTTACACTTACTTGACTATGTAAAGGTTTCAACTGACCAAATCAAACTATTGTTCTTTTTTCCTAGAAATTTTTCTATAATAACTAGGTGTCTTAGGAATACAGACTTATTGGAAGGTCATACAATAGAGCAAGTTCTACTACTGTGATAGAAAATAATGCTCTTCCTCTGTGAGTGTCCCCAGCAATAGCCATATCACATCAGAGAACATGTACAGTTACACTACTGTCTTGGAGTATTTATGTGCAATGAGTTTCAGCTGTTGAACATCTCAAAGTGAGATGTCTAAAATGTACCAATTTCATCCTTTTACTCCTAATCAAAACAGACTCCAATTCTAATTGAGTAGTAGAAACACACATATTTATCTTTTTGTCTCAAACACCTATACACACATACTTACCTATGTGCTTCTAACAATTAAATAAATATTATTTGCAAAAAGTTAAAGAACCTTAGCTAATATTGAACATTTTAACAAACTAATTCAAAATGTATCTGAATTTAAATGTGTAATAATAAATATAAAGTATAAAACTAAAAAGCATTTTAAGAAACAGAGATGAAAATTTTTTGTGACATTAAGGTTGGCAAAAATTTCTTAGATTCAGACCCCAAATCATGAAACAGAAAATAGTATTAATAATGTGGACTTTATGCAAATTAAGACTGTCAATGGCACTGCTGAGAAAAAAAGAAAAAAGGAATGCCTTGACCTAGGAGAAAATATTTGCAAATTCCATATCTGACAAATGGAGGATATGTTACACTTTAAAAACTCCAGAATGAGAAAATAAATTTAAAAACTGAGAAGATTCAACATAACCAAACTCTAGCACACATGCAAATGGCACAGACACTTTGGGAAAGTTGGCTATGTCTTACAAAGTGAAATACACACTTGTACTCACTCTGGTAACAGTAACTCCCATTAGCACATATTGAAGTTTCATTTGTGTAATATTCTAGAAATGGTAAAACAGGAATGAAAAAGAGATTGATGGTTTTCATAGTTGTGTGAAAAGAGAGTAACTGGCTGCAGAGGGGCCTCATGAGTGGCACAAAGAAATTCTAGAGGTCGATGAGATGTCCTTATTTTGAGTACAGAGAAAAATAGATGACTGTACATTTGCCAAAAGTCACAGAACTGTGCACCACAAAGAGTAACTTTTTTCCATATGCAGTTTAAAAATTGATTTTAAAAAAATAAGCAATGAAGAGAAGAAAGAAAGTTGTTATTCTTACAAGTGCTGCAAATACAAGCATAAAATTTCTACCTACTGGAAGCATTTAGTTCAGTTAGATTCAAAAGGCTGGCCATTAGATATACTGAGTTCAAAGTTAGAGCCATAAATAAAAATTAGTTACATTCCTCTAGAGTAAAAGATGTTACTGCTAAACATGTAAATGACAAAAGAGACTTCCACAGAGAAAACTGATTATGAAAAAGCATTAACTATGAAAGAAAAGAAAAGAAAAGAAAAGAAAAGAAAGAAAGAAAGAAAGAAAGAAAGAAAGAAAGAAAGAAAGAAAGAAAGAAAGAAAGAAAAGGAAGGAAGGAAGGAAGGAAGGAAGGAAGGAAGGAAGGAAGGAAGGAAGGAAAGAAGGAAGGAAGGAAGGGAGGGAGGGGGGGAGGGAGGTACCACTTTGGTAGCCAGTGTGATGGTGAGCTTTACGTGTCAAATTGTCTAGTCTGAAGTGCATGGATCTAGGTGCTGCTGTGAAGATATTTTGTAAAGCCCATAATAAACTAATTTTACATAAAGGAGATTATACACATAAATTGGGTGGGGTTGATTCAATCTGTTAAAGGCCTTGAGATCAAAGCTGATTCTTTAAGGAGAAATTCCATGTGTGGGTTAGGCTTTAGCCTCACCCAAGAATTCCAACTTGCCCTTCTTAGTAGCCTGTCCTGTGAATTAGGATTTGCCTTCGCCAGCCAAATAACCTGTAAGCCAATTCCTTGTAATAAATCTCTTCATAAATATGTCCTGATGGCTGTTAAATTATATAAAGTAGCAATTTCCTTCAAAATTATTTTTGGGTTGAGTATAACTTCAATTACATTTCAATTTTTTTCAAGTTACTTGAGAAACTAATCCTGAAATTTTTACATAATCACAAAATCTCTAGGACTGCCAAGATTCTCCTGAGGGAATAAGAGCAGAATGGGAGTCCTGGACTACTAGATACTAACACTTACAAAGGATAGTTACATCAACGTGATATTAGAGGAGAGAATTTTGAAAGAAAATTTGACCCGATGGAATTAGAATAATAAGCCCTCAGGAAGACTCTGAAGTGTACGGAGATGTGTTTTATGGCACAGGCTGTATTTCAGAGCACTACAGAACAGAACAAGCTACTAAGCAGAACAGTCTTAGTGAATGTTAGGCACTGAGAAAACATGGTGAGCTGCAAACAAAAGTATACAGAATTTACAATTTTTATAAAACTCAAAATGAGAAAGAAAAATATATGGTTTGGAGATATGTATATATGTTGTAAAAGGTTTTTTTTAAAGCAGAAAAGAAATTTTAGTATATGTGCTGCCGAAGCGAGCACAAAAGCAGAAAAGAAATGTAACTCTGGATAATAGTTACTTCTGGGTAAGGTGATTGGAATAGGAAGGGGGCACAAAGATATACTCAATGGCACTGACGATCACCTGGTTCAAAAGTTGGGTGTTGATGATGGAGACAACAAAAACATTTCACAAATAGGACATAAACCTAAATCAGTCAGAACAGAAACAGCCAGAAATAGCCCGAGCAGATGCTAAGGTGTGTAACCACTCACCATCAGCCCCAGGGCAGTGTTCACAGCTGTTTACTATTATGCTTTTTACTGTAATGTATAAAAGTACTACACATTTTATAGATCTTAAATATTACACGATAAAATTATAAATAGATGAATTAGTAAATTCACAAAGCAATGCTTCCTGAAGCGGTTCTTAAAAATCTAATTGCAGATTCCAAATGCATCAAGAAATTAAAGAAAACAGTGCCATTTTCCCCACTGCCAGAAAAATTTTTGTCACCAATGATTTGCAAAGTTCCCATAGAAATAAAATGCAGTTTCTTCTAAGATGAACAAAGCAAAAGTAATATCCTAAGTGATTCTATGTATGTTAAAATATCAAAGGTTAGTATCTTCGGCGCTCGATGATACTGAAATCGGCAAAGTTAACAAAGAAAAAATATGTAAGTTTAATATGTTATGTCCCAGGATGAACGTGTGGAAAAAGAATGATGGGAAATACCTTGTGAAAGTGAGTGATTAGAAAATTTTTGTGCAACTAATTTAAAAAATGAGGTGATAATAGCAAATAAATTTTCTACAATTTAAATTTTAAATTCTTTTTAATGTATATTATTTTATTTTATATTTATTTATTTTATCTGCTCTTACTATAGAGCTAGGAAATTTGAGGTAGTAGAAAATAAGCCAAACCCCTAGAAAGCTATAGAAAATATCTGAGAAGAATCCAAATATTTAGCCTATTTCTTTTGCTATAGACCATCCTGACTCTTTCTAATGAAATCCAAACTCTGACTTAAGATAATATCAAATCAGTTCAAAAATAAATTATCCACTCATTTAGCCACTTGTACATGTCACTGATTTCTTGGAATTTTTTTTTACTGAATCAAACAGTGACAATTTCTGTGGCACTAAAGAATTCAGAACAATCAAGTGATTTAGTTAATTTGTATGAATTAAATTTAGAAACTAATTCTTCAGGTTGTTCAGTAGTAAATGTTGCAAACTACTTAATCTCAATTAAAAGTAAAACAGTATCTTGTGGACATTTTTAGAATATGACTGTTCTGGGTTCTTAGAAGTTTAAAATATTTTTAAATAATTTGTGAAACCTTTTGCATGACCACCTTCTCATTCATTTTCAGCTCTTTAAATACAACACACTTACCGATGCTCTACGTAACCCATAATACTCACTAAAGATATGATGTGTGTTGTAGGAAGACGCTTTCTTCTCTGTTTATGTTTATAGAATCAATGTTTTCTGCTCCCACTTTAAATGAAAGAAAACTGTTTTACTCTTTCCTTTCTTTAAATTCAACCAAAGGGAAATTTTTCTACCAAAGAAGAAATGACAAAGGTCATTCCAATCACACAACAGATGAGCTGGATCAAGAATAGCATGAATCATAGAATATCGTGTGATATTATCAACATAAACAAGAAAACTGAATCCACTCAAAACCCTTCAAAGGTAGTCCATTATATCTTTTAGCCTTAATTTGAATTATAAAAAAAATTAAAATTGTAAATATATACATAATGATGAAGGACATTTAACTTTGCATTTTCTTATATTCTTTAAGTTTTCCACATTATCATGACAACAAATGATTCAGTTTCAGGTGGAAGTAGGTGCTCATGGGGTCAGTGGGCTAAAGGAGGTCACTCTGCGCCCCCCTTCATAAAATCATTCCTGCGCACTTATGAGTGATTTAGAACTCCCCCTTTTTCAGTAAGGGGTGAGAAGATTACTAATCATTTTCTAAACTGTTGGCAAGCAAGCACAAGCAAGCACATTGGGAGCTGGTGAAAAATGGCACCTTCAGCAGAATGTAAATCACCTTTGATGTGAATATGGAATACAACCAAGGCCAGGAGCAATCCAACAAAAACGTACCCTTGGTGACTTTGTCAGCAGGGTCAAAAAGTCAACGTGTATCAATTAAAAAATCTAAACCTCATTTTTCTTTGCTCTGATGAGAATCTTCAGACTTCTAGATTGAGGCCCACTAATAGCATAAGCAATTTTTCATCCTGTATAATACCAGTGGATTAAGTGAAAAACCACTCACAATCGTGAATTGCCTGCAAATTTCATCAGAATCTTCTTCCAAGCTTGGCAACCGTCAAATCTCACTTTGTAAAAAAATCACCCAAGAAACTTTCAAAAAACAGGATCAGTCATTTCATTTCACACAAGGAATCCCAACATGTTTTAGTCACCCTAAAACTGAAAAGGTGGATTACCTTCATCGATTTCTATAGATTAATGTCTCACAACTACATAAAGTAAATTAAGAAGATAACACATACTTAAGGTTACTTTCAATTCTCAAATACTGAGGCCAGGATTTTTTCATTTAACTTCAACATTGCCAAATATTTATATTTGTTGATTGCACAATGCATAATGCCAAAGGAAACAAATAGGAAAATTCCAGAAACAAGAATTATATTTACATCAAGTTGAAACCAACACAAACATTTGCAGTACATCTCACCCTGTCCTTTTCTGCTCCCTTGCTTTGTATATATCCACTTCCTACCTCACATGTCTGGCCAAAATATTCTTTTATCTGTGCTCTTTTTCTAAATCTTATTTTGAAAATATAAATCAATAAATAATGGTCTCCAAGAAGCCCCTTCCAGAATATCACACAAATGTCTCTTTTCTTAAAGTCTATTGCTCTTATGACAGAGAGCACACAGTTTTATTTTATTATTAATTGTTTAATGCCTTGGGTATTTGTCTGTGAAGAAATTCCAAATGCCCATGACAGAGATTGCTGAGACCTTTTCTGGATCTCATACAATGTCTGGCAAAGTACCAGTATTAGACTTCCATAAATGTTCTATTAACTAATGAGTAGTTCCATTTATGGATGTCAGAAACAATTACCACGCATTTACTGCATAAAAACTTTACATCACTTAATAATTCTAATCCACTTGACCTTTTTCCAACATTAAGCATCTCTGGAATTCTTTTTCAAACTTACTCTCTTTGCCTGCATAACTTTAAAAGCATAAGAAGAGGAGCATAATGTCTCAACTTTCTCACTAATATGGAGAAAGAAAATTTTTCTAACCCATCCATTTTATATCTAGAGTATGTTTTTAACAGTTTAGGAATGTACTGGGAAATTTTTTCTCATGAAGGAACCACAATGAAAAGTATAATTTGTACTTATGTTCCCAAACCTATTCAATTATTTGTCTTAATAATCAGGGAAATTGAAAACAAGTCAAGCACATACATATATCTCAAACTTATTTTGGTCAACTATGGCACTCAATTCTTTTTCTACTGTCCTCATTCCCAACCAATCACTCTGCATTTTTATTTTTACTTTTAATGATTGAATGTATAACTTTTTCTTATTTTTAAGCAAATTTTTTTCAGAGTTTGTAGGGATATACTGCCAATAATCAACAGCAATCATGGAAGTGTTATTTCTTTCTCTCTTGGCAAATCTTGCACGCACTAGCATATTATTATTCACTTCATAAATGATGACTTACGAAGTTAAAAACTCCACAACTGGTTTTAAAGTAATTTTCATATGAATATACCCAAATCTCAATTCCACTCGAGAGCAGAAACTTCTTTGAAATCAAATTTCTTCCACACATTAAGAATCTCATTCTCATCATTTTTTATTTTAGAATATTCTTCTCCAGAAGGAAAAAAATTAATATATTTGTGATAAATCTTCAAAGTGCTACCACATACTTTGCTTAACAATTTCCCTATATTTTCTGCTTAAACAGAAACTATTTACTAAATGATGCAAAAACATCAGTACCACCTTTCAATCCAGTAACGTAATTATGACAATCTAGCCCAGGAAGGTCATCTTATTTTACTTTGCATTGAGTTGGTATTATATGACCAAAACATAAACTACCTCTTATTCCCTTTATTAGTCTTTTTCTTTTTTAACAAATATATATGCATCATATATTTATTTATTTATATTTTTATATATTTATTAAATACACATATATATACATATATTACATACATTTTTTTGTGTGAAGCCCTGAGAATATGCTTTGGGCCCCCAAATCTCCTACATGATATCCAATGATCACTTTTGTTCATTTTTTTTCTATTCTAAGGAGTGAAAGAAGGATAGCATAGTAATAGGCAGGCTTACCGAATTACAGACAAAGTGGTAGGAAATTATCAATGGTTGTTTTACATATTATTGTCTTCAAGATAGTTTCTCAGGAAAACAAATAGACCAATAATAGTGAGTTACAGACAAAAGCAGTAGGAGATTATCAATGGTTGTTATACTATACTTTGGTATCTTCAAAGTGGTTTCTAAACATACATTTAAATAGAAGGTTATTCTCAGAAAAGAAATCAATTCAGTGGAGCCACTTTGTATTACCACAAAGGTGATTTCCCACTTAAAGCTGTGCCCCAATTTTACACTGGCTATACATTCACTGTTCTTCTGTTCTTAGATTAGTCATGATTTTCTTCTAGCAACTGGAAACAGCTGAAGTAGTATTCAGTTTAGAATCACAAGTGGGCCTCTGAATTCCACATACATACCCTGTAATGTAATACACTGTATTTTTCTTACAAGAGAGCTAAAGTCATCTGCATACAATTTCTGTGCTTCCAGCGGAAGACATTTTTTCACTTAATGTTAAAAAGTTTCAATATTGCCTTACTAGCTGGAAATCTATTGATAGATATGTGCTCCTGACAACTATAAAGCTGCCCACAGGCATAGTCAGAGCACAATAAATCATTTGCCAAAACCTGCTTCTTAAATAGTGCCTGTGGAAGTGACTGAATAGTCGTTAACCATTCTAGCAAATGTGCTATGAAATATAAACTATCTAGTTATTCTAAAGACTCTCAACATTTTGCAGGGTTTTAAAATGTTGCTGTAGAGTTATTTTTCTGCTGGTCTCTGACTTTAGATTTCATAGACTGAAGCCTTCACCACCGTCTTCAAAAGAGTAAATTCAGTCAAGAGATTCTTAGCAGAATTTGTTGGAGGGGGGACCCTCCAACATGTGAGTGCAACTAACTGCATAATATCCTTAATATGGGCTTGAATATGAGGCAGAATTTATCCAGAAGAGACAAGAAAAATTATAACAAGTTAAACTAAATACATCACCTGAGTGACTGACATAAGGGAGCCCTTGCATCTATTTCATCAGTCTTCATATGTCCTTATACAAAATTAGCACAATATCATATTGAGCTAATTGTGCAACATACACACTTTAAAGGAAATGAGTGCATATGAAACAGGTAAAACTAAACAGAAACACAACTTCTTTCCCTCTGTGCCTTTTAAAGAACCTTGAACTAGACCATCTATATGTGCTTTACAATGAAACCCAACAGGCAGCCACTGAGCCTCTTCTCCATAGGCACGAAATGAGAAATGTAGAGAGCTATTGAACAGTACATTTTCTCAGTGGAGCAGTACACATACACTTAGCACAAAGGGCTCTGCCTCTGAGACACACTGGGCAAATTCAGACTGTTCAATGACTCCAACGTCCCACCCCACTGACACAGTGTCATTCACGCGGCTGCTCCCAGCTAGGTGTGCTCCATAAAACAACGGAAAGCACTTTTAAAACCCAGGGAAATGATAATCATTAAAGCTGAGTTGCTTCATTCCCAGACATACTGAAAAAAAAAAGAAAAAAACAAACTACAAACCACCAGATTGCAATGCATCTATATATAATTTCTGTTCTTCGCCCCAAGTCTTCAAAAGTAGAACAAGAAACAAAAGCTATCTAAATAATATTGGTTGGAAATATGCTCACCTTCACATCACTGTTTTATTACACTGAACGTTTTTGTTAGCAGTTATATAATACATTCCTTCTATTGCAGGTTACCGCTTATTTTATCTGTTTATTTTAGTAAAAGAAAGTTCAAGTCCGCAATAGTAGACTCAGCATTTTGACTCTCATTTGAACCAAAATACAAACTTGGAGGCCTAAAGCCTGATATTCTGCACATATGCAACTGTTTCTCATGATAGTCATCATACTTCTGGCATGATCTTGTGTTTGTGCTGGACGTCAGCTCTGAATAATAGGAGAGAAACCTGCAGGACGCAGAAAAGAGAAGCACAACACACCACAACTTGGACACCATCTGTATCTGTCTTCATCATGAGAGTTAGTTGTAAAGAAGCATTTTTCTAAAGGGTGCCATCAATAAGTCTGTAAATACACCAACAAATTGCACAGTAGTGTATTTTGCAAGTGTTATTTAGAAATAACTGTTCAACCTAGTAGCTATAATCACTAGTGCATTGTCTCACACTTTTAAGAATGTGTTGGTGCAACTAGGTAGCAAATGCTTTCAAAAATATTTCGTGTAGAAACCCAGTCCATCTACTACTAAAGAAAATATGACTAAAAGAAAGAAAAATCAAAGGTCATTGACCCCTCAACTTCAATTAGTTAAATTAATATAAAACTCTGTTTTCTATATTACCTGAGTTTTTGCTCCGATATTACTATCACCTCTTTATAGAGAGGTTGCATTTATGTTTGATAGCAAAATCAAAAAATTATACAGTCCGTATGATTTCTATAGACTTTTCTAGCACCATTTGAATAACAGCCCAAATAAGAAGGTATTATGTGCTTGTGTTTATAGGCGGGAAAGTATACTCAAAATTCCAATGGCCTACCTTATTGCAGCATGCTACTTACGGACCTGAGTAATAGAAGATTAAAGTCATAGATCTGAGCTCCACAACAAAGCCACTACTTTGCATCTATTTCACTACTATATTCATGAGCCTTAAGCCCAGCATGTTATACAATACTAGTTAATGACAGTAAAAGACTGTGAAACAAAGACTGTAAATATATAGGTTGATCTCAGTAGTAGAATAAGTGTATGTAGCATTCAGTGTCATGACCACGATAGAAATAGCATAAACGATGCTTAATATAATATTTCATGATACCTACACTTTTAGACAGTGTTTGGAAATTTGTTCAATGTCTTTACAATAAAAAGACAAAGACAAATAACTCAGAAGCCTATCACAAGAATCACTCAAATTTTAACTAAACCATTAAGACAAATTATATATATAAATGTACACAATAATTTAGGGAGTTTTTACATATAAATACATTTATATATAAATGTACATAAGTTACTATGTACATTTATATTATAATTATATTATATAATTATATAAACTGTTCATTTTAACAGACACCAGTATGACCAGAAAAAGTATAATATTTGCTGCAAATTGTTAAATTGTTTATTGTTCTTCCAGGATATTTTTTTGACAACCCAGGAAAGTATACAGAAAAAGAGCTAAAGAACAAGTCGCTTTTTATTTAACTTTATTTACTTTTAAAATGAGACACATCTTCACTCTGAGGTCTGGTAGTTATTCTCTCCACTTTGTTTGGTCTCCCTTCCTTTCTCTATCTCAGGAGTCAGAACTACAAGCTTCAGAAGTTAGTTCAGATGGTTATCTGCAATTTCTCTTTGGAGTGCACTTTGAGGTCAGATCCATTATAGAGTATGCTCACACTGACTCTGCACTTAACTCCGCCGGGTTTTCAGTGACATGCTCAGCCCTTCACCTGATACCCACAGATACAAGAGATGTTAAAAATGATACGTACAAAAAAAAAGAGAGAAAGAAAATCTGATTCATGCCTACATAGCCTATTATGGCTGAATAATCTACAGCCCAAAAATGATCTCATAAAGACCATGATACTTTTTTTAAAGATTAAAATCATTTTACTATTAAATAGTACTATCGTATTCCCAAGTTACTCGGGCCCCAGTCAGAGATGCAGGAAGTTTTGCCTCCATATTCTTCCTGGAGAGGTGAGCAAAAATAATCTTGCTATAGCATCATTTGCTGATCGCTCAGAGAATGTAGGGCAATAGGCAAAGATTTCCAAACACTGGCAACTGGTTCAGAAATAGAAAACATGAAACAATCTTCCCTCAAGGAATAGAACATACTGAACTGTGTAACTGTATCCCTCAGATTCTATGGACTTGAGTTTTCTGCAAGGATTTATTATTTTTTAAATACAGCCTGACATGATTTTATGCACTGACAATCAATTAAGACAGAGGGTTCACAGAGACAATGATATACAAATAGATGGAGTTTATTTGCCTTTCATTTGTCCTTCATTGCTTCTTGGGAAATAAATAAACATTTTTAAACATATTTAAATCATTGTTATCATAAGTATACTGCAAGAGCAATACTAGATGCCATTCTATGCTTCTATTATTAAAAACTCCATCCACGAAAATAGTAGAGATGCAAAGTCTGTACCTAGCATAGCTTTTGTGGTATTTTTACCCCCAAAAGTCATCTGCACTGCTTAGGAGCCAAGCCCTGTCCTTGAGGGAGAAATACAGCCTTCTACTGGCCTGCAAATACTTGGCCTGGCCTCAAAAGCATCTAGGCCATTGCTTCAACCATGCTCTCCTCTGCAATCTGACACATGTGTATGCTCCTGCACTCGGGTACATGCACAAACACACACACGTATGCATGCATGAATGTACACACATGCTCACCAACTCTATCCATGCAGATCTGAGAGGGAGAAAAGAAAGGGATATAGTTGATGAATTTTAGGCATCCTTCATATTTCTTCTGCTAGATGCTATATAGAAAAATTTTAAATACCTGGCTTTTAACTTCAGAGAAATAAAATTTTAAAATGCACAAAACAAGCTGGCACCTATTTGTCTAAGACTCGTTCTAACCATTCACTTTATTAACTTCTATTCCCATCAGCTGAAGTTCAGAATTTTAAAATGTCTCTGCACATTTCATACTTTCTGACTTTTTAACCCCACACCCCGTCTCCCAAAGTTCTGTCCCACTCTTGTTTCTTCCTTTTCTTCCCTTTGTATTTACAGCATCCATTTCTTTCTTTCAGACCACTTAGTACAGACCCTTATTCCATGATAGTTGATTTTTAAAGCCTTTTAAGTTTCTATCACTTTATAGATGTTCAATTAAGAATTGCAAATAATCTGAGAAATTACCCTATTTGCTAGTGAACACATTAGTTTTTCAGTTTCATAGATGCTGAAAGAGGCCGTAAAACTCATGGACCAGAGACAAAGGCCTTTATTACTTACAGCAATAGCAGTCAATACCAAGTGTCACAGTTCCCACAAGGTAATATAAAAGGGATCAGGTGACTCCTACCCATGCAGTGGGTTACATTCTAGGAGAGGAATCCTGTGGTTAAGGAATCTGAAATTTTTATGATGAGCAGTAAGCCCCAGACACACTCATCATTTTATGAGGCCAAACAATAAGTAAACTGCCCTTTGCTTCAGAAGGAGACATGATCTCTGTCTTTCAAAACTGTTTACTATGCAAACATCCATACTAAATGTAATCCAAAAGAAAGAGGGAGCCAATGCCTTACACACAAGACACCCACGAAGAATTGTCTCATGACACATTAACCTTGGAAAGAGTCTGTAACCTCTCTACATTTAAGTTGCCTCATGTGTAAAATGTAACTAGTAATACCTACCTCATTTTGTTATGGTTTGTGTCTGTATGTCCCCCCAAATCCTCATGCAGTCATGGGGTGGGCTTCTAGGATTTGTGATTGATCCATGATTCAATGCTGGGATTATGGGTGTGAGTGCTACATCCACCCTGGGGCGGATAGTTTGCATATGTGAGGGAGGGAAAGAGGCTGCTTGCCACCATTCCTCCCTTTTGCTCTTGTTGTTTTTGCTGTGTTCTACCACCATGAGCTGTTGCCCTCTGCTATGTGCCACTCTGCCTTGGAACCAGCCAAGTATGAACTGAAACCTGCACAAATTATAAACTAAATAAACCTTTCCTTCCTTCATTTTGGACATAAGGTATTTTGTCTCAGCAATGAGAGAAAAGTAACCAAGACATCAATGGTTTATTTTAAAGATTAAAATAAATACTATCCATAAGAACTGTTTTACTCTATTGCTTGGTCCAAACTGTGGAGTAAGCCAACTTGTATTTAATTATTACTGCATTAGTCAAGGTCTCCCCCTTTCTTCTCAGTCCACACTGAACATCTAAACTAACTTCGCATTCATTTCTCATCTACATCCTACAGCCACATTCTCTAAATATGTTCCATGCACTTCCCCTTTAAGAAGATAGATGTTTCCATGTGTACAACTTTGTACTTCTTCCCCTGCCTGAGTCTTTCCGAATCCTTTTATTCTAATTCCAACTACATATCATAGCCAGCTGAAGCTCTGCCAATTTTATAAAATTCCCCCAACTCACTGCAGGGTACAGAGAACTTCCCTTTTGGCAATTTACTTCATTTCCATGTACCCCTCAATAAATGCCAAGCTCTCTTCCCCTTATTATGTTTACACAGTGATGGATTTAATTTGTCCTCGATGATCTCTCACTTGACTTCTTTTTAACATTTCCACATGGCTTTCTTGTTTCCCAAGTAAAAGTCAATCACGTACAGAAAACACATTATGTGTTAATATAATACCATAATATAATTTTCAGCAAGAACCTTTCTTTTTCCCCAGGCTACCATACCCTTGTGATATGGCTAACACACCTCAGAAATAAGATTAAAACCTTTATTTGCTTATTTATTTTAATTTACCAATGAAATTTTATACCCTCAATCTTTTGAACAATCCTTCTACATTTTTCAGTCCTGAAAATAACTATTCCATGTGGCTAAAGGACCTGTGTTTATACGTTTAGCTATCTCCCCAAGCAAAGCCAAAGTTAAGTAGAAAGTAGAACCTAATATACTCTTTCTGGGCAACTGATCTAAGTTTAAATGCACTGAGAATTCAGTGCAAGTGTTTCCCTGTCACCAGAAATGGACATCATCCCTGATGCTCTGGGTCATAAGACCTCAGTAAAGGAAGCAGGATATATTAAGCTGTAATTTGAAATGGCATGAGTCACTCCTATAGGCAATCCCATCGAAAATACAGTTTAGATCCCATGGTAAGTTCCCCTGGTGAAACTTGTATTTCAGCTCAGGGGTAGTTTGCTTATAACACTGGCCATTTCCAAGAGAAACCAAACATAATTTTAAGCCTAAAGTTCAGATGGCAGCATAGCTGCCAAAGAGCTTGTAGTAACTTGTGCATAAGAGTGTGGGACTAGGTATAAGCTCTTGACTGACATCTCAGAAAAAATCTCAACTTTTACTTAAACACATCTCCAAACTTTGTTTTAAAGTATTTTTAAACACATACTATCAGCGGATTAACTACATGATTTAGGATGTAGATGTGTTCAAGAGGCAAGGGGAACATCTCTCCAGAACAACACTCTCCACAGTTCTCAGCAATGATGTAATGCTCTAGGTCAGGCCTTTCCAGGATGCCAGCCACGAGCCACATACGGCTACCATACCCTTGTGATATGGCTAACACACCTCAGAAATAAGTTCCTTGGTTTTCTTTCATTTTAATTAATCTAACTAACCATATGTGATAGTGACTCCTGTACTGGATGGCTTGACTGTTGAACATGTCATGCAGCTGTTCAGGCTGTCATGAGCTTTGTCTCAGCCCTCATACTACCCTTGCTGGCTGGAGCTATCATGATTATTTTCATAGATGAAGAAACAGAGACTGAGGTGTTTATAATCATTAGCACAATATTGTATGACTAATACACGGCAAAGCCAGAATTCAATCAGATTGACTGCACAGTTCCAGGATACTGTTTTTAATTTATTCCAGGCCCTCCATCTCAACATCAAGTTTAAATTCTTAACATGTCATGAAGGCACTGTACGGTCTAATTCCAGTCAATGCCTCCACCATCATCCCCTTCACTCCCTCTATTGCAGGAATGCTTTCACTCTCCAAACTCGATGCAATTCCCTAGCCTCTTGCTTGTCTTGCTACCTATAGCTTCAAAGACCCTCTCTCTACAGTTTGCCTCCTCCCTGCCTAGTTATCTCATGAATTATATTCTGATTATTTATTTGCTTCATTTCTTGCCTGGACAGCAAATTGGAGGACAAATGTCATGCTCCCAGATGTAGCACAGTGTATGGTAGACACTCCAAACATGTTTATAGACAAATAAATGAGAGGAAAAATGAATATATGAAACAATTAAATTTATCACATATTCAAAGATGGTCAATATATGAGTTTGTAACTTTTAAATAAACTCATTAATCTTTAAAAAAATTATCACATATTCACAGAGGCTTGTAATGCATGACTCTATTCTAACAAAAAGAAGTTTCTGGACCATAAGTATATTAAAAAAGCAAGATCTCCTCTCATGTATGTTGAAAAGCCTGTTTTAATATTTGTGAGGAGAAAATGTATACATGTCCAAGGATGGCATTGAAGATCACCGGAGCTCATACGCAAGTTAAAGGACAGTAAGACCAGAGGGCTGCTGAAGACCAGCTACCTTGGAGTAGTTGGCACTTTCTCCCCAAACCCAAGGTAATTAGATGGTGCATACCTTGCCTAAACTGGGGGCCTTGGGCATACCTTCCCAACCCTTGGACTGCAATGCCTAAATCATGATGGAGGAGAACTCCATCTGTGGTGGGCTTCCAGATAAGGTGCAAAGTTATTTGTCTATCGAGGTGGCTATGAGGCCAGTACCAGTGCTGCTCACAGTAGATATTTATTCTGATACGACCAGCCAAATGCTTGCTCCTTTCAGAGAATACCTAGGAATTGGCTCTGAATTGAGCTTCTATAAGTATCTGAGGTGGGTTGATTTATAAACATACTACTATCCTGAAAAACAGCAAATCTTCTTCAAGCCACACCCTGCTCGCTCCACACGTGCACCCAGCCAGACATGACAAGACACTCCTGAGCTGCCACCATGGTGCAAGAGCCAGGCCTTTGCCAGGAAGCACGGGTTAGGTGGGAAACCCATACACTCCCTCTCAGCACTCCCTTTGTTATAGTTGAAATGTGCACGGAGAGCTTGCCACCTCTGGAAGACTTGTAACACTCCTAAGTCAATGGTTCTGTGCCCTAACTGGACATTAGATCACTTGGGAAATTATTTAAATACAGATGGTCCCATCCTATGGTGGTCTGGCTGATCTTTTTTACTTTTCGATGCTGTAAAAGCAATATACACTCAGTTAAAACTGTACTTTGAATTCTGAATTTGAGTTTTTTTCTAGCATAGGGATACTGTAGTATTTTATTTCTTTTCTTGATAGTGGGCAGCACCAGCAAGCCACAACTCCCTGTAAGCCCCATAGTGATGAAAGTGAGATCCAAGCCCCTACAATATACTGGGTCATGAAGTCTACAGTGTACTGTGTCTGTAGCTTAGGTATATTAAATGCATTTTCAGTTTAGGATATTTTTGATTCATAAGTTTATTGCAATGTAAGTCTGTCATAAGTTGGGGAGCACCTTCACAGTCATACCTGAGTCTCACCCTCAGAATTTTGGATTTAACTTTACAACATGAAGGCACAGCACTGTACAAAGCTGCCACTGACCCCAGTGGGCACCTATGGTTGAGATGCACAGACCTAGCTCATGAGATCAGCAGTTTAACCACGAAAAGTTTCCCAGAGAAAAGAGTGGTCGGCACCGGCATTGCAGCTAGCTTTGTGGGAACAAAACAGCGGGTGGCAGGGAAAGGACACCAAAGGGAAAGAACAGTGACTTTAGCAGAAAAAAAATTAGCCTATAGTGAAGAATAGGCAGCACATCATTATACCAATTAATTTGCCCCAGAATTTATCTGTAGTTTGAGTTGTTTTCATTTTACAACATTGTGTGGGTCCTGCTATTGTAACTCAGTTGTTGTTATAATTCAATTCAACAAACAATAATGGAGTGTTTATAATGTGCGTTCATTCTCTGGGCCAGATACAGAGGAGAATGAGATTGGAAAATAGCATTTAGAGCCTGAGAGTCTAGCAGGGGAGAAAGACACAAACAGTTTAACATGATGTGTTACTTGGCTAAAATAGATATAAGTACAAATGTGCTATGGGAGTTCTGAACACAAAGGAGGGAGTAAATTAAATTAATTCTGTCACTCAGAGTAAAAGCCAAAGGCCTTACAGTGGTCTGCCAGACCCTTGATCAGGCACACCATCACCTCTGCCACCTCGTCTCCCACTACACCCATCACTGGTCCCAGTCCAGGGGTCCTGACTGTTCCTAGAGTGCTCTAGGCCTGTTCTCAGTGTGTGGCCTGTGCTCAGGCAGCTCCCACGCCTTGAACCTCTTCTCTTAACCTCCACCTTAACCTTCTCTTAACCTACCCTGGCTTCCACTCTTTTCCCAAGTGCTGTCCTCTCAGCAAGTTTGACCCTTCTAACCCTATCTCAAATGAAAACATGTCTGCATTCAGTCTGCACCCCTACACTCTGATCCCATTTACTCTTCTTTCATTGCATGTCATATTTTCATGTAGTATTCAAATCACTTATACTTGTCCATCATCCAGCTGCCTGCACTAGAATCTATGCTCCCCAACTGCATGGCTTATTTTGCCTGTCTGTAAATCTCAAGTGCCTAAAACTCTGCCTAGCAGATCCTCAGTGCTCAGCAAATTATCTTCAAGTTATAAACAAGGAAGGTAGCAAAACTTTCTTTTCACAGTGATGAGCTTTCATGTTCTCTCTAATTTGCTATTCTCTAGACAGTATGCTTGCAAATTGGGACAGTTAATCATAGCTCACTGGATCTACAGCGGAGAGACTTTCCCCTCCCCCGATTTCCATGGGAATGCTGTCAATGTCTATGCATTCAGTCAATCAACAAACGTTGATTTGGCAATGGTTTCAGGCTTCGTGCTGGGCACTGCAAGCATTCAAAATTATGAATTTTAAGGGACAAAAAGTCTGACAAAAAAGAAGAGGAGGTTGATGCACAAATTAGTACAATAAAAAGCAGGGTATTCTGCACATCCAGAGAGGAGTGCCAAGAGCAACATGATTTTTGGAGTCCTCAGAAGTTTTAAGTGTGACACCCAGGACAGAATGTCCAGCTCTTCTAGCTGTAGGCAGTGAAGACACAGGCTGACACTAATCAGTTCATTTACCAAAGATGGAGCTTCTAATTTTGGCCTCTAATAACCTGCTCCCCTTCATGAGATGCCTGCCAAGGGAGTTGAGAGATGTCATTAAGCTTTCCAAGCATACTTGAACTGACTTTTCTGATAACCTTTACCTACCAAATCAGGCATGAAAACCCCTGAACAATGGTTAAATATTTTCCACTTTCCTTTTTTCTCCCCCTAACTTTAAGAGTTGTCATTGCTTCTTCTAAGCCATATGCAGTGCAGTATGTTTCAGGAAAAGCCTGCAGAGCAGAGCTCAACAATAGCTTAGCATTTGAGCTACTCCTTTAAAGTATGTGCGTGCCTCTACTGTAAATGTAAAATAGCTCAGATCAAAACGCATCATTGGCTCCACGCGGAGGTAAACGAACGATTTGTTCCCAGGTACAGAGCCCTCAGACAAATAGTGTTAATGGGTCTCACCACAGAGCAGTTGGTGACAATAACAGAGTTAATTTTAAAGAAGAGGGAATTAAATAGTGGTTCCAATAGTCCTAGCCACTCTTAATTATTGTGATGGCAAATTATGAACAATTTCCTGTCACTTTCCCTTCTAAGGCAATTATTGATGTTTGCTTTATGGCTGAACTGTGCTGAAAACGCTCTAAGCAGGAGGCTGTCTGATTCAATGCTTTGTGGGCTCATATTCAGCAAGCCATTTGGCCTGCGAAGTTGCTGGATTATCTGTAAACACAGTGAAAGGAGACAGTGATTGCATGAAGCAGAGGGAATGCACCTGAATGCCAATAAGGCAAATGTCATGACAGGAACACAAAGCCAGCATTCCATGTGACCTTTTAGATAGAAACCAATTTACTTTGGTACCATCTCAAACAGAAAATTATGGTGTAATTCCTCATGTCAATACATAATTTATTTTGTAATAAATAACTACCCGCATATTTATGGAGCGCCTCTCCCTTCCTGTTTATGATGCTCTCGGGCTCTCTCTCTCTCCCCAACATACTGCAGAATCACTTCACAGCTTTCTGTTTTTAAGGCTGTTCCTTTCACTATGCTTGCTGATAACTGAGGAGAACATTATAGGATTAAAAACCACTTTCCATCTTTGCAAAAAATAAAAAATAAAAAAAACCACTAAGTTATTTATTGTCTTATTTCCAAATTACCTATCAGACTGAAGGACTGATGAAGCCAAGATTTTTTTAAAAATCAACAAAATGCAGCATTAAGCCCTAGCCACATTTCCTAATAAAGGAAAGCCTCTGCCTTTAGAGCAGCATTAAAATCAGGCAGTGAATCAACAAAGGAGAATTCTGTCCTGCGCCGTGCTATTACCCCCTTAAATGCATCTGCTTCTTCGTGGGAGGTCTGAGGACAAGGGCTGCTTCCCAAAGTCACCTCACTCTGTGTAGTTAGGATGCAAACAGGGCCAGTGTGGAGAAGCACGCCCTTTCCCCTGTGGGTCAGCACTCTGAATCTCCCCCACGCTGGCACTGACAGGAAACTCTTCCCAGCTGACAGCTGGTCACTGACCTAGCTTAAAGCAGTCGGGGGTCTTTCCTGAGCCTCCAACCACAGGTGACCTCATCACTGACCAAGTCATCACAGCAAGCAGTTAGTGTGCTCAGTCCACGGCCTCTGTCAAGGACGAGTGAGAGCTGAGTCTGTCTGAAAGCAGGGTGGAGACAGCAGGGAGAGGGAAGCAGGCCTGACGGGCACTGCCCATACTCCCTGCACACTGATAATTGGAATTATATTCTTGGCTAACCAAAGAGATTTGGGACCATGTGGCTAAGGTCCAGCATATTTTAACAAGTTTCAAAAAAAATGGAAGGTGAGGAACAGCTCATAGGACCAAAAATTAAAGAAATACATACTGCTTAAACACACAAAAAAATTCAGTTTGGGGCTTTGAATTAACTGTTTTGAAACTATTTTGGTATTAATGATTATAAATGTTTGTTTATAATGTGATTTCCATCACCCAAAGAAAGGGCAAAGTTGATATGAGATATCACGATCACACCTCTGGAAATTGGCTACCACATCATACAAATACACACACACACACACACACACACACACACACACACTAAACCAAACAAAGTACTTTTTTAGCTTCGCAGATGAAACAGCAGCTCACAATGCAGAGAAAATAAGGGCTCCAATTCAAATACAACATATTGAGAAGCAGAAATCAATACCCAGAGAAGGTTTTACATAGCACTCGTATTATTTTTAATGAGTTGCTATATAGAACTACCACAACCGAATGGAGTCCAAGATTCTCTGAGGGCTAATTGGCTTCATTCTTCAGCATACCAACAGAAGAGTTTCTGTTCTGTTTAGAAAACATATGCTGGGACCTAGATCAATGAATCAATAAGAACATACTGTCCCTCTCATGAGCACCCAGCAAAAAACCTCTACTGTATGGTTAGGGGAAATATTTTCTGGAAACATGGTCATCCCCATGTCTGAGGTGCCTTGTCCAAACAGATACAGAACATAAGTTTCTGATATGATCTTCAGGAGTCTCCATTTGCCTAAGGTAAATAGTTTGAAACTTTACGACTGTGTTGTCAAATAAGAATCAATCATTTCCTGAAAGGGGCTGGGGATTTAGCTCAGTGGCACAGCGCCTGCCTGGCAAGCGCAAGGTCATGAGTTTGATTCCTGGTACTGGAAAAAAACGAAAAACAAAAAACAAAACAAAAAAATCATTTCCTGAAAATTAAAGCTTTACAAAGACACTGTCAAATTGTATGGACATAAAATGCACCTACACATTTTTTTTCTGGTAGGATTTTTGTAAATAACAAGATTTAAGTGATATGCTGTTTAATAATGTACTGCCGTTATTTAAAGAAATAAGTACATTTGGCCTTAGAGAATAAGAAGAAGAAACCAAATCCTTAGGCATCAAAATTTTATATTATTTTCACACAAAGGATTGAAGGGGAGACTACAGTCTTTTAATATTTGAAAGGTTATTTTTAGAAGAATATTGGCAGCTGTTCGTCACTACCGAAGATAGAATTGGTAAAATTTGCTTATGCTAACACATGAGGAATTTAGATAATTATCTTTATAAGCAACCTCAAAGATGATCGGCACAACTGCTGAACATGTGTGAGAAACTGAGGCCCAGAAAGACTGGGGCTGCTGAAATAGCTTAAAACAACGAATACTCATTATCTCACAGTTTTGGGTGGGATGGAAGGCAGGGTACAATTCAACCGGAAATCCCTGGCTCGAGTTCTCCCATGAGGTTGCAACACAGCTAAACTACATCAGGGCTGCAGTCTCATTTGGAGGCTCAGAGAAGTAGGTAGGGTGGAGGCAAGAGGAAAAATCCACTTCAAATCTCACATTGTAGTTGTTGGCAGACCTTGATTCCTCACCACAGAGACCTCTCCACCTGCTGCCCCACAAAATGGTAAAGGAAGCAACCTCAGAGGGACCAAAGAAAGGTTCCTGGAATGAGAGTCAGTCTCTATAAGCTAGTGTTGTAAATGACCTTTCTCCGTGTTGTCTATGTGCTCTTCTGGGGAAGGAGTCACCTGAGGGACCCACACTCAAGGGGAGGGGATTCCACAAAGGCATGAATGTATGGACGTGAGGGTCACGGGGCAGCTGAGAGGCTGCCTCTCACACCTAGGGTTGTCACTCATGTCTCATTTCATCACATCCACTGTTGTTCCCACCACCCTGTACTCACTTGCGAGGGAGAATTTAATACTGGTTTCAAAGATCAGTAAACATTTGGCAGGATGTTTCAGAAGATGGTAACACCTTTACCTCATGATGGCTTTTAAAATAAGGTATTCTTTTACCTATGCAAGGAGTTCTGACTTGACTGTCTCTGGTGGATATAAGTAGCACAATTGGGATACAATGTGGCTGAGGACTTAACCAGCTGAGTACTTAACTTGGTGAAGCAACTAGTTTGTCCCCTAAACCCGGTTGCTTTGGCACCAAAAGAGAGAATTAGTACTGAGTTTTTAATACTTCTCCAGTTCTGTTACAGCTTTAAAACAATCATTCTTGTCTGGTTGTCTTCAGGCAGCAAATTCAATAACTATCCCCAGGGTTTGACATAGATGAGAGGGAAATAGGGGGAAAAAAAAACTTTCCACTGAAATATTCCTTTCTCTGGCTTGAATTTCTGTATTAAGCAAAATTGTCCATTATTCAAAGTCCCTACTAAAATGCAGATGTGTTCTCTGGAATAACAAATTAAGCTATCATCCCAAATTAATATTTAACTGAATTTGTTTCTCTTGTTATCTAACCTATTAGCTGGTAAGAATCCAGGGAATGGGCCAAAAACATAAGTTTTATGAAGAATGGATTTTTCCAAAAGCATTGTAGAGTGTGGCAGGACAGATACAGATGGAACTGAATACTGAGGAGTGAGGGGTGGCTGGTAGCTTCAAAGATAAAATATAAAGGCACACAAATGACTAGGAAATCTAGAGGAAAAAATACTACGTAGGTAGTCAGACTGCTGACAACACTGCATGCCCTTAGTACCTCTGAGCCTTTATTTTTCACACATGCCCACAGACGTGACTTCTCATTATCAAAAATATTCTTTCCTCTCTGCTTCAGATAACACTTCTCCCAGCCACCCCTCAATGTTGTCATTACCTCTCTCACTACAGACTATCAACTCATATGTCTCCTGTTTGTACTTCTATGCCTCAATTTATATCCAAAGATTCCTTTGTAAAATCATGCCTTTACCTTCCTGCTCCCCCTCTCACATCCCTGTCTTTCTCTTAGCTACCTGAAAAACCCTTTTTAAGTCTGAATGAGCCTGTCTGCTTTGTCCATGCCTACACCCATGTGTCTATGTGATGCTATCTACACCCATGTCTCTCCATGATGGCGTCTAGACCAATGTCTCTAAATGATGCTAGAGAAAATAATTAAACTGGACACACTTCATTATAGATTCATGATGGCTAAAGTGAACAACCAATACCACCAAACAAGCTAGCTTGGTGTGTCTCTAGATATGTCTAACCTACTTCTAGTCTCAGAAGTTTCTGATATGGAAATCTCTCTCCATAGGACTCACCCACCATTCACAGCTTCTTTTTGCCCCTCATTTCAGTTAGAACACCTCCCCCCGAGAGAGTTTCCCTGACCCTACTGATACATTGCCTGATCTCCACGATCAGTTACATTTCTCCCCCAAAACTGTTTATTTCCCTCATCACTCTTTGGTTTTTCTCCGGTACCGGGAACTGAACTCACGACCTTCCACTTGCCAGGCAGGCGCTTTTGCCACTGACCTAAATCCCCAGCCCCTCCCTCATCACTCTTAAACACCATTAATAACTACATTGCCTGCTTGTTATTTATTTGTCATTTGTCTTTCACTTATACTGTAAGTTCCAGGGAGATCCAAGACCTTGCTTTGTTAGCCATGTATAGCCTACATGGTGCCTAGGGCATGATGGGTACTTAGTAAATACTTGTGGAATGTACAAATGAACAAATTTATGTACAGTATTCAACTTTTTGGCCTAGCCGTTCTATCCATGTATCTTCAAAACTCTGAAAGCTTCTCTTTCCATTTGCTTCTTTATTCAATCAGTATTCTTCTAAAACAAAGATTTCTAATGGAAACGCTGGCACAGACTTTGCTTCAGCAACATAAATGGCATCAGTAGCTGACATGACTCCTGCTGTTGCCATGGGCAACAATTAAATTAGCTATATAAAACCTGACACAAGAGCTGCAACATCCATTCAGGAAAATAACCATTCAGTCTTTCAGCAAACATAATATTGACCTGTGACTGTGCTTTTAGCGCAGGAGCGAGTGCTGAGCATTGTCTTGCAGAAGACAAGGCATTAACACAGTGCCTGACTCCTGTTCCCATTGTTGCTTAAAAGGGTTGCCTAATTAATTGACTGTATTGAATCTCCACCACGGTGTGTTTGCTCCTTGTTAAACTAGTGAAAAAAGCTGCAGAGTTATTTTCATACAAGAGAGGAGTTGTGGAGCTCCTGTGTGATGCTATATCTATATCATTGTAAATAAAAGTGTAGTTGACATAGTTATTGAATACTTAATGCCAAAAGATAGACATGAGCACATTTGCAGATCTCTATGCTCAGAGAAAGACATTTTTTCCTAACCTGCAGAATATTCTCACTGCTTATATCTGTGTATACTCTCTTCCCTAAGGCACTAGCAACATGTGCTTTGTAAAAGCAAAGATCCAGTATAATCAGTGCACTTTTAGAAGGTAGATTGGTTTGGGAAATCAGCAACAAGCATTAGCATAATCATCCATGGCTACAGTGGGTTCCTTACATCACCTGATGCTCACAAAAATCCCAGTGTACACAGTTATTATGCCTTTCTTTGTAAATAAGAAATTGTCAGGCATGTGATGACTGTCAGACCATTTGGGCTGCTGTACAAAACACTTTAGTCTGATGGCTTATAAACAACAGAAATTTATTTCTCACACTCATAGAGTGAGGAAAGTTCAAGATTAAGATGTCAGTAGTCTGAGTGTAGAGTGACAGTGTATGCCCTGGTTCAGAGGGAGATGGACATATTCTTACTATGTCCTCACATTACAGAAAAGGAAAAGAACCTCTCCCAAGTTCCTCTCATGAAGACACTAATTTCATTCATGAGGGGATTACCCTTAGGACCTAATCCTCCTAAAGCTGCCACTTCCTAATACTATAATTTTGGGGATTGGGTTTCAACATATAAATTTGGGGAGTCATAAATATCCAAATTATAGCAATGTCCCACTCAATTCTATCAAGCTAGGAAGCCCACATCAAGACCTTCTTAAGTGGAAAACCTACAGTACAAGTAAGTAACCTCAGAAAATATGAACAGATTAAACTAGAGCAATAGATATAAATACAACATAAACACAGAGGACAGATCTGAGAGGGATTTATAGAATTATACATATAGTGATTAATCTGAGGTGGAATGAGGTTTCTGATTCAGGTAAAAACATGGACTTCGATGTGATTCTCCAGCATAGACAGGAAGGAAGACTTTATTTAGGCAGATAGAAGAGGAGGGGAAAGATTTAGTGACACATTAAGCATGGGACCACTGGTCACAGAATACCCGTGGTAGTGCTACATGCACAGTTAAATAGAGAAGTCTGTATCAGAAAAGGATTTTCAGGAAGGTGGTAAACTGCTGTCAAGGAGTGAAGGAACAATGATATTAAGAAGTTGAAGTTTAAGGGCTGGGGATACAGCTTAGTGACAGAAGTGCCTGCCTGGCAAGCACAAGGTCCTGAGTTCAATTCCCAGTACCAAAAAGAAAAGGGAGAAGTTGAAGTTTATAACTAGGTGATTGTTGCTTACTTTGAAATAAGTTCACTAATTTACAGGTGCTATCCAACTATGGTCAAATGAAAAGGTGGCTGGTATGACAGCAGCCTAAGCTTCTCAACCATCTTGGCCACCAAGAGAAAAAGTGAATGTACAAAACCTAGAAAGATATATTCCAAAATAATCTTTGAGACTTCAAAACAATCTATAAAAATCGTATAAGTATTCCCAAATACCCTCCACACAGATTCTGCAAATGTGAATATCTTGTCATATTTGCTTCATTAGACATGTATTAAATTTTGTGAACCATTTAAGAGGATGCTTCAGACATATTACCACTTTAACTTAAATACTCTAAATATTTCAATGGGTTTACTAAAAAAATTCTACTACTTAACCCTTATATCATTATCAAAATCAGAATGCTAGTATTGATACAATATTACTATATTATGAAAACTACAGCTCTTATACAAGTCATTCTCAATTGTCCCACTAATGATCTTTTAACAAAAATTCTCTTGAAAAGCTTTGGTTCAGTCACCAACTCAGAATTACATAATCTTATTAAAGCTTTTAGTTAGTGCCAAGTCTCTGTGTTCTGCTTTATTCTAGAAGACTCATCGTTCTCGTTCACAACTTTGACACTGTTGAAGACTAGAAATCACTTATTTTTATAGATTTTATCCTCATTTAAGTTTATCTGAGATTTTCTCATGATTGGATTCAGATTTTACATTTTTACAGAAATACACCAAAGATGAGGCATGTCTTTTCCTTGCATTACATTAGAAAGTACAGACATCCCTTTGCCCCTTTGCTGGAAAGGTGAACTGTGATCATTTAGTGAAAGTGGTATCTGACATTTTCTTTTCTGTAAAGAAAAGTTTTCTTTTCTTTGCAGAAAAATTACTTGAAGCTTATGTAAACATACTGTCATTCCTAAAAATATTATATCACTAATTTTGCTTCCAGAGATGATCTATACTGGAAAAAAATTACTATAGTGGCTTCCAAATTATTTTTAATCCAATTTTGCCTTCTAATTATTGACAGATAAGAAAGATCGTTTTTTATGCTTTTTCTTAGATCAGTTTGTATTCTTGAGTTCTTATTTTATTCTATAAGTTACTCATGTAATTTGATGATCAAATTAACCCAGATTTAGCCACTAAGAGCCAAGAGAAATAAATGTTTGATAAGAAATCCAGTAAATAAAAATTGATAAAAAAGAGAGAAAAATATCACTAATAAACAGATAAGCTTAGCAGAATGTTTCAGTCCATTGTCTGTTGCTCTAACATAATGCCACAAAGTAAGTCATAAAGAATGGACATTTGTTTGGGCCATGGTTCTCCAGACCGGGATGTCCAAGGTCAAAGGGCCGTATTTGATGAAGGCTTCCCTGTGGTGTCATAACATGGCAGAAAACATCACATGACAAACATCACAAGAGTGGGAGAGGACCAAACTGCTTTTATAGCCAGCCTGATTTTTTTGATAACTAATTTACTCTCAGGATAACGTCATTAATCTAATCATAAGAGCAGGGCATAACCTAATCACCTCTTACAGGAGTCTCCTCCCAAAACTGTTTCACTGAGGGTTAGATTTCCAACACATGCACTTTGGGAGCCACATTCAACCACAACAGAAAGCAAAAGGGCATGGTGTGCAGAGCGCAGGTAGAAGAGTTCTAAGCAGAAGAGATAACTCATTCACCAAACTAGTAGAAAAGAAGGAAAGAAAGGAAACAGATGGAGCAGGACAGCACTCAAGAGGCCAAGCAGCTTGTGATGACCTCTGTGTTCTCTGGGAAATGGGAGATGATATGGTTTGCAAGGAGTGAAGAGGCCTTGGGAAGATACCGGCAAAATGAGATCATGGCAGTTGGCTACAGTGGTGTAATGAGGTGAGTGACAGATGACTAGCAACACATAAAAAAATTATTGGTCTTCATAGAGATCTTGTTGTCTTTCCTGAACCCAGTCTGTAAAGTTGGCTAAATATGTTAGATCTTATTCCTGTGCTTCTATCTCTCACTCTTATGTTTTTCAGCATCGAGTTGTACAATTGCACTAACACATAGTTGAAATATTTTAGATGAGTAAAATATCAGTATGGAGAGAATAAATAAGAGAGTAAACATTTTTGTTTTTGTTTTGTTTTGTTTTGTTTTGTTTTTCTTCTGGTACCAGGAATCGAACTCACGACCTTGCACTTGTCAGGCAGGCTCTGTGCCGCTGAGCTAAATCCCCAGCCCTGAGAGTAAACATTTTTAAATAGTGCCAGTCCAGCAGCAGATCATGTAATCTGCTTGAGCTAAAGAAGGAAATAAAACCAAAAGAGCCTGATAATGAAGAAAAATTAAATACTCAAGACCCCGGGAGATCAATGAGGTTTCAAAGGAGACAAAGAAGAGAAATGAAGTGAGATGCCTCAGTGAAGGAAGGTGAAGTTCAAAGAAGCAAAGATGGGAGTAGAAGACAG
Source organism: Chinchilla lanigera (assembly GCF_000276665.1). Lineage (NCBI taxonomy): Eukaryota > Metazoa > Chordata > Mammalia > Rodentia > Chinchillidae > Chinchilla > Chinchilla lanigera. Next base: position 29,915,845 of record NW_004955411.1, read on the forward strand.
AGGTGTAGCATTTCTAGGAAGTGTGTCTTTTCATTTAGTACATGATATGTCAAGTTTCTCACCCTTGCTCCAACTAAAAGAGAATGTAACACCTCACTGACTCCAAGCTGCAACCCACCAAACCTCCAGCACTCATGAGAGCAAAACATACCTCCAAGCAACAGTGAAAATAGATGAAATGCATGCACCAGACCTGTGCTGTTTTTCTGAGGTACTCTTAAAGTATTCATTGGATTTTTCTTTAAGAAAAGAGTAGCAAAATGAGGGTTCCTGGTCTCTCAACAGACTAAATGTAATAAGGTGAATTGGGTACCAAATTGGGGATCAAAGTGTCACATATCTGTCACCCACATCTTGTCACCCTGATAGCAATAGGAGATGACAAGTAAGAGTGTCTGCATGACAGGATCATGCAGATGCACTAGGTGAAAGAGGCTGTGAGTCACGGACATCAACATGAGCCGGGGGTACAGCCCTACAGAAGCCCAAAGTGACCCCCCATCCTTTTCTATAGTCCTCAAGAGTGGGAAGCCCTGGGGCTTCCTGTGCTAAGATCTAGAGAAAGGCAGAACCCAGAATGAGATGTTTAGAAGTGGCTTTCTCCTCTCCTTTCATCAAACCTTGGATACTGCCTTCTAAACAGAGGAATGGGTCCCCCAAGGCTACCTTATCTGCTGAATACATTGCCTCATTTCTCCTCTCAGTCTCAGATTTCCATATAGAAAAAAGGTAGAACACATTGCAAAGCAAATATAATAATACCAAAAGTACATCAACATGGTATAGCTGGAAGGAAAGGTAAAGTCCTCACTGTACAATGATGCCTGAAAGGCAATCTTCTTAAAGCAAAACTATAATAACTTGGTGGTCCTGAGCTATCTAGAAATGGTTAAACTATGGTGAGTGTATGCAGGACAGCAAATTTCAGACATGTGCACAATTATTCCATGTTAAGGAGTAAAGTAGAAAAGGTACATGGTAGGAAATAAATTCAAGCATTTGCAGCAGTTACTTTTAGGAAAAACCATGAATCACCACGAGACCAAATACACAGATCCACAGAGAGACAGAGTTCGAGATCATATTTCCATCATATGTGCACTGAGTTAGGTTCTAATAGGTTTTATTTCTTGCAGTTCTTACAACAGCACCATGAGACAAGAGCTATTGTCTTCCCAGTTTACAGCTAAGAAACTGAAACTTATCCTGTATCCTTGACAAGACAAGACTGAGTCTCTGGTATATTTATTTAATAGTTGATCTAGCCCAAAAGATGCAGAATCAAAAATGATACCAAGAGTCTCTACTATGTCTTTCAGGGAAGAAAAGCCTACTCAGTCCTTTTATAAAAATAGAATGAAAGAGAAGGTATACTTCTTCATAGCTGAATTTTTATATTCCCTCATGCTAATTGAAATACAAAATGCCTTGAATTGTTTGGCTCAAGGGGTCAGCCACTGGTCATTTTTTATGCCACAGCTGCACTCTGTTTACCAAAGTAGCACTTAATATCATTTTCTCCTTCACAAAACTGGAGAGCACTACAAAATGCAGAACCACAGGAAATCTGCAGAACCCAGGTATTATTCAGTATATTCCCCAAGTTTCTTTTAGTTCATCCCAATTTTACATTTAACACTTCTAATAGCCTAGTCTTGGCTTATGCGACTATGCATTTAAATTTACCAGACCACACAGATTATTCATTTCCAACTATGGAAAAACATGAATGAACCAAGAAAATTCATTTCATGTGTATGCCAAGTGTCACCAAGTATCAGATGGGTTACAGAGTTTTAGGAGAGGGAGAGAGAGAGAGAGATAAAATAGGTTGTCACACTACCCAGATCCAAAAAGTACTCTCTTGAAGAAGCTGCTTGGTAGGATTAAAACGAGTGAGCTGCAACAAAGATACCAGCCCTCTGACAGCTAGAACAATTCTTCAGTTCAGGAACGCCAGTAACTGACAACTATTACAGTCTGCTTAAGTATCCCAAAAAAAGTGAGTGAGTTGATCGAATTCAGACTGGGTGTTTTGCTATTAAATGAATTACAAGTATTGGTATTTCATAGGATTTTACATTTGGTTTTCATTTACAAGGCGTCTCAAAGGCAAGGGGGATGGTACAAGTGTGTATGGAATTCCTATTTTAATAGATGATCATGATACTGTTTAAGGCTAATTTTATAAGCCTGGAATTTAATCTCAGCATTTTTAAGGAAATTATAATGACCGATGAAATCTCAAGACCATAAAGCAATTTGCTGGTTTGTCAATGGGAGGCTGTCTTAGAGCAGCACCTAGTGGTGCCTTGGACTCTGCAGATAAACATTCTAGGATCCAGAAAGGGCTGTCTAAGATAAGGCTTCTTTTTAAGAAATGTTAAATAAAATGTTAAAAGTATAGCGAATGCTCTTTACTGTTTTTCATGCTTGTTTAAAATTGTAGTTAATTTCCATTGGCACAAATGTCACCTAAAATACTGACTTCTAATTTGATAGTTTTACAACAAGGTTAAAAAGAATCTACTTCACTGCAGTAGTCTAAGAAAGTGTAGCTATTTTGCACAAAGAACATTATTCTATACCAAAAATGACTCGATGAAAAAACACTGATACCAAGTGGCTCACTCGAACGTACACAACATACCTAATTACTACAAAGAGATTTCATAAGATGTTTTTAAATCAATAAAAACTATAGGATTAATTTAAGTCAAAATATTATTACACGAGAGAGAACCTTTGAAAATGATTGGGCTTATTTTACATACACTGCTGGAAGATTCAGAAATACGCCTCACAATCCTGTGGAAATCTATTACTCCTCAGAATTTACAGTGAGTTTAAAATTCTTTTTTGTCAGATGTTATATTGAAATCTCTTCACCTCTTCCAATAATATAATCATAAATGGAGAAATTCCATGCTAATCATTTACAGTGACTGCAGAGGGCTGCAAGATCAGAATCTTCAAATTGATTCAAGAAATGTTGACATTTATACCATCCCCGGTCATGTTATAATCACTGTCACCAGCATGAATTTGTGAGGTTTTTATTTTATGTTCTTGTCAAAATCTCTGTCGCAAAAATGAGACTGGAAAAGTTTAATGCTTTATGTGCTTGCTGAGAGATGATAATAACCCTAGCTCCCCTGACCTCGATGTTTCAAAATTTAGTGGCTGGTTAGTTATCTTCACTCCTTTTGCAGTCTCAGCAGCCTGTAAAGCAGCCAAGTCATCAACCAATCAAAATTCAGAGGATAAGAATGGTTCTGAACATTCTTTTTTCCAGACACCGGGTCTATATGACACCTCTGCTCTCACAATGGGCAAAGGGGTTGTTAGGCACATATTTAAATATGTCCTGATGAAACTTTAATTATAATGAAAAGAAAATAACAAAAACACCTCTTTGAAAAACATTAAAATGTTTAATGACTATCAAACCAAATCATCAGATTTTAAAGCTAAAATCTTTTATAACTCAACAATAAGTCAATCCAATTTTAACATGGACTAATGGCCTGAAAAACATTTGAGGATATACATGTCGCCAACAAGTATAGCATATGAAAAAAATACTCAGCTTCACTAACCATTAGGCAGATGCTAATGCAACCATAATGAACTATCACCTCACCCCATTTCAAATAGATATTTTGCAACCATAAATACATTCAACTGTTTGATCTTTGATAAAGGGGCCAAAAATAAACTCAGGAGAAAAGATAACCTCTTTAATAAATGGAGTTGGGAAAACTGACTATCCATGTGCAGAAGATGAGAATTTCTTACACCGTGTACTAAATTAAAATCAAAATGGATCAAAGTACTAAACATTAAACCAGAAACACACAATCTGCTGGAAGACAAACAGTAACATTCTCTAAGTCATAAGCATATGCAAGGACTTTCTGAGCAGAACCCTTGTTGCACAGGAAATAGTGCCGAGAATCAACAAATGGGATCAAATCAAATTAAAAAGCTGCTGCATAGCAAAAGATAAAACCAACAGAGTGAAAAGAAAACCTACAGAATGGAAAAAGAATTTGAAGCAATTCCTCAGACAGAGGACTCATATCTAGAATATATAAAGACATGTACAAAATTAGACATGTACAAAATAATTAGATCCCCCAAAGTAAAAGATGCAATCAAAAAATGGGCAAATTGAATGAATAGACACACTGTACTGCAAAAGCAAAAGCAGTACAAATGGCCAGTAAATACATAAAGACATGCTCAGCATCACTGGCCATTAGAGAAATGCAAATTAAAACAAAACCGAGATTCCATCTTACTCCACAAAGAATGGCTATCATCAAGAAGTGAAACAATAACAAAAGCTGGAGAGACTGTGGGAGAAAAATAAACACTTCTCCGCTGGTGGTGGGAGGGTAAACTAGCACAACCACTGTGAAAATCAATATGAGGATTCCTAAAAACACTGAAACTAGGGGCTAGGGATTTAGCTCAGTGGCACAGCGCCTGCCTGGCAAGCACAAGGTCGTGAGTTTGATTCCTGGTACCGGAAGAAAAAAACAAAAATAAATAAATAAATAAATAAACAAAATGAAAAATAAAAACACTGAAACTAGAAATTCCATTTTGACCCAGCTACTATCCTTTGGGTATCTTCTTGAAAGAGTTAAAGACATCCTATGATATTATAATGATGCATGTACACTCACATTTATCACAATATAATTCATGATAGCTAAATCTTAGAAGCAGCCCATATATCCATTAACCATGAATGGATAAACAAAATGTGTTAGGCTGCTGAGATAGCTCAGTGGCACAGTGCGTACCTGGCAAGCGTTAGGCTGTGAGTTTGATTCCCAAAAGAAAGAAAGACAGAAAGACAGAAAGAAAGAAAGAAAGAAAGAAAAGAGTGATATTTACATGCAATGGAGTATTAATCTGCCATAAAGAATAATAAACTTGTAGGAAAATGGATGCACTTTGAGACCAGAATGTTAAGTAAAATAAATCAGATGCTCAAGCTTAAATATCACATGGTCTCCATTATATGAGAAACTCAACATAAAAATAAAGAATAAAAGATAGATAGTAGGAAGCAGGGAGATAGATACTTCTGAAAGAGGAGGCGAGTTAGGTGATGGAGGGAGGGGAGGGATAGGGATGAAATAAAGGAACTGGTATATGGGGTGTGGTATGTACATGAACCACTCCACAGAAGGAATGCAAACATTACGTGCTACAATCGTACAAAATAAAGGCAAGAGGATCAACGGACAAGTGGAGGTGTGAGGAAGGGACAGGAAGGGGACGAGAAAAGGAATTAGGACATGTACACATACCAGCTTCCCAGAAAGAATGTAAACATGTACTACACACATGTACTAATAAACGAAACTGAAATTGAAATTTTTTTAAAAATAGAAAATAGCTAATGGCTATTACTAAAACCACACAAAACTGTGGATGAGAAACCACAGACAGGGACATTCATGTGCTGTTGCTGAGAATGTGAATTAGTATAGCCATTCAGCAGAATAGTGTGGAAAAAGCTGCAAATAAAACAATCCACATGATCCAGCAGTCCTACTACTGGGTATATGTCCAAAGGACATGAAATGAGTAAGTTAAAAATATTGCTGCTCTCTCGTGGTTATTGCAGCATTATTTATAATAGCCAAGAAATGGAATCAACTTGTCCTGTGACAGAGGAACGGATAAAGAAAATGTAATGGGGAGCAAACAACAGACAGAAAGTATGCATGGACACACACACACACACACACACACACACACACACACCTACAGACACACAGGATGTAGTATTATTTAGCCACAAAAAAGGATGAAACTCTGTCATTTGCAACACCATGGATGGAACCAGGGGACATTGTTAGGTGAACTATGGCACAGAAAGATAAATACTACCTATTCTCACTTATATCTGGAGACTAAAAACTTGCTCTCTGAGAAGTAAAGAATACAATGGTAATTACCAGTGCCTGGAAATATTATAAGAGAAGGAAGGAGAATAAGTAATGAATGGGCACAGAGATGTAATTGCACCGGGGAAATATTTTCTTATTTCCATAGCACTTTAGGAAAATTATGATCAGTAATTAATTGAATACTTCAAAATAGCTGATATGAAGGAGTTTGAATATTCCCAACACAAAGAAATAATATATGTCTGAGGTGACACACCAACTATCTAATCCTTACACATTGTATACATATACTGAAATGTCACAACATGCCCCATAAATTGGTACAATTACTATGGTTCCAGTAAAACTAAAAACATAAAGCTTCTAAAAGTAAAAACTAGAGACTTTGCAAAGAAATAGTTACAAATCATATCCCACTAATTTTACCTCAGAGCCTTACAGTGTGTGACCCAGCCTAAGATATTTTCTCATTCTTCATTTCTCGGCCAGTTTTTTACTAAACTATTGCTTACTACAATGTCCATGCCAGATTCATGGATTTAGCACTTTCACAAATAGAGCAATGTCATAGACTTCTAGGTTTATTTTCAGGTCTGTTATTACAAGATCCTATCAACATTTTTAAGGAATTTTTATTGAGCAGTGTTATGTTTCCCAGTAACGTTACCTTTTTTTAAAAAAAAAGACATTTCTTTACTATCCTTCCATCCACGACTATCAAGTCCTTTGCTTTCTACCTAAGTCTACTACGTCATTTCACATCCAAGGGAATCTGCCAATAGCCCAGTTTTCAGGCTCAAAATCAATAAATGTATTCTTCATTAGTCTATCAAATAGTCAATTAAAGATAATTTCAGGAGGTAGAACAAAAATTGAATTCTTCCACAAATTCTTGTGTAGGGCAGTATAAATCATTATTTTCACTACATATAGACAAAAATCAAGATTTGGTGTTTTTATAGTTGCTCACAGTACAGATATTGTTTATCCTGCAACTGCCTACTTACCTTCTACTCTCTAATGTATATCTGCTCTTATACTAATATATTTTAGATACAATTAGTATGATTCAAATATGAAAGCATTTTGATTGTAATGTAAATCTAAATGATAAGTAATATGATTTTCCATTCCACCTGTCATAGGCTAGAAATAGATTTTAGCCCAGCAGTTTATTTTATGCATACCTCACCATGTGATGAGTGAGTTTTAAGAATAAGGTGTAAATGTCAATTTTGTTATTTTATGCAAACAACTTAAAATAAGAGTCAATACTTGGTGATACTACAGCATGGTACTCTAAGATTAATTCCTGATGCTGTGGAATAATATGTTCATTTTGAGAGAAAGAAGCCTGTTTAAAAGCTCCAAATGAGTTTAGCAATCTCCATGGAGCGAAGCCCCACTGAAATAGCCAAAAGAAAGCCCAAATGGTCCTAAAAGGCATCTATTGAATTCATACACTCCAGGCAACACTTTCTAAAATGTAGAATTTCATCAGTTCTGAATTGAAAAGATTGATCTGCTTGTCATGTTGAATAGACTCTAAAAGTAGTTTAAGCAACAATTGACCCTGAGCATAGTACTACAGAATCTTCTGGGCATCAGGCTGGAGACACCTCCCGATTTCTAAGATAACTGAAATTGTCTTTGCTGTGAGAAGCAGGGAAGCCGCTTACAGCAGACTGAAATACTCAGAAGGATTTTCATAATTACAGCTAAGAGAAATGAGATTTACTGGAAGCAGCATTTATATCATTATAGCTATATCTTTCCTAACAATCCTTATGTTTATAAAAAGGAAATTCCATCTCCTGTTCATAATTCCATTTGCTTCTCTTTTTCTCCCTAAATATCAGTCAGTAAATTTGAGTTGCATTACAAAAAGCAACTGTGAAATATTTTTATTATTGATTAATCTACTTTCATTTCTGACTTAAAATTTCTGTCAGATATCTTAAACCTCAGTCACCAAAAACACATAGGTATGTGCTACAATCCACATGCTTTTGTCACTAATGAAACACAGGGATGAGAGTCACAGACAGACAACAGGTGTGACAATAATGAGCCAGCGTGCATTGTCTAAAAGGAAAATGCTTCACCTGAGCTGTTCCGCAGATGTGCACAGAATGCCGAGCGCTGCGTCATGAAATGGTGATGTTATGCTTAGAACATAAACCACACACTTCTACACTCACTCCTGCTCATAACTTCTCCTTCCTCTTTGTCTATCCCAGGCCTGGTCTTATTTTATTCTCTCAAAAGCTCATGAAGGCTTTTATTTTTTTCTCCATTTGAACTATTTAAGTAAATAAAGGAAGACAAGGGCTGATGCAACCCTTGTGTAACTGATCTCCTGACAAACCTTAATGTAAGCAACATCTAGATCCAAAATTGAGCCACTGGGTCCTCCTTCAGCTTCTCAGACTCCTCAGCTGGGTGTCTGGATGATGAGGGCCTAGCTTCTTCAGATACACTCATCACCAAGGTTAGAAGCAACAAGAGCAGGTTTGGGCCCTGTGTGGCCTTCCAGCTCATACGATCAGTTCCAGCTTGCTGTGGTCTTCCATTCCTAACTGCCTGCCCTGTGGACTTCAGGTTCCAACCATAGATGTAGAAACAGCAGCTCAGAACAAACAAACAAACAAACAAATTTAACGCATATGTGCATTCACATACATATAAATACCAATATATATATTCTACTGTGTTGTTAAACTGTGAGTGATACTAACTTCGATTTGGAATTTAAAAAACAAGTATTTGAAAATGCTTACCCCAATAATAAGTATTTGTTGCTAAAATTTTTAATGATATTTAACTCTTCAGATAATTTTGTACTCAGGATAAGTAGGAGGATTTTGAAGATCTGTAAGACTACTTCTTAGCTGAAATCCCAGGGTGCATGTTTTACTTCTGATCCAAAGGCCATAGCACCACTGTTTGAAAATATGTGACAGTTTTTAAAGGAAAAAGATGCTCTGGATAACACTTAAGCACAAAATCATAGTTATGAGAACGGCAACCGGCTGGCGGTAAATAGTGCACCAACCTCTGTGGCTGTAAAAATGATTAGGCCAAAAAGGGAGGGGGCAGTTAATTGGGTTTTCTCTGTTGAGCTTTTGTGCCCTGTGTAGTAATTAGAATAGAAATATTAGAAGACAAAGCAAATGTTGCCATATAGTACAAAGTTACAGAAAACATACCAGGAAATAAATCTGCATTTCCAATGCTTGCCTTTGGAGGCAAACAATTGTTTCTCCTTCAAGCATGGCAGATTGGTTCATGTTTATAAGTATCAGTTAGGAACATTGATATGATTTCTACCAAAAGATGATTACTCCGTCGAGTGACAGTGATGTGTCTAATCTTGCCTGTAGTAGCCATCACCCTCTCTCTACCTGTCCTCTGACAGGAGTTTGTATTTTGATAGTGATGCTTTTGGCAGTCTGTTTTATAAACTCACCAGTAATTGTTCTTCAACTGTTTTGCAATTTATTTGCAAAAATTAAATTTTCTAACTTTTAATTTTATAGAAGGTAAACACAAAAACAATTTTATTCAATATGACTCCAGCCCAGATAAATTCTGTGCAGATGATACATTGAGGATTTTAATATTCTGGTTAAACCATGCCATAAACTAAATTGAGTCAGGGTATATTCAGAGGTAAAAAATGTCCTCCGCCCCAAATTTAATTTTCCCTTTTATGTTTGGAACACATCTTTTGGCATCATAGCTAAAATTCATTTTAGAATGCATTCAACTCAGAGACACGCAACTAGCTGCCTTTTGAAGATCTTTCCATCTCATTCCTTATTAGATTATTAAAGTGTCACAGACTGTTCTGGTCATTCCACTACAAAATGACTTTGCTGCAATCCATAATGCTGCTGTTATTCTAATTAAAATGAAACTTTGAGGAATTAAAGTTTACTTTTTATTCTAATGAAATAACCATCCATCAAGCTTATCTTTTTAACCAATTTTATTAGTATTTTATATAAATATGCCTATGCAAAAGCTGAGTTTATTTTGTATTCCATTTTTCCCATTAGTCACTTTTATTGTAAACAGCTTTCTGACATTTCTGTACTTCCTTATACCCTATTTGGAAATGCAGTTTATCCGAATTCAAACAAAATCATTGTTCAATCTTACAGTACTTGGTGCAGCCTCTGCATTATTAAATCACAGCATTTTTTAACATACCATTTGTTATGTGAAAGTTCAGATTGTTCTTTGCAGAAAAAGAAATTGTTCTTCAATGTCAGCCAACAATAAAAGTAAAAATGAAACATCTATGAAAAGAAACAAAGAAAGGTAAAGATAAGGAAATGCGAGTCATTATCTAGTCATTTGAAATGAGAGCATTGATATCCAAACACCATAAAACTATGAAATAAAGAAAGTGTTAGTTTTCAACTTTCTCAAGTTTCTTGCCACCTACCTTATTTTTTAATAATAGTTAACAAACAATCTAATACATGAAAGTTCTAAGTTAGAACGCAGCTTTTCTATTCACGGTTTGCTGCCGCCTTTCTTGCTGATGGGGGCCAAATATGAACCTTCTGCTTTGTGCAAATAGACTCTTTTTGTGGACTGGGGAGTGCCACATTTTATTTCATAGCCATGCATAGGTAAAGTCTACTTAGCAGTCCAACCAGGATATAGAATTCTGGAATTAGCAAGGCTGCCCTACAAAAGTGGTATGAATGTGTCCTTCTCATCAATTTGTGAGGCAACACATTTACCAGTTTAGGGTACCACAGCTTTTTTATTGTAGAACTTTTTTAATTGTCAAATGTGCTTGGTTCAACTAACACTTTTATTCTCATAAAAAAAATTCCAAACAACATCAAATAATGATATCCTACACAGCAGACACTTTAAAGAACATGGGAAAATACAAGATAGATATACTTTTTGTCTTCAACAAATTCATGCTGAATTCAAGGGGGCAAGACACATATTTTTCATTTTTATCCCTAATAGTAATTGGAAGCATTGTGGATTTTTTGTTGTTTATTTTGTTTTGTTTTGTTTTTTTTGTTGCTTTTTTCTCCGGTACCAGTAACCGAACTCACGACCTTGCTCTTGCCAGGCAGGCGCTTTGCCGCTGAGCTAAGTCCCCAGCCCCCATTGTGGATTTTTACCTTTATATTTGTTGGAAGAATGAACAAAAAAATAATTACCATAAAAGAACTGAATAACAACACAGAAAATAAGTAGTGATGAGACTCAGAGACTAGAGACAACAAATTGACTTGGGATAATTAAGAAAAACTAATTACCAATGAAGCTTGAACTGACTCTATAAATATGGCAAAACTGAGATTAGTAGAGGGAAATAGAAAGGGTTTTCTAGGAAGTTGAAAACACATGGGTAAAGACATGGTGGTAGAAGATCCCAAAATTTCAGTAGCTTAAAATCATCAAATTTGTTTCCTGTTCATGTGAAAGTTCAATGTACAGATATAGATGATATAGATATGATATAGATGATATAAATATAGATATAGATAGGATAGGTAGGTAGGTAGATAGATGAGAGAGAGAGAGATAGGATAGGTAGGTAGGTAGACAGATAGATGAGAGAGAGGGAGACAGAGAGAGAGAGAGATGATAGATAGATGATAGATATCTGGTTGGCATATTTCCTCCTTATCATGATTGGGGTATCTAAGGTCATTCCACCTGAGAATCCCACTGGTCCTCAAGGCCTCAGAGCCTTCTCATTTAGCCAACAGAAAAAGAGAGTCTGGAGAAAATACAACCACTTCTCAACATTTTGTCCTGGAACAGACATATCATTACTGTGACATTTCATCAGTAAAAACCAGACACATGACTTCACCTGCAATTAGGCAGAAACTGCAAAACACAACCCTTAGTTAGACCCTGGTCTTTTAATGACAATTCTATGCTCTGAGGGAGGAACATGCATTTTTTTTTTTTTTTTTTTTTTTTGGTTTTTCTCCGGTACCCGGAACCGAACTCACGACCTTGCGCTTGCCAGGCAGGCGCTTTGCCGCTGAGCTAAATCCCCAGCCCCGGAACATGCATTTTTATGGGCTACTCTTTGTTCCTGTCACAACAAGCCTGCAAAGAAGGGAGAGAAAATGAAAGATTCACCTTACAAAAAGTCACTCAAATAGGGGAGTACCTGAAAGGTTCTACAGCAGGCTGACTTATAGCAAGCTAGAAAAAAATTTAAGTCATAGAATAAAACAATCAAAGCAGCAGTATCCAGAAAGATTGCAGGTAGAACACATATTTGCTACAAAAGACAAAAAAGATGGCAGAAAGTATATAAAACCCTGGTAAAATTTAATATTTATTCCTAAGTACAAGCTGAAGTTGATGCATGATTAGAATAGAGGTAAGGAGAGGGAGAAAAGGCAAACAAAGAAATTAAGATGTTGAACATTCAAATGTATGTTGCAATTTACCAAGAACAATTAGGAAGTAATTTTAGAGAGAAGAAAGTAAGTTCAGGAATACGTTCAAATGCCCCATGGAAGCATCTACATGCAGCTGCTTAGCTGGTGATCATATAGGACAAGACAAAGATGAAAAAGGTTCAGGATAAGAGGTCTTATTTCCTAATTCTTACCACTGTTGCTTTTTTTTCCTGGACCACTAAAGTATTTACAAGAGGCAAATGAACTATTCCATGACATGGCAAATCCATCCTTTTTGCCCATCTACACAATCGATACTAATCGCCACAGCCAAATTGATCTGGCTGAAACTCAAATCAATTCTTAGAAGGCTGAAAGGAATGGATTGGCCGTGCCATGGGCCAGCCATTTCACATCCTCAGACATGGCCTATTCTGCCTCAAGAGTTATTAGGCCAGAGGAAGAAGAAACCAAGGTTACCAACCTCTTCATTTTTTAGGTCTCTAATATATAGCTACTTAAGTAATTGTGACTGAAAATTAAGAATGGAATTGTTTCCTTTTTTAAAAAGCCCAACTAACAATATTTGAGCCCCTCCTATGGGTTCCATCTTGCATAGAGTACATCAGTTACACAGAAGATACCCTGACAGGAAGAGGAGAAAACAGCACGTCAGCACAGTTCCTCTGCACTCTACTCAAGCCTGTTTGAAGAACGTAATGTCCTGAGAGTGTCCTCTACTCTAGGTGCTACCCTGCTGTACTTCCGTCCTTTGTGTCTTGGGTTAGCACTGGCATAAGCATTTGATCTCCATTTTTTTTAAAATGCTTGATAATTTATCCAAACAGACACATCTACTAAGTAAAGAGATGGCAATTATAGTATCTATGGGAACCATGCAGGCGGGATAAAGCCTTTCCTAGGAAATTAAGTAGGCCCAGTAAAGCAGTTATGTGAAGAGTCAATTGCTGCTACCTTCTGACCATAGCTCCCAGACCAGCGCTCTGCATCCCTCTATTTCAGGCACAGAAAATCAATTTAAGAGTTAACTACAATAACTGCCCCTATAGGCATTGCAGGTGTGGCTGCTGTGTCACATCTGCGTCACTAGGCGGCAGAGAGAATCGAGGCTATGTCTACGCTCAGGGTTCCAACCGTGAACACCTGAATGATTAGTAGCCTGACACGGACAGAGCCATTGCAGGGTGCCATGTTCTTGCCAGCCACCTGGAGCCTGGTGAATGAGGCCACCTTCTGCTGATGACCCTCAGTCACCTGAGGGTCTTGCAGTCCCGCGGCAGGAGACAGGAGATCGTTCACCGCCTGCAGGAGGAGGCGGTTTGTTAGGTTGCCTCCTTGAAAACCATAGAAAGTAGTGCCTCCCCTCTTTCTGAGACAGGGTCTCACTATGTAGCTCAGACTGGCCTTGAACTCATGGTAATCCCACCTCAGCCTCCTGAGTGCTGGAATTACAGGCCTACACCGCCATGCCTGGCTAGATGCATGGTCAAAACCTAACAGTTGTACCAGCTTCCAAGGTGCGAGAATGCAAAGAAGCAGCTTTTTAAAATCCCAGGGCCTTATACCCGACGCAGTACAACACAGTAGTCCCAGAACTGGGTAGCTGAGGCAGAAGGATCACAAGCTCAAGCCCAGCCTAGACAATTTAGACCTTGTCTCAAATTTTAAAATACCACTGGGGCTCGCTTCATGCCTCGTAGGCCGCTGGAGGGAGGGCCCCCAGAGCACGGGGAGCCATCCTGCAGCGAGCACTGTTGGGCCCCGGCCCTCAGGCCAGCCGCCGCTGCTTAACTGAGAACTACCAGGACACAGAGAAACAATGACACAACTGGCCCACCATGCACCGGCTGCAGATGCCCACCCACAGACGTGTGTGAACCATTCAAACATGGAGAAACCCCTGGGAATACCTGCCATACAACGGGCCACTCTTGCTCCTGCCATTGAGAACCAGAAAGGTCCAGAGTCAGTGGAGGAGCAGCTGCTGAACAAGGACTCGAAGAACATGAGAATGCAGACTAAGCCTGAGGAGTCAGAGGTCTTGTGGACTGGGGTCATGAAAGCCGCTCGGAAGCTGTAAACCAGGAGGACCTTACACAATACCTGCGGAGACTCCCTGGAAGCCATTCTTCCCCTGACAGTGCAGGCTGTGGTGGAGCTCCAGAGAAGTTTGCAGCAGGATTCCTGCTGCCTGTGCTGACAGTTGGGGAGAGGACACTAACTGGTTGTGAGGTCCCAATGTGATGGGAGGCTGGAGAGAAAACGCTACAAAAATGGCTTTCACCTGAAATGGTTCACTTGATTTTTGACAACCCTTAGGCTGTAACTACTTGTTAGATCCTTCTTGCGTATCTCTGTCTTCCTGAGAAACCACTTTGAAGATGCCACCATGTATTACAGCAGCCATTGATATTTTCCTACTAATCTATCCATAACTCTGCAATGTTTGTATTATGCCTATCCTATTTCATAAATGGATGCATGTCTATCATTATGTGTTTCCTACAACAACCATTGAGAAAAGTTAATGATTACTCAATAGGTCACTCATGTATAGCTCTATTTATTTTCTTTGGAAGCCACTTTGAAGATACCAAAGTATAGTACAACAACTATTGATAATCTCCTACCTCTTCTGTCTGTAACTCACTGTTATTTGTCTATTTGTTTTCCTGAGAAACTACCTTGTAGATAACAATATGTGAAACAATAACCATTGATAATTTCCTACCACGTTGTCTGTAATTTGGTAAGTCCCCCTATTATTATGTTATCCTTCTTTTACTCTTTAAAATAAAAAAAAGAATTAACTACAATAATCTTCTCTGAACGTGGAATCATACTAATTATGTATGGTTATTTTGATTCCTGAGAATAGTAAAGGGCAAAAAAGTAAACTAGTTTACTCCTGGTTTAACAGTTCTGCCTATGAAACAGGCTTAAATTTTCCAAAGATGAAAAATACATAGCTTTCTTATTAAGAAAACAAATCTGCTAGGAGATGCAGGTCTGCCTGTGACCAATAAGCGCATTTCTCTATGCTTCAGAGTGGGCCAGTGGACTCAGAATGTGCCATGGATCTCAGCAGGTGGTGTCCCAAACACTTGGACAGCACATTGCAGTCTCTCAAAGATTGCCTCCAGTAGGGGGCATGTGTGGCATCAACATTCCATTCTTGGAAGCAAGTGCCAAGTTGAGCCTGGCTGGCCAGTTTGAAATATGATTGCTCGGACAAATGGGTTTGGCTAAAAGGGTTCTAGATCCAGAATCAATGTAGACAGAGGCTAAGGGAATTTGAAGAGAGAGTAGATGTTATCCAAAGATAATGGACAACAAAAGTTGTTTTGTTGTATTGTGGTGGGGTTTTTTTTGTTTGTTTTTTTACCTAGTACCATATCAGAGTCAGGAAGGATTTAAAAAGCTGGGCATGTAGCAAAAATATCATTTTACCTTGCAAGCTGAAATACCTATTGTCTGTAAAATATCAGAAAAAATAAAAAGAATATTGTTGTTGCAAGGGAATTACAGAGAAAAGCACCATTGTGGAATCACCTCTGAAACAAATAACAGAATAAGCTTAATCTGTTTCTCTATCTTAATCGGTTTCCTTAGTTTTCCTCAGCTCACACTCCCAAATAGCAGACGATTTCTTTCCCAAACCTTCCTAGAACGTGAGCCTTTTCTTTGTATTACACTTGCTCAATACCATGAAATAAGTTGTACTATGGAGTGTTTTAATTTCCCATTGTCTTTGAAAAACCATGCTAATAAGACATTTAGTGAAAAGTGTAGTAGCCCAGCAAGTGACAATAATCTTTTACGAGTGCTGCTGTGAACACTACGAACAAATATGTTGACCTTGAAAGTTCCAGTCCTCCCATGAGTGCAAGAACAATGACACAAATATTCATTTAGATGAATGCTTACCACGCTTGGCCTTATCATTTTGAGCTGCCCACATTTCAATTTTCCTAGGGATGCTCAGAAACTACGGTTTGTGATGGAGAGCAAAAGAAGGATATTGTTGCCATGGTAGCAAAAACATTTTTTTTTTCTCCCTCAAAAATAGTATGTCAGAGACCAGTGGGGGAAAAAATAATGCTAACTGCACTTGCAGAGAAAATTAAATTTAAATACAAGTTCTTTCAATTTCATCAAGTGCTGTTTATGTATATTTTTTCCTTCATAATGTGGAAGGATCCCTTACAATGGGCTTACTAGTTAAAGTACAAGTTACTTTTCTCTGCTTTGAGCAGGTCGCCCAGCAGGCTGAATATACCTTTTAAAATTCATGAATGAAAGAGTAAAACTTTACAATTGTATAAAATGATATTCAAAGTAATTTTTTAAAAGCTGCCTTAGCTTTACAACTAATTTTCAAATGACAAATAAGCAACTACAGCAACAGCAAAAACAATGGCTGCTATTCTTTTGAATTTCCTTGCTTAGTATTCAACTGGGATATGACTCTTTCCAGGATGGGTTGAATAACTCAAACAAATGTACCAACCTGCGCTGCTTACATTCTCTAACGGATTCCATTTTGATGGTATTGCTTTTGCAGTTACAACATTGTCTTCTTGTAAAATAAAATCCTAAATTTTTCCTTTACTCAATGAGCTGCTGGTGTTTTTTAATACTAATACACAGTATTAATGTCACTGTCTTAATTCTACGCATTATTTTCCCGCCAAATTCAGCTATGTGCTGATGTCACAGACAAGCAATCTGTTAGAATTACAGTCACCTCTGCAGCTGTTGTTATAGCTCCTACTCCTGCATTTCCGATCCTCAGAGTATTTTCTCTTTTATGTACCAAGATGAATGTCAGTGTCAGGTCTTTGGAGGAGTGATCTTTTTATTGCATGTTCAAAAGCATGTTCATACCTCTTGTTTCTATTCCACAACAAATTCTAATTCAAAAATGTTTGCATTTCACACAATGCCTTTGAGAAGATCAGCCCAAGGTGCGTTCTAATGTAATGAGCACATGTAAATCGTCATATGTAAATGTACTTGAGATATTCCTAGTTGCATTGTTTATTCTTCCTATTGTTTATTTTATTGATGTATTTATTGTGATTTATTTAGAAACAAATTTATTCTCAGCCTTTATCCTGAAGCCAGATTATTCTTTGAGCTATATCTCTCAAATAAACATCTTATACTGAACAAAGAATGAACAAACTGATTGCTGTATTACAGGGAACAATTATATTACTCTTTCCTGGGAGAAATGAAAAGCACAGTCATTATAGCTCAGCTTGGCTATGGGGAAGACTTTCTGTCTGTTCAGTGTTTTCCTTCAGAGCCAGCAAAGTGCATCACTGTCTTTTCCTTTGTAATTATAATTGAGTGGGTTTAGAAACAGAGAGAAATGAGAACGGCCTTTAAAAAACAGATTTATTAGATCTACATCAATCAGGATCTTATAGGACCCCACCCCAAAAAATAAAGCAGTACTTTGGTTCTCTGAGAAATAGCTACAGTAAAAGGAGGTGTGCTTACTTCAGGTAAAAACAATGAGTTGAAATTAAGAGTGGCTGTTTTTCTGCAGCAGGAACCTTTCCCAAGATGATCCTATCTGAGCTTCCTAGGAGTGATACAGACTGTCTCAAAAGATTACTTTGTCTTACTGAAGTCATGTTTTGTTTTTCTCCATTGTTATGGTGTATAAACTTATTGTTGATGATTATACTTTGGATTGTGATTCTCAGATTGTGTTTCAGCCAGGGCCTACAAGCAGCATAGGCCTGAAGCCCACTCCAGCCTTGACTCTGCCTGTGGATGCTGTCACTAGGCTTGCCAAAAGTGATGCAAATGACCAGAAACAATGGCATGCACTACTCTATCCTTGTTCTGTTGGGCTATCCTTAGTACTCACATTGACTAACTTTAACGTCTTACAAAGTCTTAGAGACTACATTAGACTAAACTGGATACCAGCTGCCATGATATCTAAAATAGGAAGAATTCTGCTGGCCTTCTAAGGAAAAAACATAAATTATCATGAATGAAGAGTGACCGGAAGATTAGTCATGTAGAAAATAATTACACAATGCTTTCTGAAACCAGAAGACTATGTCTTATTACAAAGACCAACTTGCCACACCTCACCTTAACCAAGCTATACCTGCTTCTGCATTCAGCTATGAAAGTGGCAAATCAATTTAGTGTTTAAAGTAATAACTTTCCCAATTTCCCATAGTGAGTCAGAAATTCATTTATGAACAAAACAACTAAGCCTGAAGCAGGATGGAGGATTAAGGAGATTCAAATGTCTAACAAGGTGCCAATTTTCACAATGCTGTCACATGCTAAATCACATTTTTAGCTTTAGAGAATGTGTGAAAATGATAAAAACACAAGCTAATCAGAATATGGCATAGCCAGTAACTCAACAGGTAAAACTGTGGCCATTTATAAGCCAGCTTAGAAAATTATTATGAACGCTAAGTTCCCAAGCTAGCTATATGCAATTTGTGGGGAAACACTGGCATCCAATTACTCTTGCCAATGTAACAAAGAGTTTAAAGCCAGGATCATGTATATTTTTACTACTCTCCAGATGCATATCCCTCAAATCCTCATACTTCTTATGTTTCACCATACTGGACTGTTGTCTGTTTCCTATTACAACATATTCACATTGATTTTCTTTTGCTCATGCAGATTCTTGTACCTAGAATAGTTTCTTTCCCAACTAAATCTGCTATACACTTGTTATCCAGGTTTAGCTCAAATGTGACCTTCAGTCTATAACCCTCCTCACCTATATTACACATTATTCTGTCATCCTATGTATCACCTGGTATTACAGTATAAACTATTGTTTTTTCCGTGGACTTCAACTCTGTGGGTTCAGGGATCTTGGCTAACCAATGCATTCCACCATGTACCTGGCAGTGTACTTGAACCACTGAAACAAAAATAAGCCAAAAGGGTCTTTCTAGCAAATCAGAAAACAAAAGCAATTCTAGGTAGTCTCCCCATGACATTCCTACATTATAAAAGAGAAATGGGAAAATAATTATTATTTTGGTATAATTAATACCTACTATGGTATGGGTCTAGACACTATGTGGATTATAAAATGTTGAAACTGAAGCCTGCATTTCATAAGACAAGACCAGGAACACGAAAAAGATGGGTCTCTAATGCTAGAGAAATAAGCAGCCTCTGCAAATAGGAAGGAGACTAAGGTCCATCACATTCTATGGTACATAGAACATTGTCTGTTTCTATATCTTTGGCCTCATTCTAAACGTGGACTTCAGGCAGTTTACTAACCATGTAATCCAATACGATGTATTTTTACTATATCTAATTTAATTTGAGAATGGGAAAGGAAGTTGGAAAAAAAAAAAAAAACATATGCTATATAAGGTAAGAAGCGAAGGCTAATTTTCCCTCCACTGCATGCCAGCTCCTGGCATGTTAAAGAAGGTAGATGCTCAAGGCAAAGGTAAGGATGGCATCCATCCACAGGTGACACATGTGACTAAGGGAAGACTCCAGCCATTTGATTGCTTGGTCACCAAGGCAAAGATATAATCATATTTAATTAATATTTCTTTTATTCATAGATAGGAACTTCCAGGTGCTCAGGACAGTCACTATATTTCTTCTATAAGTCACCGCAAATGTGGCAGTTTAGTTCCTTATAATCAAGGATAAAATACATGAAGCTCAATGCAAATAATTGCTTCTATTTTTCTCTTAGATTTATTGAAGCATAATTGACAAATACAAATTGTATGTATTCCTACATACAGTTGTATGTATTCCCAAGCCCCTCAGGGCAGGCTGACTTACATATTATCAAATTACAGTTCAGTAAACTAGATTCCAAAGGGAAAATGCAAATAGTCTCTGGTGCAAGCTTGTTGATTATTTGGCCTAATCAAGATGTAAAATTTGGTAACCTACTCCAAGTCCACCATCTATTTTGGGGAATAATTTTAATACAGCCACATCCAACTGTTTACCTATAGTCTGTGACTGCTTTCAAGAGTAGAAAAAAGATAAGGATGTCCATTATCACCACTTTTACTCAAAGTACTCAAAATATTAGCCAGAGCAATGAGGCAAAATAAAGAAGTATAAGGAATACATAGAGGTAAGGAAGAATTCAAATTATCATTCTTTGCACATGACATGATACTCTGCATAGAAGACCTTTAGAATAGAATAGAAAACCCTTAAAATAACCAATTTCAGCAATGCAGCAGAATAAAAAATCGACACACATAAATCAATAGCATTTGTGTATACCAATAATGAACTCAGAAAGAAAGAAAAAACAAAGCAAAATCATTTACGGTAGCTGTTATGGTTTGTGTCTAGATGTCCCCCCAAATCTTCATGCAGTCATGGGTGTAGGCTTCTAGAGGCTATGACTGACCCATGGTCCAATGCTGGGATTATGTGTGAGTGCTACACCTGCTCTGTGGCGGTAGTTTGCATACAATATAAGGGAGGGAAAGAGGCTGCTTGCCACTGCTCCTCCCTTTTTGCTCTTATTGCTTCTGCTGTTTTCCGGATCCGTAAACTGTTGCCCTCTGCCATGTGCCACTCTACCTTGGAGCCAGCCTAGTATGGACTGAAGCCTCCACAAACTGCGAGCTAAATAAACTTTTCCTCTTTAATTTGGGTGTTAGGTATTGGTCTCAGCAATGAGACAATAGCATCAAGAAAAATTAAAGACAATAGCATCAAAAAAAATTAAATGTGTATGAATTAACCTAACCAAGGAAGTGAAAGACCTCTACAAAGAAACCTATGGTACTCTGAAAATGAGATTGAAGATGACATCAGAAAATGTCCCTGATCCTAAATAGGCAGAACCAATATTGTCAAAATAGCCAAACTCTCAAAACTGTTATATAGATTCAATACAATCCCAATCAAAATACCAACAGTATATTTCACAGCAAACAATCGTAAAATTTATATGGAACCATAAGAGACCCTGATTGGAAAACCAACCTTAAACAACAAAAGCCAAGCAATACTCATCTCAATACCTAATTTCAAGCTATACTAAAAAGCAATAGTGATAAAAAAAACAGCATGGAACTGGCACAAAACAATATGTGGATCAATGGAAGAGAATAGAGGATACAGAAACATTCCTAGGCACATTCACCTATTTGACTTTTGACAAAGGAATTAAAAACATGATGGAGGAAAGCTAGCCTATTTAACAACTGCTGCTAGGAAAACTGGATACCTTTTTGCAGAAGATTGAAGCAAGACCCTTATCAATCACCATGTAATAAACTACAATCAAAGCAGATCAAAGATCTAAACAGATTGAAACAGAAACACTGAACTTACTAGAATACAAAATAGGTAAAGACACAGTTTTTAAGTTACAGGTGTAGGAAAGGATTTTTTAAAATAGAACCCAAATTGCACAAGCAGCAGCAGCAAGATTCAACAAGTGGGAGTGTGTCAAATTAAAAAGCTTCTATACAGCAAAGGAATCAATTAGTATGGCAACAAGACAAGCTACAGAATGGAAAAAAAAATTGCTAGCTATTTCTCAGACAGAGGACTAATATCTAGAATATATAAAGAACTCCAAAAAATTAGATCATCTAAAATAAAAGGCCCTAAAATCAAAAATTGGGCAAGTGAAACGAACAGACATTTCTCAGAAGTACAAATGGCCAACAAATATATAGAAAACTGTGCAACATCTCTGACCATTAGAGAAATGCAAATTAAAATAACATTAAGAGTCAATCTTATGCCAGAAAGAATGGTAATTATCAAGAAGTCAAAGAATATCAAACGCCAATGTGGCTCTGATGAAAAAGAAATCCTCCTACATTGTTGACAGAAATGTAAACTAGAACAGTCATTATGGAAATCAGTATGACGATTTCTCCAAGGACTAAAATTAGAAATTACATATGACCCAGCTATCCCCCTTCAGGTGTCCTTCCCAAAGAGTGAAAGACATTATAGTATAGCAATATATGCATATCAATTATTATGGCAGCACAATTCACAATAGCTAAATCCTGAAAGCAGCTGGTATACCCATCAACAGATGAATCAATAATGAAAATGTGGTATCTATACCTAAGGAAGTACTCCTTGATTATAAAGAAAAATAAATCTGAGATATTCATAGGAAAATGGGTACATCTGGAAAATATAGTATTGAACGACATAAATCAGACACATAAGCTTAAATATCACATGATATCTCTCATTTGGATAAGATAAAGTACAAACAGAAAAAGAGGATGGCTAGAAGGAGTCAGGGAAAAAATCTCCTGCAAATGAGAAGACTAAGGCCAAGTGGAGTGGGGAGGAGAAGTAAGTAGAAGTAAGATATGCCATGTACAGGTGCCTAATAACCTCAGTGACTGTAAACATCATACGTCATAAACATGAGCTAAAAATAATAATAGCAACAAAAATGAAAATAGAAAAGGTGATTTAGAGGCAGAGGGAGAGATGTGGGTAGGAAAGGGAAGGGAATTTTAAAAAGAAACAAGCTATGTTATGCACATGTATGCGCCCACTTCCCAAGATGAAGGTAAATCATGAATCTCAAACATGTAGTCACAAAAGATGAAAAAAGAGTGTAGTAGAATTAAGTTTCCAAAGAGATCATTTGGCTCACAGAGCCTAAAATATTTACTATTCTGACCCATTACAGAAAATGTTTGCCAGTGTGTGGTCTAGTGGATATATAGGTTGCTATCATTAGTTATCTAAGATTGAGTTTGGAAACCAAAGAATTTGCAGTAATAGTTTCAGAAAATATCTTCAGAACAGACATATTGTCAGTTTAGGCCAGAACTATGGGATTTGATAACAGCTGCATGGAAAAGACATGTTGATAATCTCTACATTACCCAGCTATGAATGTTTATCCTTTCTCTCTGTGTACAACCCTTGAGTCAACTTGTAATTAAAAATGCTTTATACAGGTGTTTAAATCTCCCAACTAAATACTAAGTCTACATTTCTCTCTCATATTATGGAATTAAACTCAAGTGACCAATGAATGGACCTGTAGGTGGAACATAAAATATTTTTCAGAGAAATGGAGACCAATAGTGAGAGGATAATGTAAACAGTTTTGACAGAAGAACTTGAGCTGATTAGTTAGATGTGTCATTAGAGCTCTGTGATTTAGCAAACACAGGTTGAACTTCATAGTCAAAGTAAATATAAACAAAGCCTGAAATTGTTGATCTTCTTATAAATGTTTATCAGTCAGGGTAACATATAAATCCAAATGTTTGTCAGCATGAGAGAAATGCATTTCCTACCCATAAAACTGATCAATACAGATATTCCTGGTCAGTGAGCAGCCTTTTGATCCATACTGATTTAGTCACAAAGATCTTCCACAAACACAAGGATGCTTGATTGGTTCCAGAACTGGGAATATTCCATATCACTTCCATGTACAGCCACACTGAACCAAAAAAGAATCTGAGAAATGCAGTCTAGCTATGAACTCACATAATTAACATTCAGCCATGCTTTCTATATGCATTATCAAATGTGAAACTTAATTTTCTAAGTTGATAGGAGAGATGCAAGCAATTTTCCAATGAATTAAATAAAGAAACCATACTAATATTAGAATACAATGCAATAAAATTTTAGTCTACTGACTCTAAACATTTCACCCCAAAAGATCATCATGGGTATACTGAACCCATATGTCAATTGGACAACTAAGAATGTATGTCTATCTTCCCTCTTTCATATTTTACACCTGGTGCTGCACTTCATTAAAAAATTTATCACTTTTAGCAAATTCTAGCAGTGCTAGTAGATCTGACTCTAGTGAATCAAAAACTGTGTAAAAAACTATAACGCCCAACAAATAAGCCCTGGAGTTGCCTCAGCTATCTCTTTTGTGCTGTCCAAGACTTACAGACCCTGCCAGCTTAATAGAGATGCTCTTTGCACTGGCTCTTATGCTCTTTGTAATTAACTGAAGTTTAATGCCTCAACAAGGTCCTAAGCAGATTACCACAGCCTTATCTCTTAGTGTCAGGAAATCTGTTTACTTCAGTTGAACAAAATGCTTAGACTCCTCTGATGGACCTGGGCCAAGCTAGCTGTATGCTCAATGATGCATTATCCAGCATAACATGAAATTCTACCATGGTGGTAAAGCTTGGGCTGCCTAGATGGTAGTGGGTAGACCCTAGAATGTTAAGTGAGACCTCCACCAGCCTAACAGCGTAGATATAGTAAGTGCAAAACCCTGGCTTTCTCTAATCTAGACATTTCTATGTCCATGAAGGCTCTATTCACCACTGAATTGTGGTCTCACCTTCAAACTGAAATGAAGAAGCATCAGGGAAGTAAATCCAATCATTCATTTGCATTCTTAGGTCAAATATCTTCTGTTATTTCAGTGCTTAAAGAATGAAATGGAGAGAACTAAAACTGCTTCACTTCCACTTTGTCATTCTCCCCATGCTGCCTATCCAGGTCAGATTTCTTGGGTCTGATCTAGCTCAGGTCATTTAACTCTTATGTCTCTCATAGGCTCCTATCATTACCAATCTGTTCTTGTTCTCCCTGGAATGTCTTAGGATACTTATTCAGAATGTCAACTGCTGCCCTATGTTACACCCTACAAGAACTTCATTTAATGATGTTATCATTTTCTAGCTACCTTATCTTTGAATAGGAGTCATATTTTACTTGCATCTCTCTTGGCCCCTTTCCCATTCTACCAGCCAGGAAGCTGCAATTGACCTTCTGAGTCCATCAGAGTGCTAAATTGCAAGACACTGAACTAACTCTGGAATCTTATTATGTTTCTCTCATTGCTGATACAAAATACCCTGGATCTAAAGTTAAAGGGCAAAAGGTTTATTTAGCTTAAAGTCTGTAGAGGTTTCTGTGTATAATCAGCTGGCTCCAAGGCAGGGTGGCAGGGCAGACAGGAATTGTAGAGGACAAATAGTTCATA
Organism: Chinchilla lanigera; assembly: GCF_000276665.1. Classification (NCBI taxonomy): domain Eukaryota; kingdom Metazoa; phylum Chordata; class Mammalia; order Rodentia; family Chinchillidae; genus Chinchilla; species Chinchilla lanigera. The sequence goes on from NW_004955411.1 coordinate 29,941,173, forward strand.
GTGGGCAGAAGGTAAAAAAGCAACAAGAGATGACCACTGCTCTTTCTATCCCTTCTATCCTATGCCAAGTGCTTAAGGAGGGTAGCAGTACATTTTTAATTCTAGTGCCCTTGAGCCTAGCACTGCACCATGAATCAGTTCCAGTACCACACATTCTAGATCCAGCCACCTCTGAAAAAGCCCCCCTATGACTACATGAAGTTTTGGATGAACATCTAAGCACAATCCATAATATTTGGCTAATTTAAGTAGAACTGGAGTTCATTTAATGATGTTAGATATCTCATAGATTTCTCAGGCAAGTGAAAAATTTAGACTAGAGAATGAAGAACAAATGCCACAAACTGTTCCATAACACCCATCCCAGTAGGATGCAACTGCCACGTTTTCAGGGCCCAGTCATAGCAACTCACACACACAGCAAGAATACTGGACCTTGGGGGCCAGGGTGGAGCTCAGTGACACAAGCACCTACTTGGCAAGTGCAAGGTCCTGAGTTTGAGTCCCAGTACCAAAAACAAAGCAAAACAAAAAATACTGGGACTTGGATGCTGCCACAAAACCACTGCCTCTTTTTGATGCCTCTGGGAAGTGGGTACAGACCATTCTGCCACTGCTACTTCTGCCAATCTCACCGTGACAGGAGTGGATCCTATACAGTGGACCTTCAAGTTAAGACCAGCCTCATATATGAACAATCTGGGTTATGACTTGAATTGTAGGTTTATGCTATGACCAAAATCTAGAGTTACAACCCAAGGCTGGCCACTTGTGCAGTTAAACAAAGACTCACAATGCCAGCAAAGTGTATGTAAGCATACATATCAGTCTGGGCCCAGATGTGTGTGTGTTATGAACATGATTTCAGTCTGTGCTTTACATAATCACTGAGTACTGCTATCAAAATGGCCCCAAAAAAGATAGAAAAGAAGTTAAGGAAAGAAGGTAAAGAAAGCAATCACAACTGAAAAGAACAATATTAAAGAAAAGATAGAAGCAGACAATGTAATACCAGTTTTGAATTCTGGGAAGGTTGAGCTCTAGTGAGCCAAAAGCAGGTCTTAGTGGGCTACAGTCTCTCCCAAGGCGAGAAAGGACACTGAGAGCCAGATTCCTGATACTCTTACAGAAGGGGACTCTCCTTCCAAACAATAACCACCTTCTGTTCCATCCTCCCTTCCTGCAGGTCAAAGATGTCAACTTGAATGATGAGAGCAGTGTGAAATTGTTTCTGATAAACTAGGTACATTTTATAACCTTTTAGTAAATACACTAGGAAAATTGTTGGTGTTCCTGGTATATTATGCACACTATACACCTCTTCTTTATTATGGAAAGGTTAGTGAAGGGGTGCTTTGGGAGGTTTGGAATACATTACTGGTATTTCCATTATTTTTTATTGGAAAAATAATCTTGACTTACAACCAACTTCAGTTACAACTAGCCCTCCAAACGTATTGAGTTTATAAGTCAATGGTCCATTGTACTACTCTCATCTCTTCAAATAAGTTTAATTTTTACTTTGATGTCTTGGGTGGCTGGATCTATTGGTGGAGCTCAGGTTCCGTGGCTGAGATACAAGGAGTATTAGAAACATAAGAAAAAGTTTCAGATGCTACATGTCTGAGGCAGGGAGCAGGTCATTGGCACCTATTATCACTCTATCTTCTGGAAATCCTTCTTAGCATCCTTCTAGCAACTCAGTTCCACAATAGTGCTATCTCTTCTGATTTCTCCCATTTTTTTTGTCTGAACATGACACTGGTTCTTTGTAGGCCATTGGTCACATATATGTCAGTATTATATTGTGTAACACTGAACCTGGCAATTAAATTGGGAATTATGAAATGAACTCACTGAGCTCTTGGAAACTGCTGAACTTTTTAAAACACACTGGTGCAGAGCCGGGGATATAGATCGGTGGCATAAGTGCTTGCCTGGCAAGTCTGAGGTCATGAGTTCAATTCCTGTTGCCAAAAAAACAGAACAACAACAACAAAAAATGCATGGGTGCAAACTTGACCACCATAGTGAACTTCTAGATGCAGAATGCAGAGCAGGCAGCCCCCACAGTGGAGGTATTAAAAGGTACAGAGGGGGAAATATGCATAGATTTGGCAACTACTGATTCTGCTACTTTTATCTTAAAAGTGAGGGATGAACCAGAGTAGAGCTACCAGTTCAAAAAGAAAGGGAGGTAGATACCATGTCGCTAAAGAGGAGGATCAGGGGAGGGAGGTCAGGAGGAGAGATAAGGGATCAAAAAATGATCAAGATGTATTGAATACATGCACCAATTCCCCAAAAACAAACATAGCTAATATGTACTGCAGACACACACTTATGAATACAAAGAAGGCACTTCCTGCCTGAAGCTTACAAACCTAGTTTTATTACCAGTCTCTTAATATACAGCTCTATATATTTGCAAAAGCCAATGTTTCTAAACCCTAGATTGTAACTGCCACAGGCAGTACGGAGAAGCACCTCAGGCCTTAGCAGTTGATGGGCCTGTGGCCCCCAAGCTTTCTCAAGCATTAGAAAAGATAGCGCAGCTGGGAGTAGGACGAACCTTGGCTCCTTGATTTCATTGTTGAGGTACTGTCCTACTTTCCAGACTTCTCATTGCATGAGATAAATATGCTCCTATTCAACTAAAATTGCTCTTACACTATAGCTGATAGTTCTGCTGATGTAAAACTAATAAGAACAACAAATCCATGAATCATCTCATGAGCTATTCCCCATGTATTCTTCTGTCTCATGACAAGTGCTTTGCCTAAAACTAGATCCTTCTGTTTTTCAACAACAGGCTTGCAACTAATCTGTCAGTTCCCTCACCCTCTCCTTCAGCTCACAAACTACACGGTATTTGTAGCTGTAGCAGATCCTCAGCCACTCAGCACAAAGCCTGACACACAGTGGGTAATCCATCTGCACATTTTTTTTTTTAAAATTTTGGTACCAGGGATCAAACTCATGACCTCATGCTTTGCCAGGTAGGCACTTATGCCACTGAGCTATATCCCTGGCCCATGCATACGTTTTTTGTGGATAGAAGATCAATGTGTAGGAAAACTACTGGCCAAAGAATCAGAAAATTAGGCATCAACCTCTACTTGGCTGGTTTAACTTCATGAAACACCTCTGACAATATTTCTGTAATTTGATTGTCCTTTAATCTGAAAGAGTAATCTACTTGTTATCTACTGACAGAAAGTACCTGTAAAAATCCTTTCAAAACTACAAGGTACGGGGCTGGGGATTTAGCTCAGCGGCAAAGTGCCTGCCTGGCAAGCACAAGGTCGTGAGTTCGGTTCCTGGTACCGGAGAAAAACAACAACAAAAAAAAAAACTGCAAAGTATTGCTGGGCTTGGTGTCACACGCCTGTAATCCCAGCACTGGGGAAGTTGAGGTAGCAGGATCACTGCGAGTTCGAGGCCAGCCTGGGCTACAAAGTGAGCTCAAGGCCAGCCTGAACTGCATGGTGAGACCCTGTCTCAAAAAAAGATTTAAAAAAAAAAAATCTACGAAGTATACAAAGCATACTATTTTTGTTACCTATGTGTAAAACTGCAAAGAACACCAAATTAAGATGAAACATAAAATAACAGTAATTTAGAAAACATTACCAGCTATATAACTCCACTAACAGATACAATAATGAGAAACAGTATTGAAAGATATTAGAAATACAATCACCATTTAATTTTCAAGGCTGAGACATGACCAGAGGATAGTAGTTCAGGAGAAAGAAATGATATTTGCTATTTCTTTTGACATGACATAATATTTACTCATAATTGCATGGTCAATATTTACTTTCTATTATATGGCTTTTCACGTGGTTGCTTGAACCCAATAAAATAAAGGAAAAACTGTTATCTTGATTTTCTCAGGGGGAGATTGGGAAAAGTACACTTTCTATATGATCTTCTTTACTGGCTTATTTAACTCTGAGAATTGCTTATATTTGAACCTATAAGTAGCTTTTGTGGCATAAACTTTCATTTATGAACTCCAATTTTTTAAATCAATCCCCAGAAAAGAGGGAATACCCGTTTTCTGAAATTTCTTCCTATCTGCCTGCACTCCCAATATATAGGGCAGTATTTATTAAGACAAACAATAATGCTTGCATTTTTAAACATCACACAATGTGGTTGCGTATAAAGAACAAAACATCTGAGGTACCCTCCAAATCCCAAATCCCAAAATCCTGAAAGGATTTGTACTTTTGTAACTCTCTAAAACTATCTGTCTTACAAATTATAGGGATTCTTTAAAACTTTGTGACTTTATTTTTATCTTTGCACTGTAAAACCTTCTTGTAAATTGACTAGTATTGTATTAATGGATATTGGAACCATAATTTACCTGCAGATGATGAAAGAGTCCTGTCATGAAAAAACCATGTTGCCTCAGTAGAGTACCTCAGGATCCAAAACATTTCTGAAATGTGTCATCATTACCAACTTATGGCAGATTTATTGTTTTTTATGTGTAGTGAAATTTATTAGACTTGAATTTAGAAAACCATCTGCTCAAGTTAAGGTACTTTAAGAATTCTAAAACTAAAATAACTAAATTTGGATTAGTAAAACTAAAAATCTACTTGAGGGAAAGGAGCTCAGATAAGAAGGAAAAAGAATATTGTAAAAACTTTTATGTATATGATAACAGCTTCTATAAGCAGTAGACAAGTATAAAGGAAAAAGATTTAATTGCTCCTGTTTGCATTTTGTTATAGTCTATGTACCTACATATAGAAAACTATGGTGAATATTTAAAGTTTAAAAGTTCATTACAGTAAAAGACACATGGCCATTAATCACCCTCAAAATACCTCCCTCGCTTTGTTCACATTTATGCCATTATCCTTGTCAATTTCTGACACAGTTTTGGAGGTCCTCTTTGGTGAATGCTTTTCTGAGGTTGAGATTTTTTTAAAATATACAGTGAATGCAGCTGCTAAGTGTCATTCAGGGGCAAAGCGGGCTCATAAAAACATTGTGATATCTTCATCCACCTAATCAGCAGATCTGGCATAGTGCATCCTCTGGCTCTTCCCCAGAGTCAAGATGACCATGAGAGCTGAAATGATTCAAGACATCAAAGAAGTCATGATAGCAATGAAAGGACTTGCAGAACTGCTTCAGAAAGTGGTAAGAACAATGGGACAAGTATGTGCAAAAGAGTATCATTTACTGTAGTAATTTTTCAAAAATTTAAGCATTCACTATATTTTTCAATAGCACTTCATTAAAACCATTGTTTGTATTTATGAGGTGGACAAGCCAAACCAAATATTGGCTGAAATTATAAGCCTTATAGAATATATGATCCATTTTATTGTTGAAATAAGAGTAAATAACATATGGTTGATATTACAATTTCTTTAACATAAAAAAGGAACAAGTTAGTATTGGTCTCAAAACTATTTATATACTTCAATGGCACTTACTAATGATATGTGATATGAAAAGCTGAATGTTATTCCTATACCAATTCTTTATCACAATAAACAGCAGAACTAAAAACACCTGGCAGTGGATCCAAGCATGGTGGTGAGCAGCTGTAGTCCCAGGTACTTGTGGAGCTGAGGTGGGAGGATCCCTTGATCCCAGCAGAACAAGACCAGCCTGGCAATTAATCAGAACCTATTTCAAAAAAAAAAAAAACATACAGGGTGCAACATACACCCTGAATTCCTATAGTGTTTGATTTATTACTCTTATTTCATCCATTTCCAAAAAGGAAAAACAGCCAAGTAAGAAAGGTGGTGTGTATGAGTATGTAGGTGTGGGTGCAGGAAATGAAGAGACATACTAAAAGGATGTGTACTAAAAGGATGTGAAAACTGACCATGGGGAAACCACTACATTTCTTACAGAAAGGCAATAGGAGGAAACATAATGATTGATACGACTCATTTTAAAAATCTTTTAAAATATAAAAGTTTGCTAGCAGAAGAATTAATGAGACAACAGGAACAGGGGCATAGCACAGACTCTGACATGTATTTGTGGCCCTCTAGGAGACTTAGTATTTACTAGCTTATTTGTTTATTCATCAGTGAATAGTTATGTGTCGCTAACTGTGGGCCAGTTACTGTGCTACATTAGAATGTGAAATCTGAGCAAATTTGTCACCTGAGATTTTAGAGAAGAAAATAGAAAATATTACTGGCTAGGTGTGGTATACAAAGACCCAGAGGTTCATAATGCCCATTTTTGAAAGACACAAATTTATATATTTACCTCATGAAGGCACATCTGCTCAAAGAAAAACCCTTCCATGGAGATTTCTAGACCTCTAACTTGACACAGTGCTAGAGCTAAACAAGTCTGCTCTAAAAAAGTAGAAGTTTAGCATGAAACCCCTGAAGAGAGTTCTCAAGATTGATATCCATGGCTTTTCCTTTAAGTTCAGTTACTTAGGATTGTTGATTGATATATCAATTTATCTTAAATAACAGGAAACAGAAATGGAGGTATGATTTGAAGACCTCTTTACTAGAAATACGTTTCTCACCAAGTTAAAAGGCATCTGAAACATAAAACTCTAGTGTACAAGATTTATTGTGCTGGGATAGATATCATGTTCCCCAGCACCCATTCTGACACTTCCATTATGGTATTTCTCATCTATGGTTTATTTTGCCTTCTTCCCCATAACCTGAACACCCAGCACAGTATCAAGCACATAGAAGGCAGCCCATAAATATTTAGATAGTGAGTAAACAGATACATTATTCCCAAGGGTGCACCTTTTCATCAAATAGCAAAAAGATCCATCCATAGATTTCCAGAACAATATGAATATTACCTAGCCTGACACATCCTTATTTTAATGGACAGTTATGAACATACCTGCCAACAATAAATTGCCTTTGGGAAGGGCATTAGGTTGGTTTAGATGTTCAAAAAAAAGTTTTCATTAAAGCCCTAGGAGCTGACAATGCAAAACAAGAAAAATATTATCTTTTCCTAGAGAAATTGAGGGTGGGTAATATCAATGACTTCTTTCTACTATAAAACAATCACCTTGAATTATCATGTACCCACTGGAAGTTTAGCCACCAAATTTGCCTCAGCCACTAAATCATTTCACCTGTGAAATGAAATAATTTGTTCACATTGCCTTAGACAAGCCTAAGAAGCAAACGGCCAAAGAATTTAAACCATATTTATCTTTTTGCTTATTGAAAATAAAGGCATTTAATTAAAAGGGAATTTTTTACTCCAGATCCTAAAACTAATCTAAAATAATTCATTATTCAACTATGTTTCACAAATAAAAACTTGAGTGCCCACAAGATACTACAAAGATAAGGTATTTAAACGCTATTTCAAGGGGTCTGATAATGTGAAAATGTTATGTTTCACCGTTACAAGTTACAAAATAGGAAAACACAAGTTTGAGAATTTCTATTCTCATAAAAAAATAAGACAAGTCCACAAAAAACAGTTACTGAGACAAAAATACAGAAATTGTCAAAATACAAGTCTCAGCTAAATATTTTATCAATCATTCTTTTTTAGGATATTTTATGACATTTTAAAGGGACAATTAAGGAAAGAAGTAGGAAGTATTATTCCCATTAAGAAGAAAAATACATACATAGTTTGTAAGTCTTAAAGGATACTCTGATATTTTCCCACTGTATAATTTCATAACACAGGACTGCAGCTTTCTATTCTTTAGGGTGAGTTAATAATTCTGACTTCCCTGTTTCTAAAAATGTTATGTCCTGCTTTACCAATTTTAGATTCTATCCATTAATTCCCTTTTAAATAAATGAGCATTGAGCTGTTTGTCTCACTATAACACTTTCTTCTCCAAATTTCCCCTGCATAAATTTGTCTTAAGTCAGTCAACATTGCAGAATGATAGTAGGTAGATGCATTATGATTATCTTTTCTCTCTAATACAACTTTGTTTTAAGTACAAAATGTCTCACTTTTCACTTACTCAGTTTTTGAAATACCAATCTCTAATTCCTCCCAAATGTTTAGGAGCATCCATTAAAATGCCTCTAAATTTAGTTTTCTGTAGGGTTTCTTTGCATAGTTCATTTACTCTTTCATGTTTGGTTACATATCATTTCTGTTCCCCCAGCTCCACTTCCTGCCTATGTACCTCCTTCATGCATCCTGGGATCCTCCATCTTTCTGCTCCCTTCTGATGGGGTTACTTCCAAGGTCTTCATTCAACTGTCCTAGGAGTTACCTTGGCATACATCTATTATCTTTGCACTCTTTCTGGATCTCATGTCTTCCTTCTGGCACAATGCTGTCATTTCATTGAATAATATCCTCCAGTAGTTTCTGAGGCAGGATCTCTTGGGGACACTATTTTGGACTCCAGGCATGTATGAGAGTGTCTTGAGTGTACTCTCATACATAATTTATAGTTGCTTGCATGTAAATTGTTATTTTTCATAATTCTAAGGCTAAGTGGCTAAGCTGTCAATGTAATTCTAGTCAGGGAAACTGCTCACTTACAATTTCATGCCATAGTTATTCAAAACTACTTTCTTTTTCTTCTTCTATTTCTCTTTAACCCACTTCAACTGGGCTTCAATATTCTAATAAATCCAGTTTTGTATTGACCCAAAAAAGCCTTTCTATGGCCAAATCCAATAATCCTCATTTTAATAATATAATAGTCGTAATAATCAGCCCTCATCTTAATTGCTATCTCAGTAGCATTCAATATTGCTGAGCATTCCAACCTCCTTAGAACACTTGTGGGCTTCTACTATCAAACTATCTTCATGTTTACCTCTCACCTTTAGAGCTCTCTTCTAATTTCTAATCATTGAATTAGTTTTTAATCTTGTCTTCTCCATTCTTTCTTCCCAAGATGATCAATCTCATTTCCATGATTGATAAACCTCATCTGTTAATGACTCTGATTATGAACTCTAAATTCATATACATATTCAACTGCCTTTTCAATACCTTCACCTAAAGGTCTGAAAAACATCTCAGATTTAACAAGTTCCAAAAGAACTCTTGACTTCTACACCACACTGCTCTCTCCACCAGGCTTTCCCACCTTAGTAAATGGTAACATCATCCACCTAAGACCTCAGGTGCCAACCCTAGGAGTTATATATGACTCCACTCTGCCTTGCACAGTGCCTCCAGTAAATTAGTAAACCTTGACTATCTATTAAAAAAATACATCCACCATTTCCACTCTGATTGCCATCTCCCTTCTGAATATTCTTACAGGCTCCTACATTTTATGTGCTCTCTTACTGTTTTCTGAAAGGATTAGCCATGCAAGGTTGCACTCCCTCTGGAAGGCCTCAGCTTTTGGTGCTGTATCTTCACATTATCCCTCCAGCCCAATGGTTCATAGCAACCTCCTGCTGGTGCTGATTTTGGGGTAGGGTAGCCTCACCATCCTGTTTGGCTTCTCAGCTCTTGAAGCATCAATATAGCAGTCTCCCCGTATTACATTCCCTATATTCAAGAATCCCAGGCTGCTTCCCATTTTTCAGGCAGGATTTTAACTAAAACCAATTCTATCTTCCTATAGCTTTTCTTCCACTGTGGTGTAATCTACATGAAAGTAAGAACTTTACTGCCTTCAGTACTGCCTGGCCTATACTGAGCTCTCAATAAGTATATTTTAGAGGAAGAAAGTTTTGAAGCAATAGTTCATTTGGATTGTATATAGCTAACCTAGCATAACTATGGAAGAATTCAGAATTTTACAAGGCTTGTCAGAAATTTATAAAGTTTTATAAAGGATCTGAAGTATCTAGGATGAAATCATCAAAACAAAAATTTAAAAATCAAATTGTAAATAAATACATACAAGCAAAGGGCTCAAATGACCTGAATATAAAGAAATCACTTTCTGAAGGTCATTTCATTCCATTAATTTGTGTACTAGCTTCGAGTTATTTTTTAAAGTTTATTTTATCTATAAAATACATGCTTTCATTAAATGCATCATTACTTTTACGACCCTTACAATCAATCTCCTTTTTCCTCTTCTAAACATGAGAAACAAATAAGACAGACACAAACATTTATATTGATGAGCTTTAAAAAATACGTGGGAGATAGCTTAAGGGAAAAGGAATTAAAGATAGCTTTATGATGAAATCTACATTCAAGACAGAACTTAAATAACTAAAAGATTCAGAGAGTACTTCACAGCTCAGAAAATACCCAATCCAAAGTAAAATGAACCTAGAATAGGGCTTATGTAAAATAAGAAGAGATGAGTAATTAAGGCCTACTTTCAGGCATCAAACTCTTCAAAAAGAAAACTGCGATCATGGAATTTTTCTTTCTCTTAAAGGCAATAAGACAGAGATTGCAATTCCGAGGCTAGCTGGTCACACCTGCTCCAGAGCCTTGCTTTGTTTGGCACACACGGAGATTTTTATTTCACGTTGTTGGGTCTTTTCATTTGAATTTGTTGCCAACGTTTAAAAATCAGGCAGTTTCTCATAAAAATCTGGAATTCTGTCATCTCTTGAGAATCCCCACAGAGGCACAGTCAGCTCCCCCCGATCCGTGGATGCCCCTTAGACAGAGAGAGTCGCAGAGCCACCCCATATCTTGCTCTCAGGCCATGTGTTCTCTCAGCTTCTCTATCTCAGGTCTCCAGCTTGACGCACGAGGGGCACGCATCTGTACACACCGCAGGGAAATGTCTTGATTCGCTTTATGCTAATTTGAAAAGTCTTATAAATTCAAATCAGGATTACTTCTGTGTTTTACTTTACACTAAAACAGTTCCTAAGATGGAATTCTTTTGCTGCAAATGTCACAGCTAATGCTCACATGTCCATGCTGGGAAGCCAGGAGGAGTAAGGGGCCCTCCCATTTTCCCTCTTCCTCCCAAGCACAAGGCCTCCTCTGGCCACCTGGCACACGTGAAGGGGTCACTATTGTAGTGTCAAGCCCTTGCTCTGTACCACCAACAGCCACACCCTGAATTCTTGAGATCTTAGCATTTGTTTGCTGTAAGAACACAACTCAGTCTCTGAAGGGCACTAGCTTGTTGACTTCAAGAGAAGAACTGTTTTATCAGTAGGATGGGTCTCATCCAATTTCCAAAGCAAAAAATATGAAGTGCTTCTGACTCTATGCATTACCTACCAAATGCCTTCAATAAGAGGCAATTTGATTTTTCTCATATTCACAACTATTCCCTTTCCTACTGGGAAACATTCGTTGATCTCAGTATTCATTAGAACAAACCCCTGACATTTAAGACAAACATTCCTCCAAGCTGAAGACTAAATCTCATAACAGCCCCATTTATTTTTGCATTAATTGTAGGTAGTTGACTTTAAAAATTGGCTTTAAACCCTCATGGAAATTGAATTTTGTAATGGCTTAATGACATTAACCATATAATTTACAATGCTCACAAAAGCTTTTGTCTCTTGTGGTTCCATTTCTACCTCCCTTGCTTCTGCAGTTTTATAATGATAAGCGTTATAAAAATGCCCAGGCAGCTAAAGAGATACTTCCTGAATCCCTATTTTGATGTATGAAGGGAAGATGCTGCCAATTAAAAATGCAGTAGAGCTCACTACTGTTGATTTATGGACGAGAAGGATGTAACTTTTTCTCATTTTGGTTATTCAATTTGGATAACAACCCAGTTGCTATGTGAAATGACTTCCTTTTGCCTTCGATGTGCAATTCTTCTAACACCATCATTTGGCTGACTGACTGATGATTGGATGAGTTTGCTTGACTTTTATTATGACTCATTCAAATTACTGTTTTGTGTAAAGATTTAAATTTGCTTTGGAGAAGTCATTAGATAATTATTTCAAACAACGTTTGTTGTTTTTCATTTTGTCTCACTTTCCGCACTGGATTTTTCCCTCTCTAGGTGATTAATGTTAATTGTCCTATTTTTCCTCTTTTCTAGAGTCCAATAAAAAAGCACCTTTCAAATTGAAGAGAGGGAGTGTGTGGAAAGGAGAACAGGTAGAAATGAAACCTTCCCTCTCCTTCTCCAGCAACCTGAGCAATAGCATCTCCATTCCTGTAAAACCACACTTGGACCACTCCATTTTCTAGGGTTTAGTCAAATAGGTAGGATCAAAAATTGATTACATTTTTTAGAAAATTGCAGCTTTAGTAACCCTCAAGCCTAAAATTCTGTACTCTCTCCACTAAAGTCCAAGCATTCATTTATGATTTACCAAGGGAAGCCTGGGTCACAGTCTTACACCCAGACAGAGAAGAGAACAAAGCCTATCCTCAGGCACATCCAGAAAACCACAGAAAAAGATGCTCAACAGATATGCAGCTAAGCAGAGATACTTTTCCCCTGCAGTCCTGTCTGCCAGGCAATCCTCACTGGCAGTTATTTGTTTTATGTCCAGAAACTGCTACCCAAACAATCCTATACACCCAGAAAGGCAAGAAGATTGGCACCAAAGAAAGGGTCGTTTTTGGCTTCACTCTATGCTCCTGTAAACTGCCTGTGAAAGGATTGGATGCTAAAGCGTTATACCTTTCAGGATGGAACCACTAGCCACATATGCCCTTTCAGATATGACTTATGTGGCTGGTCCAAACTGAGGTGTGCTATAAATGTAAAAATCACATACCAGATTTCAAAGACTTTTCCTAAAACAAAACAATGAAATATATTACAATGGTATTTCCACTGATTACTTGTACAAAAGCTACCTTGGCTATATTGGCTTTAATAAAATCTATTCATAACTAACAATAATTAATTAATAACATTAATTTTACCTACTTGTTCTCTACTTTTTAATGTGGCTCTTTCAAATGCACAAGGTACAATGGTACCTCGATTCACGAACTTAATTTATTCCACAATTCTGGAAAAGATGGCCATGTTAATGTTTGTGTGGGAAAGATAGCACTTGCTGTAGAGTTCACAAACAAAAACAAAATTTTGCCAAACACTTCTGTTTGCAAACCAAACTTTTCACAAACGAAAGCTTTGGTGAACCGAGGTACCACTGCAATTATGTAACACAGCACATGCTATTTTTGTTGGCTTGGCTACCATAGAATGAGAGAACTGTTGCTTCATACCATGTAGAATTGGAACCTAAAGAAAGATTGTATAAAAGAGGATGGGGCAAAGAAGTGCACGTGAGATGGCATCCTAAGAGAAAGAAAGGTGAAGTTCAAGAATGACGGGCATCATCAATCCCAGGTGCAAGAGGACCGCACCAATATAAGGGGAATAAGAAGAAGTTTGGTTGGCTTCATCGTTTTGCCTAAGATTGAGCCTTAGGACTTAGGAGGAGGCAACAGCTGGAGCAGCTGTCCCTTGGGGTTGGAGCATAGTGGTTCCAAGGCTCACTAAAAGTACAAAAATCCTTAGAATTTTCATATTTGCGTTTAACCTACGCATGTCCTTCTGTGTATTTCAAGTCCTAAAACAATATAATGAGATTACATACTATATTTTTTAAAGAAATAGTGACAAGAAAAAACTGCACACGTTCAGAATAGGTACAATTTATTTTTCAAATGTTTGGACCCATGGTTGGTTGACTCCACATATATAAAACTCACAGATATGGAAGGAACACTGCATTCCAGTGCGGTGTGATTAGAATCCACATGTTCAGCAAAAGCTCTTTTGAACTGAAGTTATCAAGCAAGAATATATTTTCCCCATTTCTTCCAGCTGCTCAGATGATTTTATGTAATTTAGGTTGTGACATACTTGTTACGATAAACCAGGAAAACCAATTACCCTAAAATCTCAGTGGTTTCAACAGGTAAAGCTTTATTTCTTTCTCAAGCCTGCGTGATCATCTTGGGCCATGAATGTCTGCCCCATTCCATCTTTATTTCCCCTCGCTAGGACTTCAGTGGTCAAGCATGATAACAGAAGGAGGGGAGGAACTGGAGGACCACAGGCTGGCTCTTGAACATCCTCACAAGTAACACACAGCAGTTCTGCTGACTTCCTCACTGTCCAAAGCAAGTCCCATGATCGCCCACCCCGCCAGCCAAGACAACATAGTGGAGACCTATAATCTTCTGCAGAAAGTGGTCCAAGGAACAGAAATGGGACTAACAAGGAGTCATACAACCGTCCACAGCACTTAACCTCTGAAAATCTTGAGTGTTCCCCAGTGTCACAGGTGTTTTGCTGCTTTCCAAGCACAGCCCAGTTCTCCGAGAACTACATTCTCTTTGGCATTCATATTCTCCATCTTCTTTACAGATGACTAGGCCAGGAGCCAACCCAGAAGAGTTTAGACAGTGGTGACTTGAGGAACTCAAGCATAGGTTCAGGCTGTGGGAAACCATTATTAGCCATAAGAATGGAGGCTGTCTGACAGCTAAAGCAAATATAGGAACTAATGCAGAAATGAAACTCTAAGGAGAAACATGGACAGAAAACTGAGCTGTAGTCACTTTGGTCCCTGAAGATGTCCAGGTACCAGTTGTACCCTCAGATACCTTGAGGTCCCTCTACTGTTCATCTCTGAGCAATGTTCCTTGCTATGCACTTCCTTTGGTGCACTTCATCTGAACCATCCTCCCCTAGGTAGCATAGGGCAGCACAGCATGGGAGTTACAGACAGACACTAGAGCCAGACCAAGTAGATGAGAACCACGGCAAACTATGCTGTTTGGACCTCAGTTTCATCCACTACAAAACAGCGATATTTATGCTTAATCTTGTTGGTGCCAGGAGGATTAAATGAGTCTACGTGAGTCAAAGGAGTAACATGTAATTATCAGCCGTTCTTTCAATATTGTTATCAGTCCAGCCACAAAAGTTCTGAGTACTTTTCCTGAGATGTATTTCAATGATCCTCATGCAACAGTTCTTTCACAAAAGTTAACGTTGATGAAGTTCTCTGAGATCTTCAAATAATGAGGCAGTGAGTTGCCCCCATTTCTCCAAATTGGCTATCTACACACGATCCAGATTTACTGGGTACTTAATCATCCCAAGCGTTCTCAGCACTGGTGGATCTGAACAAAGGAAGGGAGGGGTGGCTACTAGCAGCGCCGGGCCCAAGTGCTCAGAGTCCGCTGGCAGCTGAAAGAAGACTGAGGTAAAGCGTTCCAAACTCACAGAAGCAGCTTTACTTATTAGCGTTCTTCTAAATTAGCACTCTTGAGATTTGCCCATCATACATAAAAATTCTTTGGTTTTGCTGCTTTTTCAGAATGGCCTCTAGGTTGAAGTTATTCCAGGCATCCGTATGCTCAAAACATATGGAAAGGAGAAGAAAGAACTGTTTTCCAAAGTATTCTTAAATTTGACTTCTACAAGAAATACTTTCCTGTCAGAATATTTTTCAATTTCTCTCTTCTTCGCTGAAAGATAAAATAAATCCATAAGATTTTTACCCTGCTGATATTGGTGATTAAAGAGGTTGATTTTTTTCTACTAATGATGAAGAATAAAAATTCAGTATTTCTTTCTAGGACATATGGAGTTAAATATTAAGTCACTGTTCTTGGAGAATGTGGATCCTAAATAGAAAAATGATGCTAATTGAGAAATTTTAAATAAATAGGTAATGATATAGACTAAGAGAAATTTCCCCTTGAGTACCCTTACTCCTTCAACTTGCCTTTCTCCACTCCCAATTAATGCTGAAAGAAATTATTTTCTTCTTTAGCTATTACCTTTTCCAAAGTCTTGGCTGCCTCTCACTGGTCCAGCATTACACATGTCACCGAAAGAAAGTCAGCCAATTTCTTCCAAGATTTAGACCCTTATTTAAGGGGGATATTTTAGAAATATGGGACACAAAGTCACCAGGATACATGAGGAGCCTCCTAGGTACCCCTCTCACCATCCCAAATGTATATCCATCCCCTCTGCCTCCTGCCGACTTTAGCCCCAGGACGCAAGTATGCTGACAGCCAGCCACAGCCCCTGGATCACATCCCTAAGGGTGAGTGATGACCAGCACACACACACTGCTGGATGATGGTGTGAATATTTATGATTTTTGACTGAATCATTTTTTAGAGTCAAAGACCTAAAGGACAGAAGCATCTGGAGCACTGGACAGAATCATTTTAAGAAATAATGGAACTTAGGCCTGTTCCGAAAGATGAGAGGGAATGCTCTAATCACCAGCCAAAACCTTCATTCTATGCAGGATGCAAAAATCCCTCCTTTTGGCTTTTACCAAATCCTCAAGGAGTCCCTGCAGCGTTCATAATGGGAGACGCATGTTTTTCCCTCAGGTAACCTGGGGGAAAAACTTCAGTGTCATTGCAGTCTGAGCGTGTCTTTCAAATGTGTGCCTGTATTTACCTGTCCAGTAATATTTTCAACATTCAAATGTTTTGAAATGAAAAGCAGAAATGAAGGCAGAATTTGAATAATATTCACTAGTCAATACTTTGGACTAAAATGTGTGTTACACATAAGATAATCAACTCAACTGCTATATAGCTGAACCGGTTCAGTTTATAAGTCAGCCATAGGGTGGCTACTTGTTAAGGGATGAAGAGCCGTGGTATATTCTTTTTATGAGTAGATTGAACCAAAGAGTTTCAAATCTCCTGAAGGGGCCAAATGTTATGATAACATATTAAGTCAGGCATTCCAAATGGTTTTGAATACAAATTCTAAGTGAGAGGTGCCATCAAACCCCGAATTATCTTAGATTTGTTCTTGCAATTTTTTCCAAAAAATACCTGAAATTTAATGAACTCCATCAAAGAGGATGTCCTAGGCAAGAAGTACAGGTGCCACAAATCCAGAAGAAAAGATCAGAAAGGTTAAAAAGAAGTAACATAGAACAAGAAATTGAACAGCCTGATAAACCCAAGGGATATACGGAGCCTCATATTACTGGAAATTGTGTTCTAAATTAACCTCCAAGAATAGCGAGAATTAAAGACTGCTATGGATCTACTTCAAAGATCAAACCAACCCTTACACAGCCCACATCATTCCTGAGACGTTTCCCTTGAAAATGTTAAGACAGTTGTGCTTCAAAATGCTCATTAATGAAACATCACCCTGTCTCTCTCTGTCTCTGTCTCTCTCTGTCTCTGTCTCTGCCTCTCCCTCTCCTTTCTTCTCCTTCTCCTCCTGTCTCAAACAACAAGGCTTCACCCGGGAAGCGATACACATACATGTGAGTACATCACATGTCTTTCAGGAAGGAAATCTTATTGTGTCTTTCCTACTATTTTCTTCCTGTACACCGCTAATAGTATCGCTTGCCCAGTTTTACACATTCTTATAAATAAATGATGGTCATGCGACAGAGAGACTGGCATAATAATTCTTAAGACTGAAAAGAATAAAATTCTAGGCCCCTTTCCCATAGGACTTGTTGTTTCTTCAACCTCGCTTCTCGGTTATTCAATTAAACTACAAGGCAGAAAAGCGCCCCATGTAGCACTTAGTCCTGCCCTCCTCCTGCATTCAACTATGCCTGGATACGCCAAGTTTCTGAGCAATTGATTCAGAACCAATTTGTGGCAAACAAATGCTCTCCTGCTACTTAGAGTAGAAAGATCTCTCCATGCACTTTTGTCTAGACAGTCTCGACTCCAGGAATATAATGTGATTGCCAGCCCTCCGGTGATTTATTAAACACCACATCTATACAACACAGGCACTAAAGCTTAAGAAATGGAAAAATAGCTCACCCAGTGGACTTGTAATGACTTATTAAGATTATGTTGGCAGAAAGACTTACATGGTATCAATAAATAATAGTGATCTATCAAATAACTTTGGCTGAAATGGTAATGTTTAGAAATATCCCATTTAAAGAAGGAAAATGTACCCACTGGGGATTAGTCGCATGGAAAATATCCCCATGCACTGCTGTGAAAGGATCTCAGGTCCACTCTAGCAGTTCCACTTGCAATGTTAGCTGCTTTTAAATATACAAAGAAACCCTCCACTAAAACTGTTTCAAAAGAAAGGCTCAGACCAAGATCTAACCAAGAAAAATGCGACACTTTCTATCAGTACGTTTTCTTCATTTTTATTCCACAAACAGAATATCAAATGCTTGTTACTATTCATGTTAGTCATATTTTTATATTTTCTACTGATAATCCTATTAAAAATAGACTGCTTCTCTTGAATTCCCTAATCAAATGCTAAACACGAGCAGACATTTCAAAGAATCACAGCAGAAAGGAGAAAAGGAAGATGGAAAGAATTGCTTTACCTTAAAAAGAAAAATCTTGTTTGAGACTAAAGATAATTTTGACAGATGTTTGCTGAATAAAAACTTTCCATATCATCTCAGTCAAGGTACACATTTATCAATTAAGCTCATCTATACATCAATGCAAAAACATTTAACTGTTTCTTTGCAAATCCTGAGACATACAATACTTTTAAAAGGCAGCATCTAATATGTGAAACTGATCACTGCAGTGTTTCAATAAGATGGATTATTCATGCAGGTATTAACTACTACTAATATCTAATTTATACCACTGTGAAAAGCAGTACTGCTAAGAAAATGATGTTTATTCACTTTCTTTGGAGGATGTTATTCAGGAATAATCTAAAAGCCCATTAATCTTTAGAGGAAAAAAATGTGTTCTTTTAGATCAACTTAGTGCAGCGAAGGCAATTTTCTCAAAAATAATGTATGATTGATTTTCCCAAATTGTTCTTTTTACTATTTAAACATTCATTACATTATGCCCAGGAATTGTAATGAAATATTTGACAGCTATAAGATACATGTTATTTGTCTGAAAGTACTCAGATTTTCCTGCAGAAGCAAAAGAGCAAAGCTTCTGGTGAAACCTTGCCCCGGCATCTCTCCTCTGTCATGGTCAGCTTGTCTTCCAATGCCCAGCCTGAGAACAGGTGTCAGCTGCTCTTGTTAAGAGTGTACTAGGTGGCTGGCTGAAGGCACTTTGGAAACTATTTATTTACTCTTCTTAATGAATCTATTTAAGAGGTGACACTAATTTTGGGTGTAGAGGCACACGCATATAATCCCAGCACTCTGGGAGGCTGAGGCAGGAGGATTTCAAGTGAGAGCTCAGCCTGGGCAATTTAGCAAGTAATGAGTCAGCAAGATTCTGTCTTAAAATAAACATAAAGAAAAAGCTGGGAAGTATAGCTCGGAGTGAAGGTTCTGGATTCAATCCCCAGTACCAAAATCTAATCAAAATAAACAAAAAAAGAGGCAACACTTAGTGAAATTAAATGAGATTATTGGAAGAAGCAAAATTCAAAACTTCCCTGGGCTAAACTTCAGAGTCTGTACAGCTTTACCCTCCTTAGCTACAAAAGAAAATTGGACCAAAATTTTAACAAAATTAAGGAAAATTATTCTGGTTTGGGTATTTTAAGTGTAGATGGTAAAAACAAATGTTTGGTTCTTTTTCTGCTTTTGAAAAAAGTCAGCATTAGGAAACAGCTATTTACCTTCAGGTTCTACAATTTAAGATTTGAAATACAAATTGGATTTATCATTCTCCATGGGTAGGGTACAGTGACAGAAAAAAATGTAACGTATTTGACAACAGTTTGAACATTTATCAGGACTGCTTTCAGAAACGCATTTTAAAGCCATGGTCTATTTCTTAGCATCAAATAATAAGAAAAACACAATTTGATCATTTTAAGGTCACATCATAAAAGCCGATGCGCCTGATAGAAATTTGATGTGAATGTTAGTTATTGGCTCACTAAGCTTGGATATTTTCTTTCCTAAAATATTTCTCCGGAAGCTGAGACATCCGTCAGAATCCTAGAACAGCTGATGAACGCTGACCTACACCAGAGCACTCATGTCACTGTAAGATTTCACAACATCTGGGGCAACGAGAAGCAGGTTTCAAAATGCCATTTAGTGCCTCAACACCAACATTGTTAAAACATAATATAGCGCTGCCTTCAAAATCACTCCAACCTATAACCTACCGAGTATAAGGGCAGAATAAATTCATTTCCACATGTGCAAATGCTCGATCTATTTATCACCCAGGCAAGCTTTCTCCTAGAGTTCCCACCAAAAATGGGGTAAACAAGCCTGGAGGATTCGTAGAACCCCGAAAGGAAGGGCTCGCACGGGACAGCGATGACGGGGATTTCCAGCGGGGATCCCAAGGGGCTTGCTGAGCAGCGGGCCTGGAAAAGTCCAATCAAGTAAATACAGCAAGTGATAGCTGTACATCTGGAGAGGTCTGGAGGCAAACTGGTGGTAGATACAAAGAAAACTAAGCAAAACTAAAACCAGAAGTTTTTAATCTCAGGAAACAAAAAAAAACATTGGGGAATAATTTTACATGCTGTCTGACTCAACTATGATTATCAAGTGGTGTGGTTCTCAGAATGGAAACATTAAAAGCTGATCAAACCAAAATTAAAATGTAACTCAATTTAAAGGCTGCAGTGGAAGGTCCGTGTGTGTTTAGTGAATAGAGTTCAGAGACTTAGCATATAATAATACAGGAGAATTTGTATTATGAATTTCAACATGAATTTCAGATGAACAAGGAAGACAGTCTTGCAACAATATCTGAGGAGGGCCAGGGATATAGCTCAGCGGCATAAGTGCCTGCCTGGCGAGTGCAAGGTCCTGAGTTAAATTCCCCATACCAAAAAAGAAAAAATATCTGAGGGGGAAAAACTAGTTGAAGGAGTAAATAAAATTAATCAATGAATAAATGACTGGATAAACTATATTTTACAAACTCTGATCGTTTTCTTGATTGGAAAGTGAAAAAATACAGCTAGAGCAACCGTGAGGTCGTTAACATTTACAAAACTCCCATCTGAATAAGTTTATTTATTAATTTTATTTGGCAGTAAAATAATTTTATTATAAATTGAAGTAACACAGAGATGATGATAACGAAATAGAAGGGGAAAGAGGAGCCCGGTAGACAGCTTGAAGAAACAGACGCCAGGTCTGGACAATAAATACCACGGGAGAAAGGAAGGTAGAAGACTCGAAGGTGTAATTCAGAGAACACTCGGGCCAGGCGCCTGGGAAACAGTAGGCCCCAAAAGAAAAGGAGAAATATGGGGAAAGAACCGGCTTTGGGGAAGGTTAGCGTTCAGCTCTGTGCATATTAATGTCACTGCCGTTTCTGTGGCCCACCAACAGTTATGCCTGAGGCATCTCAAATTTTTAAAAATGTAAATGTGACAAGCAGACAGGCACTTCCTGCTTTTTGTCACCTCAAATATCATCAATCTGATTTCTTGAAAATCTCTTTACACAGCTCTGTTTGACTTTCTGGCTCCTTCATCAGCTCATTTATCAGACTCAGCCATCAGCTTCGGGGGTTACGGAGGATCCCATCCACCCATGTTAAATCAGGAAAATCCAGGGCTGTCTCTCCTATGCGGGAGCGCCATCTAGTGGTCATAGACGGTCACCTCAGGGGAGGCTGCGCACAAACAGAAAAAGGAAGCGGCGGACTGGGACCATTCTGGTCTCGTTTCCATTTCCAGGGGCACGGTGGGAAACCCCACCCCTCTCATTATCTAGCTATGACTGCGAGAGCGCATCCAGGCAGTGCTCGACATCTGCTGTTCAGTGTATCAAATGAGACAGATGCGGTCTAACGGAGAGTGGTGAAATGAGTAGAGTTCTATTGTTTTGAAACTGTTCAGATCTGGGGAAGAAAATACATCTTTAGCCATAAGTATCCTCGAATGTCTTCATGTCATTAAGGCAAAGGTTTGTAAATAACTAACTTTCAAATGTCTCGTAGATGCCCTTTTCTTCAATCGTCTCAAGCTCTTCCTTTTCTTTTGCTTCTCTGAATACACTGAATTCAGTCTTAAAGCACAGAGGTGTCCATCACGCAGTCATCTCTTTATCTCAGAATGTCCAGAACATTTTGTCAGATCTTTACAGTGTTGTGTTTGGTTTTATTTTGTTTTGTTTCGTGTTGAGACAGGGTCTCACTATGTAGCCCAGGCTGGCTTAGAACTAGCAGGGAGCCTCCTGCATCAGCCTCCTGAGGGCTGGGATTACAAGCGTGCACCACCACACCCAGCTATTTATGGCTATTCATGTGGAATGTCTTATCTCCCTTGCTGGGGTTCAAGCTTCTTTAAGACAAGTTCACTTCTGGTTCAAGTGTTACAAGTTCCCGACTACTGTTAACCAAATACCAATCTAACATCAGGGACTCCAAGCGCCCTATCAGAGTCCAGTGCAGGCTGTGGACTTCCTTGCCATTAACATTAAACATACACTCTGCAGCTATGTGCTCGTGCTCTCAGGAACTTCAGTGCTCCCTTGGAACCCATTAGCATGCTGCTCAGATGAAAAACTCAACTGAAATGAGCCTTTGGAAGACAGGCTGGTGTGGGGGCTCCTGAGCGGGCAGAGCAGGGCCATGTAGAGGTGACCGGCACGGCTTATGAAAACTAACTTCCTGTACATCGTCACCAGGGAAACCTGCTTCAGCTGACTGAGATTAGAAAAAAAGCACCGCTGAAGTTCCATGAACCTGTGGGAATGAATGTAATGTAGAAACACCCGATGCAAGGGGACAGGAGCCCCCGAGACACTTCCTCTTGCCGGGATCCTGAGGAAAGCCATCCCATCCCAGCCCAGCCTTCAGAGAACTCTAGAATTCTAGTTTTCTGGCATAAGAGCAAAAAACAAAACCTTTTCCTCAGATGGAAAATGTCAAATCTCTGTCTCTGTGTGTGTGTGTCTCTCTCTTTCTCTCTCTCTCTCTCTCTCTCTCTCTCTCTCTCTCTCTCTCTCTCTCTCACACACACACACACACACACAAACACACACACACATATTCACATACAATAAAGTGGAGAAATGTCCAAAGCACCAAATTACATTCTTTGACCTAAGTCTGACCATGGGTTGGTCGGGATGGCAAAACTGAGATCTTTTGTTTCCACCTTAGCCCTCCCCAAAATCCCTGATCAGTCTAAGAGCGCTGACAACCTATTTCCTGCTTCGGATTCCGCCTTCTTTCCAAGAAGAAAACTAGACTGAAAGGTTGAGCTGCATCTTGACCGCATGCGCAGGAGCTCGCTCTGGACGGAGGCAGTACTACGGCAAGGGGAGGAAAGCTGTTCCTGATTCACACCAGGAGGGCGGTGAACCACGGCCCCTGCTGCCCGCTCTGCTCGACACTTCCTCCCTTTCTCATGGAAGGAGAAATATCTTTGCTCCACAGGAAAGTTCGATCTTTCACAGTGATTTTCAGTAAGTCTCTCTCTCTCTCTCTCTCTTTCTCTCTATATGTATTTTTCACTGTATGTTTTACAAACATTTCATGAGAAGTTAAGCAAATAAAGTTTTGAGAGTTTACATGAAGAATATAGCTGCAAACCACACCGAGCAGCTGTTAGAAAGCATATATTTGAGAGAACATAAAATTTAGGGCCCTGGGTCGCAGTGCTGCTCTCAAACTGCTGAGGCTACATTTCAAGAGAAAGCTGTTATGACTTTGGGCAAATGCATCCCAGTAGGACCTCAGTCGCCACAGCTCAGACTAGCTGGGGGTGACCTCTGGTACTCTGAGGTGGGAGGTCATCTTATGAACAGATAAAGCAAAAACCAGAAGATTATTAATGTGGCCAAGAGGAGAGTCACTGCCAGATACTAAGGCAGGCAGACAAAAACAGACCAGACATAGACTGAGGTGCTCCCAGTAACGCTCGGAGGCAGGGAAATACTGAAGGTCATCCTTGGCCAGCATGACACTGGCACCAGTATCCCAGAACAGTTAATGTGCAACCTGTCCAAGACTTAGGCTCCTGTGTGACGCTAAGATGCACTGCTGAACTTCAGCCTAGAAAGGAGTGATCAGCACGAGACCACAAACAAAATGACATGCAAGGGTGGCAATTCTTTCAACTGTAATGTATCCATCCATAGGGTCCTATCTGAGTCCTTAATGCAGGGCTTCTCCACCACTAGATTCCTGACACTACGGGTTCAAACGTTCTTTGCTGTGAGGACAGTCCAGTGTGTTATAGGGTCTATAGAAGCTTCCTTGGCCTTATCCCCCTAGAAGACAGTAGAATGCCCTTCCTCCAGGTATGACAAATGAAACTGTTTCCCAATTTGTCACATGACCCTGGGGCCAAACCTGACACTGCTTTGCAAGTACACTTCATGGCCACCAGATAGACTCAAATGATGCCCTAATTTTTTATATCTTTCCTATACTTGCTCTTGAACTTAAGTGTTTATGCATCTCTTTGCCTGTTCTCAGTGTGCCGTCCGATGCTTTGGCCTTGGCCTTTCAAACCCCTGCTTGCCCCTAGCTTCTCCTTTATCTAGGAATGAACACCCTACAGGCAGGTTTAGATCAGTATCTTCTCACCAGGACCCCAGGCCCTGCCTCTCCTTCCCTCAAAGTGCACAGCCAAGAAGCAGTGCTCCTTCTCCAGTGCCCAAAACTGTCTTCTGAGACCTCAGCCCTGAGACCCCAGCACCCTAGGGCCAAGCCTCCTCCCCAGGACAGGAATTCTGACCAGAGCCAGGTGAAATTCAGATCTCCAGGTCCCAAGGGAGAGAGGAAGTGTTTTCTGCTTAATCCTCGGGATCTCAGAGACTAACAAAATTGTTGTACTCCTTCCTACGTCCCCTGCCAGGAAGATAAGCCATTGCAGCAGTCCCTGAGTATGCCTGGACCAGAGGTTCCCAGGAGCCCCAAAAGGCTCCCCTTTACCAAACACCCAAAGTCCAACTACCCCGCCCCAGTGGGGCCCCTCCAGCTCTGCATCTCTCACTTCCCTGTGTCTGGGTCCACTTTGCCCATGACACTGTCACAAACATTTCTGGGCCACAGGGACAAGGAGTCCCAACCACCTAGCACCTGGTTCTCTTGTGGTTATTCTTACCTGCTGTGCAAGTTCCTTTTTCACTGGACCCTTTTTCTGCTGTTTAAAGTGAACATATTCCATGCTACCAAAATGCTGCTGCTCAGTGAATTACTCACCCAGATTCCAGAAGACACAGGTTCCTATTATTATCTGACTCCCTAACACTCTGGCCACCAGTGAATGTCCACCATAATCTAGGATGAGCAGTTCGCTTACAGTGGAAGGCTCGTCTTCCAAATGGGGTCTTTTGCTATTATTTCAAGATATCATCTTTGCCAATGGAAGTGACAGTCAAATTTGAATTTGATTTTTTGGCAGTATAGTTGGAAGGTGAGTGGGATTCATACAAAGGGACACATTTTTTTCACTTTCAAAGCCTTTCCCAAAACAGGTGCTGGAGACTTTATTCCATGACCATCACTGTCCTTCTGGGACCGGGCAGTTAACTGTATCTGCTTCTCTGCAAATCTCACTGATTTACAGAAGAAATGCCCATGAGGGAATCTCAGACAGAGCTTAGCAAGTTCAGGGCACTGAGAACATCAATTCTGTTTCAGAATGTCTAATTTTTAAGGTCCGCTTTTTTTTTTTTTAGAAAAAAAAGTGTGTAACAAATTAAAAGATTCTGCTTTTCAAAATATTGTTCCTGCTGTAAGTCTCCCTTTTGTATTTCTGCTATAAATCTGCTTCTCCACGGGGCAATAGGAATATACACAGCAGAATAAAGGAAGGGTCACATTCAAGAAAGCACAAAGATTAGCACCACAAGAGATCTCATTGCTTATAATTGCATTATATAAGACAAGTCTCCTAATGGCAGAGGACTGTCATTTATAGAACAGCTTGGCACCTTGGGGGTGGTTAAAGACATGTCTTTAAATAATTTTGTGAAAAGATTTGGGAAAGACAAAGAGCAAACTGGTGTGGTATCAACTCTGTTAGTAAGATTGGCTTCACTTAACAATGTAGGTCAGATCAGACACAACCAGAAAAGCTGTAGGTGGCTGCCTTCCAAGTGTCAGAAATTATTGGCACATTTTTTAAAACCATGAACTACATTTGGAAAATAAAAATCCTGCTTATATAATTAATAAGATATTTATTCAGTTATATGCAGCCTTTCATCAGACCTTTAAGCATTAGATATTTCTCCTCTTATTATGAGGCTACAGAGGGAATAGTGTTAAGCTGATAAAATGCTCTGTGGAATTTAGTATTCTTTTATCTGTCCTTCCCTGGCCTTCAGTTTACTCAGGGTTTTTTTTTTCTCTCAATAGTTTAATTACATGTGAAAAGAATCCAAATAACACACTTGTGTTATAGCATATTAGAATTAAATGAGGGGAAAAACTTTTCATTATGTGGTTTTATTGTTATTCATTTGTACATTCATTTGACAATACTGACTCAAGCTGCTGTGTGTTCTTAAGCTCTGAGTACTTTCTATCCCAGAGCTCCATCCAAGAAGCTACATAATTAAAAGAAAAGAATAGCTTTTTACTAATACTATACAGCGATAGCATAATTTCGACAGGTCCTATTTTTATCCATTATGAAGCCATCTTATATAAATGATAGGCTTTTCTTTATGAATGAACCAATTCTTAGCATGATAGTGCCCAATTAGGTATATGTGTTACAAACACATCAAAATGAAGTGAAAATCATTGGTCAAATGAATCCATTCTATGCAAAGTTAACCCCTAAAACTAAAAGCAAACCCTAACCTCATTTATGGTTCAAGCATGGAGTTATCTCTCTTTATTAAAATATACAAACCAGTTTAATTCATAGATGAGTTTAGCTAAAGAGTTTAAACATTCAAAGAACCATTTTCCCACCATCAACTGAAACCTTACTCTGAGAGACATTATAGGAGGAACTAAGTCTGAAAGGAAGAACATCAGAGAGTTACTCTGATACTGGAAATAGTCCATCGCTGTTCTGAAATAGGCTTGCCCTTATGACTCTGCTCCCAAGGTAGGCTTTTCTGGCATAAGTAAATTTAGCTTTATTTCTGGAACAAGTAGTCTTTCTTCGTAAGTGTCACACTGAGCTGGGCTGATTTAGCTCTCTGTCTTCTTTATACCAGCCTTAGCAAATTTCAAAATATATGGCCATTCAAAGTAAGCTGTACTGCAAGCTTTTCTCATTTGTTTTCTCTCATCAAAAAGTTGGAAGAACTATGCAACGCCCAAGTTCCTCAGGGAAACAAAGTCAAAGTCAGGATGCACTGGTTCCCGGGGTGTTTTTCACACAGAATATATGCAAATTCCCAATCAAGAAATTAGACTAGAGCTTACTCACTGAAAAATGTTCACTTAAGTTGAAAATGAGTGAATCACACAGCTCTCTGAGCAAAGAATTAAAGGAATAAGAGCCACATACAATCAAAGCCTCCAAATCACTGCATTTCCTGAAGATTTTAAGTATGCTATTTGAATAAGAGATTCTAATTTTTCCTGGCATACTACTAGTAAAAATGCTAATATTAAGGTCACTACAAAGCAAATAGTTTTGTTTATCAATTTTTGTAAGTTTTCCTTCTTGACATGATTATTATATATGTTTGTGTTTGGGTGTTATGTCTTTCTTTGTACATCTGTCTAGTGCCGACTTCTTTTTCACAAAGGCTCTGGCCGATGTCATTCATGACATTCCGTGGTGGAGATTTATTCCCTGACCTTTGGAAAGGACAACCTGAAATACTCAAGAAATTGTGGGCCTTAGTAGATTATATTATGAGTTATTTCTCTTCCCCAGGGAAGTATTACCAACCAAAAGCAGAGGCCAAGAGACAGTTTCTCCTGATTGTCAATATCCTTGCAGAAGGGCCATTTGAGCTGTAGAATTCAATTTGATGTTAAGATGGTGGCCCTGACACAGTTAGTTAGTTGTCAACTTTCCATTAATTTCTGAGACCTTGTGATACATCAGAAGACACTGAATCTAAAAAGAACCAGCATGTAAAATTTATAACTAACACCAGCTATCACAGGGTGTGTATACATTGAATGACTTTTTAAAAAATATTACGGTCTTAGTTACTTTCTTATCGCTGGGACACAATACCAGACACCCAGGACTCTAAGAGGAAAGGTTTATTTTGGCAGTTTGCAGAGGTTCAAGTCCATAGTCAGCTGGCTTCGAGGCAGAGCAGAGGGCAGAGGAGTATGGCAGAGGAGAAACAGCCCATGATATGGTAGAAGGAAGCAGAGAGACACCAAAGGTGGAGGGAGAGAGGCCCTTCCAGGCAACGCTAACAGTGATCCCTCTTCTCTGACTCGGCTTCACCTCACAGTTAGCTGTAAACGCACCAGAGGACTAATCCACTGATGACATCATGCCCCATGATCCAATCACCTCTCAAAAACCACACCTATGAGTGCATGAGGCTTTAGGGAGACATCCGGATATAATCTGTAATAATTACAAAGAAAATCTTCCTCCAGAGTTCCCAAATTATACTCAAGTTGAATTTTTAAGACTTACTTCATGTTTAAAATCTTTTCACACTCTGATTGCATTTTTATTTATATACCCTCTTATTTACATACAACATGGATTAGAGGTGCACTTACCACCAGGGGATTGACTGAGTCTAATCATGTTTATTTTTAATTTCTTAACTATGTACTGCTTTGTGATGGTTTATTAATGTCAACATAAAAGTGGTACCATTTCATTTTCCTGATGTGATATCTTACAACAATTATCCAACCCCTGCTGTTCAGCAGGTTCTGTTAGCCACATACTAAGCTATGCATTGGAGGGGCTGGGCTCTGCAAAAGCAAAGGTCTTAAAACTCTCAGGCAAACATAATGTGCTCAGGGTTAAAATGGGTAATCCATCTATAAATTCAACCCTCAGTCAGCCTAACTGTGTTGGTGTTCTTAATCTCACTTCTCACAAGAGAAACCCGGACATTTCCATACTGTGAAAAGGATAATTACAAAGAAGAATCACCCACCACTCTTTTGCAATGTGTGTCCTTCAGCAGTACTCCCATGGATCTAGAAACCCTCACCCAGGTTGACCAAAAGGCAGCTTTAACTGTTCCCTAGCAAGCTGCCAATACCAAATCTCTCTCGGTCCTGGCCTCCCTGCTGTTCTATAGGAAGTTCACCCTACATGTTCTAAAATGTCCTGACAAGTTGACCCAAAAACCCAACTCTCCTCCAAAAGAATCATATCATGCAATGTATCACCATCAATATAGCTAGGGACAGAAATGTATCATCCTCCATATCATATTCTCTCTCTCTCTCTGTCTCTCTCTTATACACACACACCTTACCCAATTACCATGTCACTAGTGTCTTTAAATGTAGCAAAGAATTCTTATTCTGGATTCCTCATTAGCTGTTGGAGTTAACATCTTTCTTTAATTCTACAGTGTCATCAAATGTAAGGCCCATTCCATAGAAGACACATCAAACTGCAGGGGAGGAGATTCATTTTTGAATCAAACACTGAAAACATATTGGTGTGTTATGGTTTGTGTCTGGGTGTCCCCCCAAAGCCTCATGTGGTCATGGGGCAGGCTTTTAGAGTTTGATTGATTATGGGTGTGAGAGCTACACCCGCCCTGGGGTGGATAGTTTGCATATGTAAGGGAGAGAAAGAAGGTGCTTCTGGGCATTCCGCCCTTGTGGGTATGTTTTTTTGCTTTTGCTGTGTTCTGCCGCCATGAGCTGTAGCCCTCTGCCATGTGCCACTCTGCCTTGTAATCTGCCAAGTATGGACTGAAACC